>NW_027442587.1:0-342004 GCF_048569485.1 Anomaloglossus baeobatrachus
GTGCCGCGCTGTCACCAAAGGAAACTGATGTTAATTATTTCATCTCTTTATTCTTTTTTCCGGTCAATGTGTTTCAGAGATCACTGTCTCCTTCATCAGGGCAAAAAAAGAACAGTATGCAATCAAAGGAGGAAGAACCTCTATATATACACATATGGAGCTACGTCAGAGGACTGACTGCTGTATTTCAAATACTGCCGGGATGGTCAACTGTTACAATACCGGCCATAAAAGTTCTCAAGTGATATATTGAGAAACATTTATAAAATCACTGGGGTATAGTGTTTCAAATTTCATCAGCTTTTTGAGACAAAAATCAGAAAAAGAAGAAGAAGAAGGACAAAATGAAAAAAAGAAAAAAAAGAAGAAAAAAAAAACAAAAAGGGAGCATTGAGCTCCAGACCCTGTATTGAGTCTTAGAAGTGTAGTGACAAGTGCATCTGTCCACAACCCTGTAAGGGTGAACGGGATGACGGACAAGAAAAATTATGTTCGTGGCAAAAAATGGTGGTGTTGCTATATAAAATTGCATTAAGAATAAAGAAAGGAAAAATTTCTTTATAAAAGTAGTGAAGAAAAAAGTGGAAAAAAGGGGAGTGTAAGCCATTTTACTAATAAATAGTGATGAGCGAGCATGCTTGTTACTACTCGGTACTCGCACGAGTATCACTGTACTCGGTCTACTCGACGGGGACCGAGTAATCTCGCGATACTCGTGCTGTACTCGTGGTCTTCATCCCTGCATGTTGGCGCTCTTTTGAGAGCCAGCCCTCATGCAGGGATTGGCTGGCAGACCACTGCAATGCCACAGCCCTGTTAGTTGTGGAATTGCAGTGATTGGCCGGCCTGCACAGCGTGACCGAGCCTTTATACCGGCGGGCGCGCTGTGCTCTGCTCACAGCTATCCAGACAGTCAGTGCAGGGAGAGGGTCGCTGCTTCAGGGAAAGGTTTGCGGCCCTTTATAGCTATTTCCGTAGCAGGGCTGCAAACAGTGTGACCAAAAGTCCTTCTCAGGACTATTCTAGTTGTATACAGGCAGGCAGGGTATAGCCAGGTCGGAGTACAGTAGCAGAGTCCTTCTCAGGACTATTGTTGCTGTATACAGGCAGGGTATAGCCAGGTTGGAATACAGGCTAGTGACCAAAAGAGTCCTTGTCAGGACTATTGTAGCAGTATACAGGCAGGCAGGCAGGCAGGCAGGGTATATAGCCATTCCTAGTGGTGACCGTATACCAGCCTTCATCATATCTGGGGCTGGTGTACACAGTCTAAAACAGTCCTGATAGTGTCAGACTTCTCAGCAATTGTCGCTCCTAAAACCTGTTAGGTTCTTAGTGCGTCCGTGCTTGCATTTAAAAACCGCACGTGTGTGCCTGTCGGTGGCAGCGTACAGGTGCACTTGTGTGCGTTTTTACCAAACTATTATATAACGCACAAGTGTAGTGTATAATACACGTCAGTCAGCAGTGGCTGATAGTGTCAGAGTTCTCGTCATTAATTTTTGCTCCTAAAACCTGTGTTAGGTTCTTAGTGCGTCCGTGCTTGCATTTAAAAAACGCACGTGTGTGCCTGTCGGTGGCAGCGTACAGGTGCACTTGTGTGCGTTTTTACCAACCTATTATATAACGCACAAGTGTAGTGTATAATACACGTCAGTCAGCAGTGGCTGATAGTGTCAGAGTTCTCGTCATTAATTTTTGCTCCTAAAACCTGTGTTAGGTTCTTAGTGCGTCCGTGCTTGCATTTAAAAACCGCACGTGTGTGCCTGTCGGTGGCAGCGTACAGGTGCACTTGTGTGCGTTTTTACCAAACTATTATATAACGCACAAGTGTAGTGTATAATACACGTCAGTCAGCAGTGGCTGATAGTGTCAGAGTTCTCGTCATTAATTTTTGCTCCTAAAACCTGTGTTAGGTTCTTAGTGCGTCCGTGCTTGCATTTAAAAACCGCACGTGTGTGCCTGTCGGTGGCAGCGTACAGGTGCACTTGTGTGCGTTTTTACCAAACTATTATATAACGCACAAGTGTAGTGTATAATACACGTCAGTCAGCAGTGGCTGATAGTGTCAGAGTTCTCGTCATTAATTTTTGCTCCTAAAACCTGTTAGGTTCTTAGTGCGTCCGTGCTTGCATTTAAAAACCGCACGTGTGTGCCTGTCGGTGGCAGCGTACAGGTGCACTTGTGTGCGTTTTTACCAAACTATTATATAACGCACAAGTGTAGTGTATAATACACGTCAGTCAGCAGTGGCTGATAGTGTCAGAGTTCTCATCATTAATTTTTGCTCCTAAAACCTGTTAGGTTCTTAGTGCGTCTGTGCTTGCATTTAAAAACCGCACGTGTGTGCCTGTCGGTGGCAGCGTACAGGTGCACAATTTGCACAAACTTTGATATAACGCCCAAGTCTAGTGAATACACGTCAGCACAGCATTGCAAAATGCGCAAGGGCGTTGGCAAGGAACAAGGAAGTGGACGTGATGGTGGTGCAGGCAGAGGCCGAGGTCGTGGGCAAGCTCTAATTTTGCCACAACAAAGGGCCACATCTAGTCGCTCGCACGTCCTGTCCCAAATTCTTGGGGACCGCAGCAGTACACCGCTCTTGAACCAAGACCAGTGTCAACAGGTTGTTAGTTGGATAGCGGATAATGCTTCCAGTCAGATTGGCACCACCACAAACACTCTGTCTTCCACACGGTCAAGTGTCAGTAGCCGTGATACTGCACCGCACATTTCAGAACCTGATCCTCCTTCCTACCACAAGGCTGAGTACACGTCCTCGGACATTAATGATCCCACACTTGGACACTCGGAAGAGCTGTTCACGTTTCCATTCGCACATTCTGGCCTCTCGCCAGCTCATGTTGAAGTGGGTCATGAGGAGATCGTATGTACAGATGGCCAAATATTTGAGCAGCCACGTTCTCACGAAGTTGGCAACGTGTCTCAACAAGGGGTGGACGATGATGAGACACAATTGTCAGGAAGTCAGGAGGAGGAGCAGGGTGCGGAAGAGGAAGACGACGTGGTGGATGATCCAGTAACTGACCCAACCTGGCAGGAGGATATGCAGAGCGAGGACAGCAGTGCACAGGGGGAGGGAGGCGTAGCATCCCAACAGGCAGTAAGAAGCAGGGTGGTGGCTCCAGGCAGAAGTCAGGCAACCGTTCCCCGGAACAACAACACGACACAAGGTGCCTGTACAAATGTTAGGTCTTCCCGAGTCTGGCAGTTTTTTAAGTTGGATCCAGATGATTCTAAAAAGGCCATTTGCAACACCTGCCGTGCCAGCATCAGCAGGGGTACCAAAACTAGCAGCCTGACCACCACCAGCATGATCAGGCACATGTCAGCCAAGCACCCGACTTTGTGGGAAGTACAACAGAGTCGAGGAGCAGTGCTTGCTAATGTCACTGCTACGTCTTCGCTGGTTGTGCATGCGAGCCAATCCCCTGTCCATGCTGCCTGCGAACAAGCCTCCTCCGGTCCTGCACCTGCAGTTGCCTACTCAGAAATAACACCATCATCAAGCACGTCCTTGTCCCAGCGCAGCGTTCAGTTATCCATTCAGCAAACCTTTGAACGCAGGCGCAAATACACTGCCAACACCCCACATGCCACAGTTCTAAATGCTAACATTTCGCGACTGCTTGCGCTGGAAATGTTGCCTTTTAGGCTGGTGGAGACAGAAGCATTCCGCGACCTGATGGCGGCAGCTGTCCCACGTTACTCGGTCCCCAGCCGCCACTATTTCTCCCGGTGTGCCGTCCCCGCGTTGCATAACCACGTGTCACAAAACATCACACGTGCCCTGAACAACGCTGTTTCACCCAAAGTCCACCTAACCACAGACACATGGTGACGATTATCTCGAGAGTGCAAAGTAGCCAAATGAAACTTTTACTGGATTTCCACTTACTTTATCAAATCTCATCTCCACCACAGTTTGCATCTGTTATAGTTTTGGAGAAAATTGTGGTCATTTCATTTTTGCGCGAATGTGTTCAGATTCCTTTTTTATTGCCCTGCCTAAGGGCTATACTATAATACACCCACTTCCTGACAATGGACACTTAATGTTTTGAGGCCCTCATGCACGTCTCTATCCAGGGACAACGTGGAGCCTCCCAATTTTTGGCTGCCCTGCCAAAGGGCTATACTATAATACACCCACTTCCTGACAATGGACACTTAATGTTTTGAGGCCCTCATGCACGTCTCTATCCAGGGACAACGTGGAGCCTCCCAATTTTTGGCTGCCCTGCCAAAGGGCTATACTACAAAAGACCCACTTCCTTCCAATGGGCACTTCAGGTTTACAGGCCCTCATGCACGTCTCTATCCAGGGACAACGTGGAGCCTCCCAATTTTTGGCTGCCCTGCCTAAGGGCTATACTATAATACACCCACTTCCTGACAATGGACACTTAATGTTTTGAGGCCCTCATGCATGTCTCTATCCAGGGACAACGTGGAGCCTCCCAATTATTGGCTGCCCTGCCAAAGGGCTATACTACAAAAGACCCACTTCCTTCCAATGGGCACTTCAGGTTTACAGGCCCTCATGCACGTCTCTATCCAGGGACAACGTGGAGCCTCCCAATTTTTGGCTGCCCTGCCAAAGGGCTATACTACAAAAGACCCACTTCCTTCCAATGGGCACTTCAGGTTTACAGGCCCTCATGCACGTCTCTATCCAGGGACAACGTGGAGCCTCCCAATTTTTGGCTGCCCTGCCTAAGGGCTATACTATAATACACCCACTTCCTGACACTGGACACTTAATGTTTTGAGGCCCTCATGCACGTCTCTATCCAGGGACAACGTGGAGCCTCCCAATTTTTGGCTGCCCTGCCTAAGGGCTATACTACAATAGACCCACTTCCTTACAATGGGCACTTCAGGTTTACAGGCCATCATGCACGTCTGTATGCAGGGGCATTGGTGAACCTCACAATTTTGGACTGCCCTGGCAAAGGAAAATACTACAAAGACTCAGTTCCTCAAAATGGGCACATTAGACTCAGAGGCCTTTATGTACGTCTCTTCTCAGGGACATCGGAGTGCCACACAATGTTTTACGTAAAATCTTTCATGTATTGATCTCAAAAAGTAACATACATTAGCTCTATCTCACTATTGGGTATGTGCCCTTAACATTTCCGCTATGAAAAATCATTTTGGTGTCATTTTGGAAGGTTTTCTGGTGAGTCCGTAAAAATGGCGTAAAACGCGGACAAAATTATTCACAGCTGTGACTTTTGAGTGATAAATGCTTCAAGGGGTCTTCCCCATGCTGTTGCCATGTCATTTGAGCACTCTTCGGAGACTTTTGTGCCATTTTTAGGGTTTCTACATGCTGCCGGTGGTCATTTCACAAAAATACTCGGGTCTCCCATAGGATAACATTGGGCTCGGTGCTCGGGCCGAGTACACGAGTATCTTGGGAGGCTCGGCCCGAGCTTCGAGCACCCGAGTTTTTTAGTACTCGCTCATCACTACTAATAAACCTAAAAAATAAAAATAAATTGAATAAAAATCATGAATGTTGTGTTATAACAGGAAATTCGGTGTAAGAATGAATATCCGGGATGAGAGTTCAGCGAATGAGTTATAGAAATTGTTACAAAAAGGAGTGTGTACGGTTTATGCGTAAATTTTCAGAATGCGTACATGAAAATTATATGTATGTGAGAATGTCCCCCATGCTTTGTAAAAAGTTATTTATGAAAATGTAAATAAGATATATAAAAATGCCTAATTATTTATAATTTATGAGAAAGATATATATGTATGGAAGAATGTTATAAGGTGTCCAAGAACCATAAAGAAAAAGGGTGCATATATAATGTTAGAGGTCTAGAGTTCCACCAGGCTATATCACCCCTAAAGAAATAGAAAGAAGACCTTACTACCTGTGTACCCCAAAAAAAGCTATATTTCTTAGCCAGGATTATGGTGGAGATATGCACAAGTGAAATAAGAATATAAAGTAATACAATAAGATTATAAAACCAATATGTGTGTAATACTATTGTATGTTTTGAGGATTTCGATAGCGTTAGGGCAATGACAACCAGAGACGAGTTTGTGGTACAAGATGTTTATAATATGTAACCACGGTAGATACACAGCGGAAATACACAAAACACATGAAAATACCTTTCTGAAACGGAGCGAAGGGGATTCCCGGGGCCACGCACCGGACTCCCCCAGGGAGACCACCAGAGCGAACCCCTATACAGGGACTGTCCGGCAATCAACCCCGGAAGGCCTAAATGCGCCGCAGCCGGGACACAAGGGGCAAGTGGTAAAGTCCAGAAGTGTCCGTACGGGATGAAAGTCCAGAATGGTTATGAGCCGGAAGAAACCGGGCAGACGTGCTGACCAAAGACGGCAGACGGAGTCCGGGCACAGCTTGAAGAAACCGGGTATGGTCCAGAGTCGGTCGGTAGACTTTCAGGAGGATCCAAAGGTAATCAAGAAGTAGCAGCAGCAGCAAAGCAGGAGCACACAGCAAGCCGTATACTCAGGCACTGGACTAGGCTTAGAGGCGGCCTTTTAAGCAGCTGGACAGGAAGTAGGGCAACAGAACATAAAACTCCATGTTAACCGAGGGCAAGCTCATGCAAAAAAGAGAACTGGAAAACCCGGAAACCTGACATTACTCCCCCCCCCAGAAACGGCCTCAGGACGGGTCAGGGCCTGGCTTGTCCGGGTACCGTCGATGAAACTGAGCGATCTTCCGGGGAGCTCGAATGTTACCCACCGGTTCCCAGGAATCGTCCTCGGGGGCGTACCCCTGCCAACGTACCAGATACTGAAGCCGACGACGATGGAGCCGGGAGTCAATAATGTCCTCAACCACGAACTGCTCCTCGCCGTCGACCATCACAGGCGGAGGAGGAGGCACGACACGACCATGAAACGTATTGGGAGAGACGGATTTGAGGAGAGAAACATGAAAGACCGGGTGTACCTTGAGATGGTGCGGTAACCGCAGCCGACAGGCCACAGGGCTCACGATCCCGGTGATCTTAAATGGACCGATGAATTTTTGTCCCAGCTTCTGCGAAGGGACACCCAATCTCAGGTTCTTGGTGGACAACCATACAGAGTCCCCTACCTTATACATGGGTGCCGGTTTCCGGTGAGTGTCTGCCGACCTCTTGTAACGCTCCTGGGCCGTAGCCACACTGTCCTTTAGAACCTCCAGATTTTGTCGAAGCTCTGTCAATCTGTCCTCCACCGCAGGCACTGAGACCGCAACCGGTGACCTAGGCAAAATAGTCGGATGGTAACCCAAGTTAGCAAAAAAGGGCGTTACCTTAGTGGAGCTGCTCTGAGTGTTGTTATACGAGAACTCCGCCAACGGAAGCATCTTCAACCAATCGTCCTGCAGATGGCTGACATAACATCGAAGGTATTGTTCCAGGGTTTGATTGGTCCGTTCGGTTTGCCCATTTGTCTGAGGATGGTATGCAGAAGACAAACAGACATCAATCTGGAGTGCCGTACAAAACCCCTTCCAGAACCTAGACGTGAACTGCACGCCCCGGTCAGAGATGATCTCGTCTGGTACCCCATGCAATCGGAATACGTTCTGGATAACCAAATCCACTGTCTCTGCGGCTGAGGGAAGACCGGCACACGGAATAAAGTGAGCAGCTTTAGTCAACCGATCCACCACCACTAAAATGGTATTGTGACCGTCTGAGACGGGCAACTCCACAATAAAATCCATTGAGATAGACCCCCAAGGGCGAGATGGCACGGGTAACGGTTGGAGGAGTCCTGTAGGAGCCACACGAGGGACCTTGCACCGGGCACAAACCACACATGAGTGGACATAGTCCTTTACGTCCTTTAAACAGGTAGGCCACCAGAAGAAACGGTTCAGAAATTCCTGCGTCTTCTGTACCCCCCTATGACCAGCCAACACGGAGTCATGGACCAACTTGAGAACCCGAAGTCTTACGGCCTCCGGGACATAAATGCGTCGCTCTCTCAACCACACACCATTCCGAAGAACAAGAGTTACATCATTCGGGGGGGCAGCAAGAAATACGTCACCATCATAGGCCAGCTTGATGTCCTTCCACAAGTCCTGGTCCTGGATTACTCCAACGAAATTGGCATCCGATAACACGGTCTGAGACGGGGTTCCAGGCACGGAGTCCACGGCGTGGATTCGGGACAAGGCATCGGCTTTCCCATTACGTGAACCTGGACGGTATGTAACGACAAAATTGAACTGGTTAAGGAATAGGCTCCAACGGGCTTGCCGTGGAGACAGGCACCTGGCAGACTTAAGAAACTCCAGATTACGATGATCTGTGAGTACTATCACTTGCTGCGCGGCTCCCTGTAAGTGGTGTCTCCATTCCTTGAAGGCGGAAATAATCGCTAACAATTCTTTGTCCGCAATGTCATAGTTCCTTTCTGCAGGGGACAACCGGCGGGAAAAGAAAGCACACGGATGTAAGAGACTCTTGTCCCCAGTCCTTTGAGAAAGGATGGCCCCTAATGCGTAGTCGGAAGCGTCGACTTCCACGATAAAGGGAAGTGCGGGATTCGGATGTACCAATATAGGCGCTGAGGTAAAACAGACCTTGAGACGATGGAAGGCTTCCTGGGCCTGGGCGGACCACACAAACTTCTGTCCTTTCTTGGTTAACAGAGTGATGGGACGAACGATTTCTGAAAAATTACGGATAAAACGTCGGTAAAAGTTGGCAAAACCGACAAAGCGTTGTACCTCTTTGATGTTTCCCGGTTCCGGCCAGTCTAGAATCGCTTGTATTTTGCCAGACTCCATGTTCAGTCCCTGAGGAGAGATGACATAACCTAAGAATTGTATCTGTGAGCAATGGAATTCGCATTTCTCCAGTTTGATGTACAGGTGGTTTTCCCTCAGCCGGGTAAGTACGGTCTTGACGTGCTCCTGGTGTTCCTGTAGGGAATCAGAAAAGATTAGGATATCGTCCAGATAAATCACCATGAATTGGTCCATGATATCCCTAAAAATATCGTTAACTAGATGTTGGAAAGCCGCGGGAGCGTTACAAAGTCCAAAAGGCATCACTAGGTACTCAAAATGTCCATACCGACATCGGAACGCGGTCTTCCACTCGTCTCCGGGACGTATGCGGAGTAGATTGTATGCCCCACGGAGGTCCAATTTGGTGAATATTTTTGCCTGTTGGACCCTCTCCAATAGCTCAGGAATCAATGGTAACGGATACCGGTTCCGGATGGTTATTTTATTCAGTTCCCGGTAGTCAATACAGGGTCTTAGAGTCCCCTCTTTCTTTTTCACAAAAAAGATGGGTGCCCCTGCTGGTGAGGTAGACGGACGAATAAATCCCTTCGCCAGACTTTCATCAATGTAGTTTTTTAGTGCTTCTAGCTCAGGTGCCGCCAACGGGTAGACATGACCAAACGGGATCTCCGCCCCTGGGAGTAAGTCTATGGGGCAATCATACGGTCTATGCGGGGGAAGCCGATCGGCTTTTCTTTTGTCGCATATGTCCGCAAAGTCGTTATACACCGGGGGTAGAACAGGTACCTGTACAGTGCCCTCCGCATTCGGCGTTACTGGAACCGGAACAGTTGGACTAATGGTCGGAATACTCTGCGGTGGGAAGGATATTTCCTTAGTTTCCCAATCGATGACCGGATTTGTAGACCGTAGCCACGGAATACCTAAAATAATCGGAAAATGAGGAGAAGAAATTAGCATGAAAACAAGGGTCTCCTGCTGACCTGGCTTCATGACGCACTCTAGCGGTACGGTTTCCCGATCAACTGGTCCAGAGATTAACGGAGATCCGTCTACCGTCTCCATGGTAACCGGTGAGGCTCTTTGCTGAGTCCGGATACCGTGTTTCCTGGCAAAAGAGGAGTCCATGAAATTTCCCCCTGCCCCAGAATCTATCATTGCAGAGGTAGGTATTAGCTGTCCCTCCCACCGGATCTGAATGGGGAGCGAGCAATGGGTATATTTCCCTTCCGAGTCCTTCGGTGAGGTTGACATTACAGTCAAGGGAAATACCGCATCCAAGTGTCCACTTGCCTCAGAGATATCGGACTCTGCGTCCGTGTTGTCACACTCTGCCATGGCTGCCAATACCTTATTTGGGCGATTCGGACGTTTCGGGCAGTCGATCAAGAAATGGTCTGATTGACCGCAATAGAAACACAGACGCTCACGGAGCCGGTGTTCGCGACGTTCATTGGTCTCTCGCTTTTGCAGAGAGTCCACTTGCATAGGAACGTCCTCGGCCTCCCGTGGCGTCCTGAGAGCGGGTTCTCTGGAAGGAAATGCAAAGTTGTTTACACGGTTTACAGCTGCCCATTTTTCCTGTCTACGTTCCGTCAAGCGGGTATCAATACGCACACAGTGCTGGAGAAACAGTTCAAAATCCCCTGGAGATTCAGAACGAGCTAACTCGTCCTTGATGGTACCGGACAACCCCTTTCTGAAAACAGACAATAATGCATTGTTTCCCCAGTCGGTGTCTACCACTAACCTCTTGAACTCAGTGGCATATTCAACTACAGAACGCTTTCCCTGACGTAAGGAAAGGAGAGCCGATTCAGCGGTAGCACGGCGATTCGGATCATCAAACAGCCAGGGAAGGAGTCTTGCGAGGATAATTTGCATATTCCCAGTGCCTTCTGGGATAAGTGAAGAGTCACCGCGAGCTCAAGGAGAACCGGGTTTTGGCCGTTACAGCCGGAAGGAAGACTTCTGAAAGCCAGGGAAGGAGTCTTGCGAGGATAATTTGCATATTCCCAGTGCCTTCTGGGATAAGTGAAGAGTCACCGCGAGCTCAAGGAGAACCGGGTTTTGGCCGTTACAGCCGGAAGGAAGACTTCTGAAAGCCAGGGAAGGAGTCTTGCGAGGATAATTTGCATATTCCCAGTGCCTTCTGGGATAAGTGAAGAGTCACCGCGAGCTCAAGGAGAATCGGGTTTTGGCCGTTACAGCCGGAAGGAAGACTTCTGAAAGCCAGGGAAGGAGTCTTGCGAGGATAATTTGCATATTCCCAGTGCCTTCTGGGATAAGTGAAGAGTCACCGCGAGCTCAAGGAGAACCGGGTTTTGGCCGTTACAGCCGGAAGGAAGACTTCTGAAAACCGCGCGCCTAGCGGCGCGCGAGTTTTAGCCTGTCTTCTTCATTGTGAGCGTGAGTGAGCAAAGTGTGAGCAAAAGTAAGTGTGAGTAGAATTGTTTGTATTTAGTTGTTTAATTACTTAACATTTGTTTAGTGCTATCCCCATTAGAAAATGTGCTCCACTATTGCTAATGCGATCCAGTGTACATCTTGTCTCATGTATGCAGTCCTTGAAAAGCCGTTCGAGGGTGCATACTGTTGTTCGAGATGTGAGCAAGTTGCACATTTGGAAGCCCAGATACTGGATCTAAATGAGCAGCTGGCACCTCTGAGATGCATTAGCAATATGGAAAGGAGTTTGCTGCTCACTGAGCAGCAGCTTGCTGGGTCAGATGTGGGGGAGGATCGTAGTAGGGAGCGGCAGGACGGTGAGGTAGGTAGCTGGGTGACAGTTAGAAAGGGGGGTAAAGGGAAAAGTGCTAGGAAGGCTAGTCCTGAACTGACACACCCCAATAGGTTTGCAAACTTGGCAGATGAGGGGGATGTCATTACAGGGGTAGCATTGCTGCAGCAAGGCATGACCTCTGAACGCCAGAGGAGTGTCTGCTCCAGTAAGGGGGGGAATAGGAGTGCAGGGCAGGCAAGACAGGTACTGGTAGTGGGGGACTCAATTATTAGGGGGACAGATAGGGCAATCTGTCACAAAGACAGGGATCGCCGAACAGTGTGTTGTCTTCCTGGCGCTCGAGTTCGGCACATCGCTGATCGGGTTGACAGATTACTGGGAGGGGCTGGGGAGGACCCAGCGGTCATTGTACACATTGGCACAAATGACAAAGTTAGAGGTAGGTGGAAGGTCCTTAAAGATGATTTCAGGGAATTAGGTTGTAAGCTTAAAGCATGGACCTCAAAGGTGGTATTTTCGGAAATACTACCTGTGCCACGAGCCACACTAGAGAGGCAAAGGGAGATCAGGGAGGTTAACAGGTGGCTCAGGAATTGGTGTAGGAAAGAGGGTTTTGGGTTCCTGGAGAATTGGGCCGACTTTTCAGTTGGCTACAGATTCTATGCTAGGGATGGGCTGCATCTTAATGGGGAAGGTGCAGCTCTGCTGGGGCAGAAAATGGCTAGAAGGTTGGAGGAGTGTTTAAACTAGGAATGGGGGGCGAGGGTATTCACTTTATAGAAGGGGAATGTAGTGCAGATAGTGACCAGGGCACAAGTAATGAAATTGGGGGTGGTACGGGGGGAAGGGTTAGGACAGTTAATACAGTAAGCAGGAATACAGGTACAGAGTCATACGTAACGTGCATGTACACTAATGCCCGAAGCCTCACAAATAAGGTGGAGGAATTAGAATTAATATTGTTGGAAGAAAATTATGATATAGTGGGGATATCAGAGACATGGCTGGATGAGAGCTATGACTGGGCTGTTAATTTACAGGGTTATAGCCTATTCAGGAATGACCGTACAAATAAGCGAGGGGGAGGTGTGTGTCTATATGTAAAATCATCCTTAAAACCCATCCTGCGTGACAACATATGTGAGGGTACTGAGAATGTAGAGTCCCTATGGGTGGAGATAAGGGGGGGGAGAATGAATAATAAAATACTGATAGGGGTGTGTTATAAGACGCCGAATATTATGGAAGAGGTAGAGAATCTCCTCATAAAGCAAATTGATAAAGCAGCGAGTCTCGGAGAGGTAATTATTATGGGGGACTTTAACTATCCTGATATAAATTGGGGAACAGAAACTTGCAGTTCCAGCAAAGGAAATAGATTTTTGATAACAATGAAAGATAATTACCTTTCACAAATGGTACAGGACCCCACAAGAGGGGGAGCACTACTAGACCTTGTACTAACCAATAGGCCAGACCGCATATCAAATATACAAGTTGGGGGTTACTTGGGGAATAGTGATCACAAAATAATAAGTTTTCATGTATTCTTTAGTAAGATGTCTAGTAGAGGGGCTACAAGGACACTAAACTTCAGGAAAGCAAATTTTAAACGGTTGAGAGATGATCTTAGTGCAATAAACTGGGATGATGTACTAAGTAATAAAAGTACACAAAGCAAATGGGAGACTTTTATGAGCATCCTGAATAGGGCTTGTGCAGAAAATATACCCTATGGGAACAAACATGCTAGAAATAGGAGGAAACCCCTATGGCTAAATAGAGCTGTAAGGGAAGCAATAAAAGAAAAACAGAAAGCCTTAAAAGAATTAAAGAGGGTAGGTAGTGATGAGGCATTATATAATTATAGAAAATTAAATAAAATATGTAAAAAGCAAATTAAGTTAGCTAAGTTTGAGACAGAGAGACTCATTGCGAGAGAAAGTAAAAATAATCCTAAAATATTCTTTAACTACATAAACAGTAAAAAACTGAAAAGCGATAGTGTTGGCCCCCTTAAAAATAGTCTTGGTGAAATGGTGGAAGGGGATGAGGGTAAAGCCAACCTGCTGAATGACTTTTTTTCTACGGTTTTTATACAAGAAAATGCCATGGCAGATGACATGACCAGTGATACCATAAATTCACACTTGAATATTACCTGCTTAACCCAGCAGGAAGTACGCCGCCGCCTCGAAATCACTAAGGTTGACAAATCTCCGGGCCCGGATGGCATACACCCCAGAGTACTACAGGAATTGAGTTCTGTGATAGATAGACCATTATTTTTAATCTTCTCAGATTCCTTAATAACAGGGTCGGTACCGCAGGACTGGCGCATAGCAAATGTGGTGCCAATATTCAAAAAGGGGACAAAAACTGAGCCGGGAAATTATAGGCCAGTAAGTTTAACCTCTACGGTTGGTAAAATCCTTGAGGGTTTCTTGAGAGATGCTATATTGGAGTATCTCAAGAAAAATAACCTTATGACAGAGTATCAACATGGGTTTATGAGGGATCGATCCTGTCAAACTAATTTGATCAGCTTCTATGAAGAGGTAAGTTCAAGTCTGGACCAGGGAAATGCAGTGGATGTTGTGTATATGGACTTTTCAAAAGCTTTTGATACGGTGCCACACAAAAGGTTGGTACATAAAATGAGAATAATGGGGATAGGGGAAAATATGTGTAACTGGGTTAAAAACTGGCTAAGTGATAGGAAACAAAGGGTGGTTATTAATGGTACGTACTCGGACTGGGTCTCAGTTCATAGTGGGGTACCACAGGGGTCAGTATTGGGCCCACTTCTTTTCAACATATTTATAAATGACCTTGTTGGGGGCATGCGGAGTAGAATTTCAATATTTGCAGATGATACTAAACTCTGCAGGGTAATCAATACAGAGGAGGATAATTTTATATTACAGGGAGATTTATGTAAATTGGAGGATTGGGCTGAGAAGTGGCAATTGAAGTTTAATGTAGATAAATGTAAGGTCATGCACTTGGGTAGAGGAAATAACATTTATGATTATGTACTTAATCGTAGAACACTGGGTAAAACAGACACAGAAAAAGACTTGGGTGTATTGGTGGATGGTAAACTTCACTTTAGTGGACAGTGTCAGGCAGCTGCTGCCAGGGCTAATAAAATAATGGGATGTATTAAAAGAGGTATAAGTGTTCATGAAAAAAATATAGTTCTACCTCTGTACAAGTCACTAGTGCGACCGCACGTAGAATACTGTGTACAATTCTGGTCACCGATATATAAGAAGGACATAGCTGAACTGGAGAGGGTGCAGAGAAGAGCCACCAAGATTATTAGAGGAATGGGTGGGCTGCAATACCAAGACAGGTTATTAAACTTGGGGTTATTTAGTTTGGAAAAACGAAGGCTTAGGGGGGATCTAATCACAATGTATAAATATATGAGGGGACAGTACAGAGACCTTTCCAAAGATCTTTTTACACCAAGGCCTGCGACTGGAACACGGGGGCATCCACTACGTCTTGAGGAAAGAAGGTTTAATCATAATCACAGACGAGGATTCTTTACTGTACGAGCAGTGAGACTATGGAACTCTCTGCCACATGATGTTGTAATGAGTGATTCACTACTAACATTTAAGCAGAGCCTGGACGCCTTTCTTGAAAAATGTAATATTACCAGTTATGTATATTAGATTTTATGACAGGGTATTGATCCAGGGAACTAGTCTGATTGCCGGATGTGGAGTCAGGAAGGAAATTTTTTCCCCATTGGAACTTGTTTGCCACATTGGGGTTTTTTTGCCTTCCTCTGGATCAACATGTTAGCCTACAGGTTGAACTAGATGGACTTAGAGTCTCCCTTCAACCTTAAAAACTATGATACTATGATACTATGATACTATGAACATCTGCGCCATTGCGGTCAGAAAATCATCTAGGTGATTTAAACGGATGTCCCGGTTCTCTATCATAGGATTAGCCCAAGCCAGTGCTTGTGAGGTTAATAACATAATTATACATAACACTTTGGACCGGTCAGAACGGTAATAATCAGCATGTACATCAAAAAACAGTATACATTGGTTCACAAATCCACGAAACTGACTACGGTCACCATTGAAACGGAATGGGGGTAACCTAGGCATACCGGCAGCTGATACGGACGTAGTGGGGCCGGCTTCCTGAGCCTCCACTCTGACTTGCAAGTCCTGTATAGCCGGACCCAGTACCTGGTGATCATGGCCCAGCTGTGCCTCCATATCTCTAAGTTTAGTCTGCACCACCTCCATCTCCTGCTGCAAGGAGTTAATCATAGAAAAGAGCTGATCTACTCCTCGTGTCTCAGTCATTGCCCCAGTGAAATCCTCTTGTGGCCTGAGTATAATGTAATACTATTGTATGTTTTGAGGATTTCGATAGCGTTAGGGCAATGACAGCCAGAGACGAGTTTGTGGTACAAGATGTTTATGATATGTAACCATGGTAGATACACAACGGAAATACACAGTATAACAAACACATGAAAATACCTTTCTGAAACGGAGCGAAGGGGATTCCCGGGGCCACGCACCAGACTCCCCCAGGGAGACCACCAGAGCGAACCCCTATACAGGGACTGTCCGGCAATCAACCCCGGAAGGCCTAAATGCGCCGCAGCCAGGACACAAGGGGCAAGCGGTAAAGTCCAGAAGTGTCCGTACGGGATGAAAGTCCAGAATGGTTATGAACCGGAAGAAACCGGGCAGACGTGCTGACCAAAGACGGCAGACGGAGTCCGGGCACAGTTTGAAGAAACCGGGTGTGGTCCAGAGTCGGTCGGTAGATTTTCAGGAGGATCCAAAGGTAATCAAGTAGCAGCAGCAGCAAAGCAGGAGCACACAGCAAGCAGTATACTCAGGCACTGGACTAGGCTTAGAGGCGGCCTTTTAAGCAGCTGGACAGGAAGTAGGGCAACAGAACATAAAACTCCATGTTAACCGAGGGCAAGCTCTTTCAAAAGAGGACTGGAAAACCCGGAAACCTGACAATGTGTGCATTCATGCACCACCCGGTACGCTACCCTTGCCAAATTGCTCACTCTAGATCCCCACACGATCCATGAAGCCGTTCCCCCGGTCACACCGCCTGCTGCCGGTTCCCACTCATCCCTGGGGGAGTTAGGCGAGTGGTATCGAGAGCTACATGTCGGCACTGATGATACCCCCATACACCACAAGGAAGGGGTATACCGGGTGGTACAGGAGTATGAGCGGGTTTTTAGCAAGCACCCTCTAGATTTTGGGCAGATTAAAGGGGTTCAACACCACATCCCTACCGGTACACACTCCCCTATTAAAGAGAGATACAGGCCTATTCCCCCTGCCCACTACCAATGCGCCAAAGACATGTTGAGGAACATGAAGGAGGCAGGGGTTATTAGGGACAGCTGTAGTCCCTGGGCCGCTCCGTTGGTGCTGGTTAAGAAGAAGGATGGCACCATGCGGATGTGTGTGGATTACCGGAAGATTAACCAGATAACGCATAAGGATGCTTACCCTCTGCCCCGCATCAAAGAGTCCCTGGCCTCGCTGAGAACCGCTAACTACTTCTCCACCCTTGACCTCACCAGCGGGTACTGGCAGGTGGCCGTGGCACCGGAAGACCGAGAGAAGACTGCCTATGGGACCGTTTTGCTGTACTTGGATGATGTGATTGTGTACTCACAGACGTATGAAGCCCACCTGGAGCACCTAGCCGAGGTGTTCGCGTCCCTTGCCAAGTATGGGATGAAGTTGAAGCCCTCAAAGTGTCATCTGCTGAAACCCAGAGTGCAGTACCTAGGACATGTGGTTGGTGCGGAAGGTGTCGCCCCCAACCCCGAGAAGATCACCGCCATCCAAGACTGGCCGAGACCGACCACAGTGAGGGAAGTGAGGCAGTTTCTGGGCCTGGTGGGATATTACCGTCGCTTCATTAAGGGGTACACAAAGATGGCTGCCCCCATGCAAGACCTCCTCGTAGGACAGACCAAGGGTGGTAGATCCCTAGTAGCCCCATTGGTGTGGGAAGAAAAGCATGAGGAATCCTTCCGCCAGCTGAGAACAGCCCTGACCGGAGAGGAAATCCTAGCGTACCCTGACTACAGCCGCCCATTCATCCTCTACACCGACGCCAGCAATGTGGGCTTGGGGGCTGTTCTATCCCAGGTCCAAGACAGAAGGGAAAAGGTAATAGCTTATGCTAGCCGAAAACTCCGACCGACTGAGAGGAACCCTGAGAACTACATCTCCTTCAAGCTTGAGCTCTTGGCACTGGTGTGGGCTATCACCGAGCGGTTCCGCCATTACCTGGCAGCAGCCAAGTTCACCGCGTACACAGACAATAACCTGCTGACCCATCTAGATACGGCCAAGATGGGCGCGTTGGAGCAGCGGTGGGTGACCAGGTTAGCCAACTACGATTTCACCATCAAGTACCGGGCCGGCCGTACCAACGTCAATGCCAATGCACTCTCCCGGATGCCCCACCTGTCGGAAGAGGGGCCAGAGGATGATGACCTCGAAGAGATCGAGTTGCCTGCATTTCACCGGCCATTCACTGAGAAGGTGCACGTCTACCAACAACGGGTGAACCTGGATCCGCTGCCCCGACAGGACTGGCAGGAAGCTCAGGACCAGGCACCTGCTGTCCGCCTGGTCAAGACTCTAGTGGAACAGGGTTCTGCTGGGATAGACCCTGCTGCCCCTGCCGAAGCCCAACGTCTGTGGCAAGAATGGACCCGGCTATACCTACACCAGGGGAAGTTGTATCGCGAGCTGATTAATCCAAAGACTCACGAGAAGATCCGCCAGCTGGTGATTCCCCAGGCTAACGTGCCCACCGTCCTGCAAGCATACCATGATGGTGCAGTGCACTTCGGGTGGAAGAAGCTAGAGATGTTGTTAAGAGAGCGGTTCTATTGGAGTGGAATGCGGGAATCTGTGGAGGCCTGGTGCCGAGAATGTGGCCCTTGCGCATTGAGAAGGAAGGACGAGGCCAGCCAGAAGGCACCCCTACACCCGATCATTACACACCAACCGCTGGAGCTGGTTGCCCTTGACCATGTAAAGCTCACCCCCAGCCGAAGTGGGTACACCTACGCTCTGACCATCGTAGACCACTACTCGAGGTTCCTGGTGGTTGTCCCAGTTAAGGACTTAACCGGCCGCACCGCTGCTAAGGCTTTCCAGGCTTATTTCTGTTGACCGCATTGGTACCCGGAGAGGGTGCTTACCGACCAGGGTCCGGCCTTTGAAGCAGAGGTATTCCAGGAATTCTGCCAGTTGTACGGCTGCAAGAAAATCCGGACCACGCCTTACCACGCCCAAACCAATGGCATTTGTGAAAAGATGAACCACTTGGTCCTGGGCCTCCTCAAGACGTTACCACTGGAAGAGCGGAACCTGTGGCTGGAGAATCTACCTGACCTGGTCGATATGTACAACAACATCCCTTCCAGCTCTACGAAATGCACTCCAGCATACCTGATGAGAGCTCGTCCCGGCCGGCTACCAGTGGATCTGGAAATGGGCTTGGAAGCTTCAGAAGCACTCCTGTCGACAGCTGAATGGGACACTCGGCGGAGGACACAGTACCGACAGGTCCAGGAGTATGTTGAAAAGAACTTGTGCCGGAGTCGGGGACAACAGGAGCAGTGCTTCAACAAGAAGGCGCCTGCCGGTTCCTTCCAACCTGGGGATGTAGTGCTGAAGCGGAAAAGAAGGGCCCACAAGCTGGATGATCAATGGGAAAAAACCCCGTATGTAGTCCAGCCCACAGGATGGGAGAATGGGAAGGCCTACCAGATCAGCCGTGACCAGGGGGGGACTTTGGCCACGGTTTCCTGAGACCACCTGAAGAAGTGCCCACCAGCATTGAGAGTAGCGGATGAGGCTCCAGTTCCCAGTCCAGTGGAGAAGGAAAAAGAGGTAATCCACACCATGATGGGTGATTTTCCAGCAGACTGGCCTACACAGAACGGTGCGGTGATCCTTCCAGTGATACTGTTCCCACAACCCGTGGATGAAGAAATGATGGAAACGGTTAACCGCGAGCCAGTGCCCAGGGATGTACCTGTACCCAGCTCCCCTACGCCTCCGCCTGCCCCACATGATAGCAGGGAGGAGGAACTGACTGTTCCCTCTGCCCCACTGCCTGTCACCACTGACACCGGATCCCGAAGGTCCACTCGCCCCAACCTAGGTAGACCCCCACTTAGGTACAGGGAAACTACTCTTTAAAAGGGGGGGGCTTTATGTGTTGAGTGTACCAGTTTGAAAGTTTTAAATGATAAGTAAAGATGATCAACCAAAGAAGTTTACCTGATTGAACCGTGATTAAACCGGCCGTTGCCGGCAACTGTTGTCCCCGTAGGGACTGTGCAACCATTGCGTAAGGAACTGCTTACGGACAAGCCCGAGAACTTGCAGGGCAACCACAAACTTAGTGCAATGTAAATAAAAATGTTTGTTGGCTTGACACCGTTACCGCCTCCGGAGAGGCTGATTTGGGAGGATGGGCCTGGAGGAAAGGGATGGCCTAGGCCCGCCACTACCGTAACCGGTGGCGATCCTCCGGGGGTTCAGGGGTCCCCTTGGACGTGGGCCCCCTGAAAGAGACAGAACCCGCTCGGGCAACTTGGTGCTGGACTGGGGTCAAGGGGTGCTGCCCGCTTCTTAGGGGCAGCATCAGGGCCAGGTTGTTTGGGTGGGAGAAGAGCGGAAGCTGTACCGTTGTAAAATGTTTATGATGCTTTTACATGTTTTACCGTTTTATTCTTTTTCAGTTGTGAAAATAAAACCGGTGATGGACGGGCAGCCCGCGGACGGTCTGCATTTTACTATAGGGGAATGTGGCGCCCTGGACAAGCCAGGTCGTCACAGGTACTACACCAACACGCTCTACACTCCGGCTAGGCACACCGAAGCTAAACACAAATCCTAGTTGCCTTCCTCCAGGGGCTGATGTCCACACCAGGGGGTGGGCCAGGCGGTTGATCCCACCCACCGAGGAGTTCACAGTCCTGGAGGCGGGAAAAGGAGTCAGATTAGAGATCAGTTTTGGAGTTAGAGAAGTGAAGAGGAGAGGAGACTGACCGTGTCCGTGTGTGTGGCCCGGGCACTCAGCAAGGTTGGCAGACGGTGGTGACCTTCTGCAGGAGAGGCTGATTGGAGTGAACCGTACGGACCGGGGATGGGCGGTGGCCCGCCGGTACCAGATCGGGGAGTGAAGAGAAGCCAGCACCATCCGGCAGGGCCTACGGACCCCGACCAGGCTAGGAGTCGCCGTAAAACCGGTCAAATCCGTTAGCGACAGGAACCTCCAGGGTTTCCCAGCAGTCAAGACCCGATTGAAGGCAACAGCTCACACCGTAGAGGGAAGCACAGTCACCGCCAAGGCTACAGTTCCCAGGGCCAGAGCCTGCGGGCAAAAGGGGCTCCCTCAGCATCCATCCAAGCTGGGGAGCGGGTTACCGGTGGGAAGCCCGCTAGATTTTGGGGGAATAAAAGGGGTCCACCACCACATCCCCACAGGTGCACACCCACCCATCAAAGAGAGCTATAAGCCAATACCACCTTCACATTGCCAGTGTACCAAGGACATGTTGAGCAACATGAAGGCGGCTGGGGTTATCCGTGACAGTTGTAGCCTTTGGGCAGCTCTGTTGATCCTGTTAAAAAAGAAGGACGGCACCACTCCCCGTATTGAGGAATCGCTAGCTGCATTGAGAACTGCAAATTATTTTTCTACCCTTGATCTCACTAGTCACTATTGGCAAGTGTCCGTTGCTGAAGCAGACCGGGAGAAGACCGCCTTCGCCACCCCTATGGGTCTCTGCGAGTTCAAAAGCATGCCCTTCGAGCTGTGCAATGCGCCAGGAACCTTCCAGAGGCTGATGGAATGCTGCTTGGGACAAGATTTTAGGGTGTATAAAAAGGGAGATTAGATCCCGTGATCCCAACGTATTGTTACACCTCTATAAATCACTTGTAAGGCTACATCTGGAATATGGGAACCAGTTTTGGGCTCCACATTTTAATAAGGACATTCAGAAGTTAGAGTCAGTTCAAAGGTGGGCAACTAGACTACTACAAGGAATGGAAGGCCTCCCATATGATGACAAGTTGAAAAAGTTATTAAGTGATTATTGGCTGCAATGGGGCTTTCTGGCTGGTGCCAGCCTCTCTTCTTAGCACACAGGAACCACAATCCCTACACCATGCTTCAATGGATTCTCTCATCCCAGCCCAGTAAAACTACATATTTTACACAGTCATAAGCAGCCAAAAGGGATCTATTCTATTCAATTGCAAATGATCTAGATAAGACTGAGAATAAGATACTGCACGGGACATAGCAGAGTTGGTCAAGTTGAGTGGAGATGAGTTTGCTATTTGGCACAGCTTTTTGCATCAATAAAGCAAGTAAAAGGTGTGAAAGATAAAAAAAAGGGTGAAAGTGTGAAAAGTGAATTGGCCAAATTGAGGTGCATATAAAGTTTTTGCTTTCTTTCAATTCACTAATGGGGCTCATTTGAATCAGGTGAATTGAGTTCTGCTTTTGGAAACTGGGTTAAGAAGGGGTGCACCGGTCCTGGAGGTACTGCAATACCAGGTCAATGCGTGGAGTGGACAGAGCAAGATTTTTTCCATCTCCTTGTTCTAAAAATCCATTTAATATATGGTCCCCAGAGAGGGGACGTATCAGATATTAAACTGATAAGAACAGATTTAATTTTTTTTTTTTTCTGTTTATCAGTAGGACTTCAAAATAACAAAGGTGATCGCCTCCCGTTGCCTGGGAACCGTCCAGGCACAAGAGGGCTATGTGTCACCAGAAGGCGCACACACTTCCTCAAGGCCGGCAGACGTGCAATCCCAGGCACCTTCCAGTACCGACCAAGGTAGCGTCCTCCGAAACTACACTTGATCTTAGCCAAAAGGCCGAGAAGCTATAACCCGAATTGGTTACGGCCTTGAGTGGCACCCTGGCCTATACCGGACACATCTTAGGGAGAGGGAGACAAACCCACGCCTACAGAAGACATTTTGTCACCCAAGCCAACCCTTGAAAAGGCTGTTTTGCAGAGCAAAAACAAGAAGAATGGTGCTTTTTGCAGCCGCCGCCCACTGCAATGAATCTGAATAACTCCTCCTTTTGGACACAAGCACCTCCCCTCCCCCTTGCAGTCTTCCAATTCATGATACAAAAAGACGGACGGACAGGACAGGACAGGACAGGCTGCCTGACTTTCCGTCACTGCCACCCTTTGCCATCCTTGCCCGTAGAAAGCCCTTTCATCATCCCCAAACCCTAATCTTTTCCCTTCCCTTCCCAGATGCGTCTCACTCCGTTTCATTAGGAAGTGAGCGCAGCCTTTTCTCCGTTCTGCACATGCGCGACGTTAAACACAAATGCGCAGGCGTGCGTTCCATTACCCTCACTGCATTCCACTCCCATACAGGAAGTGGGCGCAGCTATTACTACGGTCGCACATAAAAGAACCCACGGCCACCACTGCACATAGCTGACTCCACCACAGGACACCCACTTCTACACCAACACAGGTAAGACAGGATCGGCACCTCTATGCTCCTGTTACAATCAGGCTCAGTCACCATGTGATAACGCTCTCAACTCTTTAGTTGCAGGCTCCCCTTGCTTCACCTCCACTGGCTGTGCTGCCATTTCCTCTCCCACCTGGAAGGTATACTTTATTTCACTATTTTCCTGTTTCTCTCTTCCCCCTTTTCCCATAACCTACTTTTATCTGCATTTGTGGGGTATCTATATGCTATTTACATCATAGTTTTATTCATTAATATGGAAGGGAAGAGTGCCCATGAGAGTGTTGAACTGCGGAGAGCAAGAGATTAAGCTGCTCCGATTTGCCACCATTGATAAGCTGTTCTCAGTAGATACACATGCTATCCAAACAGCAGCATCCACCATTGCTTCAGCCCACCCATTCAGTGACAGCTCACCAAGTCAGCCAGAGGAGTGGTGTAAGGAATTACACGTAGGCACTGACTCCACACCTTCACATCACAAGAAGGGGGTCTACAGGCTAGTGCAAGAATACGAGCAAGTCTTCAGCAAACATCCGCTAGACTTTTGAAGAATAAAAGGGGTCAAACACTACATCCCCACAAGTGCACACCCACCCATCAAAGAGAGATATAAGCCAAAACTACCTGCACATTACCAGTGTACCAAGGACATGTTGAGCAACATGAAGGAGGCTGGGGTTATCCGTGACAGTTGTAGCCTCTGGGCAGCTCCGTTGGTCCTGTTAAAGAAGAAGGACAGCACCACTCCCCTGTATTGAGGAATAGCTAGCTGCATTGAGAACTGCAAATTATTTTTCTACCCTTGATCTCACTAGTCGCTATTGGCAAGTGTCCGTTGCTGAGGCAGACCGGGAGAAGACCGCCTTTGCCACCCCGATGGGTCTCTGCGAGTTCAAAAGCATGCCCTTCGAGCTGTGCAATTTGCCAGGAACCTTCCAGAGGCTGATGGAATGCTGCTTGGGACACCGAAACTTTGAAACGGTACTGCTATACCTTTATGATGTTATTGTTTATTCTAAAGCAAACAAGATTTTAGGGTGTATAAAAAGGGAGATTAGATCCGGTGATCCCAACGTATTGTTACCCCTCTATAAATCACTTGTAAGGCCACATCTGGAATATGGGGTAAAGTCCTGAGCAGGTTGATAACCATTGGTTTGAGCATGGTAGGGTGTAGTGCGCATCTTCCTGCATCGGTAAAAGCTGCAGAAGTCCTTGAAGATTTCCGCTTCAAAGGCTGTGCCTTGATCTGTGAGGACTCTCTCTGAGTAGCCATGAGGTCTGCATAAGTGTGCTTGGAAGACCTTCGCTGCAGTATGGGCCATTAGATCTTTGACTTGTACCACAACCATAAATCTCGAGTAGTTGTCTACCATCGTAAGTGCATACGTGAGCTCGCCTCGATATTCTGCAACAAAACTCCCTTTTTCGATTTCAGTTTCAGCAAACACTCCTCTTCCTGTAGAAAATATTTATCATTACCTAAGACAGTCATTCTAATGCATGACAATATTAAGGCAATTTAGTTAAAACTTGTTTTAACTCACCTTTAAGGGGATTGATGTATTTCATGGTCAATCCAGGTTTGTCAGTGATGGCACTGACATAATGTATGGCGTCTTTTTCGGGCGTTATCCTTTGCCTTTTCATTGTGAAAATCCAGTTGCCTATATCAAAGCAAATTCTACTACTTGTAAAGTATGCAGAAAATGAAATGTAGAACATATAACATCAACTGCTTAGGAACGCATCATAGGTTAGTACTTAAAAGGATATTGTCATGTTCTAGTCATAATGCAAGCTGGACATTTTTCATGTTACCCTGTAATCGCCGGCCTGTTCTAATGCTCACAAGCCAAGATATAGGCTCAGCTGCTAAGGCTTCCCTCTGCCTT
This sequence comes from Anomaloglossus baeobatrachus, assembly GCF_048569485.1. Taxonomy (NCBI): domain Eukaryota; kingdom Metazoa; phylum Chordata; class Amphibia; order Anura; family Aromobatidae; genus Anomaloglossus; species Anomaloglossus baeobatrachus. The sequence continues at coordinate 25,003 of NW_027442587.1, forward strand.
CTGAATGAAACTTGAATATGTCTGGGTCACTGTGTATATAGCAGGTGCTCAGAAAAAATAAGAGTCAATTCAATAGAAATAGCTCTGGCACACTATAGTGATCAATAACGTAAGAAAAGAACTCTTGGAATGCTGAAAATTCTTTATTTGTGCAAAAGGATAATTCATCCAACGTTTCGACCTTGTTTTTAGGTCTTTATCAAGGATAAAGTTATCTAAGATCATAAAGGGTTACAAAACCATATAAACACGTAATTAGTACATAGTACAACATAACAGTACAATATATTGCTACTTGAGAGTACAATGGGTCAAATGACCATGATGCACATACAAAAAATTTTTCCAAAGCCATAGTGAAAACATTTGTACTGAGGAAAGAAAATTTCCACATGACCTATCTGGAGAAACATTCTGGATCAAACAACCAAAAATAGTCAAGCAGGTAAATACACACCTATATGGATAACAGGATGATATGTGTTCAATTGTATAGCGTCATTGCCATTAAGGTACAAATGGAAAACTTGCAATCCTATATAGTGAAGGAAATGAACACATATCATATCAAAGAACACAGGAACATGGGTGTGAGAAAAACCTCAATGTTTATACTTTGTTCTTTATAATGGTGTGAACATGTATATGTCTCAGTACCTTATGCACTTGAGAATTCTAGTGAGTAGATCATGAAAGCCTATTTCAGAACTGGAATCGGTAAATAATTGTAGGTGGAATCTAAATGAAAAGATGGTACAAGTGTTATCATGACTAGAGATGAGCGAACCGGTCGCGGTTCGGCTCGAGGTTGGTTCGCCGAACGGACCTCCCGTTCGAGTTCGGTTCGTCGAACGTTCGACGAACCGAACTCGAGCCAATAGGAAACAATGGCAGGCAATCACAAACACAGAAAAACACCTAGAAAACACCCTCAAAGGTGTCCTAAAGGTGACAAACAACTCAAACACATTGGAAAGTGACAAGGACATATACTCATGCGAAAACAAAACAGCTGGACAAGGAAAAAGAGGAGGACACACAGATATATGAGTATATGCAAGGAAACATCGATTCCATTAATGTGCAACTTGAGCCCTGCTCATTCTTGGCTTCCAATCTTGATAAATTGCCTGAGCTCGCCACGTACGTCTTGGGGATCTTGTCGTGTCCTGCAGCCAGCGTTCTCTCGGAACCTGTCTTCAGTGCTGCTGTGGGTCTGCTGGCAGATAAGCACACGTGTCTGTCCACTGACAATGTGGACATGGCTCTCAGAGGACTTTTCTTCCCCTGGGTCAGCCAGGGGACGGGAAAGGCACGCGTATTTTTGAGAGTGCTTCATGCAAAGCATCTTTTTCTTTTTCAAAAGGGAGCTCAACCGATGCCAGTCAAGTGGGGTGTGTGTGGCCCAGTGAGTGGAAACGAGGGAGACTGTGGTTGGAGTCCCCTCGCTGTGTCTCTAAAAGAACCAAGATGAACAAGTCATGGCTCTCAGAGGACTTTTCTTCCCCTGGGTCAGCCAGGGGACGGGAAAGGCACGCGTATTTTTGAGAGTGCTTCATGCAAAGCATCTTTTTCTTTTTCAAAAGGGAGCTCAACCGATGCCAGTCAAGTGGGGTGTGTGTGGCCCAGTGAGTGGAAACGAGGGAGACTGTGGTTGGAGTCCCCTCGCTGTGTCTCTAAAAGAACCAAGATGAACAAGTCATGGCTCTCAGAGGACTTTTCTTCCCCTGGGTCAGCCAGGGGACGGGAAAGGCACGCGTATTTTTGAGAGTGCTTCATGCAAAGCATCTTTTTCTTTTTCAAAAGGGAGCTCAACCGATGCCAGTCAAGTGGGGTGTGTGTGGCCCAGTGAGTGGAAACGAGGGAGACTGTGGTTGGAGTCCCCTCGCTGTGTCTCTAAAAGAACCAAGATGAACAAGTCATGGCTCTCAGAGGACTTTTCTTCCCCTGGGTCAGCCAGGGGACGGGAAAGGCACGCGTATTTTTGAGAGTGCTTCATGCAAAGCATCTTTTTCTTTTTCAAAAGGGAGCTCAACCGATGCCAGTCAAGTGGGGTGTGTGTGGCCCAGTGAGTGGCAACGAGGGAGACTGTGGTTGGAGTCCCCTCGCTGTGTCTCTAAAAGAACCAAGATGAACAAGTCATGGCTCTCAGAGGACTTTTCTTCCCCTGGGTCAGCCAGGGGACGGGAAAGGCACGCGTATTTTTGAGAGTGCTTCATGCAAAGCATCTTTTTCTTTTTCAAAAGGGAGCTCAACCGATGCCAGTCAAGTGGGGTGTGTGTGGCCCAGTGAGTGGAAACGAGGGAGACTGTGGTTGGAGTCCCCTCGCTGTGTCTCTAAAAGAACCAAGATGAACAAGTCATGGCTCTCAGAGGACTTTTCTTCCCCTGGGTCAGCCAGGGGACGGGAAAGGCACGCGTATTTTTGAGAGTGCTTCATGCAAAGCATCTTTTTCTTTTTCAAAAGGGAGCTCAACCGATGCCAGTCAAGTGGGGTGTGTGTGGCCCAGTGAGTGGCAACGAGGGAGACTGTGGTTGAAGTCCCCTCGCTGTGTCTCTAAAAGAACCAAGATGAACAAGTCATGGCTCTCAGAGGACTTTTCTTCCCCTGGGTCAGCCAGGGGACGGGAAAGGCACGCGTATTTTTGAGAGTGCTTCATGCAAAGCATCTTTTTCTTTTTCAAAAGGGAGCTCAACCGATGCCAGTCAAGTGGGGTGTGTGTGGCCCAGTGAGTGGCAACGAGGGAGACTGTGGTTGGAGTCCCCTCGCTGTGTCTCTAAAAGAACCAAGATGAACAAGTCATGGCTCTCAGAGGACTTTTCTTCCCCTGGGTCAGCCAGGGGACGGGAAAGGCACGCGTATTTTTGAGAGTGCTTCATGCAAAGCATCTTTTTCTTTTTCAAAAGGGAGCTCAACCGATGCCAGTCAAGTGGGGTGTGTGTGGCCCAGTGAGTGGCAACGAGGGAGACTGTGGTTGGAGTCCCCTCGCTGTGTCTCTAAAAGAACCAAGATGAACAAGTCATGGCTCTCAGAGGACTTTTCTTCCCCTGGGTCAGCCAGGGGACGGGAAAGGCACGCGTATTTTTGAGAGTGCTTCATGCAAAGCATCTTTTTCTTTTTCAAAAGGGAGCTCAACCGATGCCAGTCAAGTGGGGTGTGTGTGGCCCAGTGAGTGGCAACGAGGGAGACTGTGGTTGGAGTCCCCTCGCTGTGTCTCTAAAAGAACCAAGATGAACAAGTCATGGCTCTCAGAGGACTTTTCTTCCCCTGGGTCAGCCAGGGGACGGGAAAGGCACGCGTATTTTTGAGAGTGCTTCATGCAAAGCATCTTTTTCTTTTTCAAAAGGGAGCTCAACCGATGCCAGTCAAGTGGGGTGTGTGTGGCCCAGTGAGTGGCAACGAGGGAGACTGTGGTTGGAGTCCCCTCGCTGTGTCTCTAAAAGAACCAAGATGAACAAGTCATGGCTCTCAGAGGACTTTTCTTCCCCTGGGTCAGCCAGGGGACGGGAAAGGCACGCGTATTTTTGAGAGTGCTTCATGCAAAGCATCTTTTTCTTTTTCAAAAGGGAGCTCAACCGATGCCAGTCAAGTGGGGTGTGTGTGGCCCAGTGAGTGGCAACGAGGGAGACTGTGGTTGGAGTCCCCTCGCTGTGTCTCTAAAAGAACCAAGATGAACAAGTCATGGCTCTCAGAGGACTTTTCTTCCCCTGGGTCAGCCAGGGGACGGGAAAGGCACGCGTATTTTTGAGAGTGCTTCATGCAAAGCATCTTTTTCTTTTTCAAAAGGGAGCTCAACCGATGCCAGTCAAGTGGGGTGTGTGTGGCCCAGTGAGTGGCAACGAGGGAGACTGTGGTTGGAGTCCCCTCGCTGTGTCTCTAAAAGAACCAAGATGAACAAGTCATGGCTCTCAGAGGACTTTTCTTCCCCTGGGTCAGCCAGGGGACGGGAAAGGCACGCGTATTTTTGAGAGTGCTTCATGCAAAGCATCTTTTTCTTTTTCAAAAGGGAGCTCAACCGATGCCAGTCAAGTGGGGTGTGTGTGGCCCAGTGAGTGGAAACGAGGGAGACTGTGGTTGGAGTCCCCTCGCTGTGTCTCTAAAAGAACCAAGATGAACAAGTCATGGCTCTCAGAGGACTTTTCTTCCCCTGGGTCAGCCAGGGGACGGGAAAGGCACGCGTATTTTTGAGAGTGCTTCATGCAAAGCATCTTTTTCTTTTTCAAAAGGGAGCTCAACCGATGCCAGTCAAGTGGGGTGTGTGTGGCCCAGTGAGTGGAAACGAGGGAGACTGTGGTTGGAGTCCCCTCGCTGTGTCTCTAAAAGAACCAAGATGAACAAGTCATGGCTCTCAGAGGACTTTTCTTCCCCTGGGTCAGCCAGGGGACGGGAAAGGCACGCGTATTTTTGAGAGTGCTTCATGCAAAGCATCTTTTTCTTTTTCAAAAGGGAGCTCAACCGATGCCAGTCAAGTGGGGTGTGTGTGGCCCAGTGAGTGGCAACGAGGGAGACTGTGGTTGGAGTCCCCTCGCTGTGTCTCTAAAAGAACCAAGATGAACAAGTCATGGCTCTCAGAGGACTTTTCTTCCCCTGGGTCAGCCAGGGGACGGGAAAGGCACGCGTATTTTTGAGAGTGCTTCATGCAAAGCATCTTTTTCTTTTTCAAAAGGGAGCTCAACCGATGCCAGTCAAGTGGGGTGTGTGTGGCCCAGTGAGTGGCAACGAGGGAGACTGTGGTTGGAGTCCCCTCGCTGTGTCTCTAAAAGAACCAAGATGAACAAGTCATGGCTCTCAGAGGACTTTTCTTCCCCTGGGTCAGCCAGGGGACGGGAAAGGCACGCGTATTTTTGAGAGTGCTTCATGCAAAGCATCTTTTTCTTTTTCAAAAGGGAGCTCAACCGATGCCAGTCAAGTGGGGTGTGTGTGGCCCAGTGAGTGGCAACGAGGGAGACTGTGGTTGGAGTCCCCTCGCTGTGTCTCTAAAAGAACCAAGATGAACAAGTCATGGCTCTCAGAGGACTTTTCTTCCCCTGGGTCAGCCAGGGGACGGGAAAGGCACGCGTATTTTTGAGAGTGCTTCATGCAAAGCATCTTTTTCTTTTTCAAAAGGGAGCTCAACCGATGCCAGTCAAGTGGGGTGTGTGTGGCCCAGTGAGTGGCAACGAGGGAGACTGTGGTTGGAGTCCCCTCGCTGTGTCTCTAAAAGAACCAAGATGAACAAGTCATGGCTCTCAGAGGACTTTTCTTCCCCTGGGTCAGCCAGGGGACGGGAAAGGCACGCGTATTTTTGAGAGTGCTTCATGCAAAGCATCTTTTTCTTTTTCAAAAGGGAGCTCAACCGATGCCAGTCAAGTGGGGTGTGTGTGGCCCAGTGAGTGGCAACGAGGGAGACTGTGGTTGGAGTCCCCTCGCTGTGTCTCTAAAAGAACCAAGATGAACAAGTCATGGCTCTCAGAGGACTTTTCTTCCCCTGGGTCAGCCAGGGGACGGGAAAGGCACGCGTATTTTTGAGAGTGCTTCATGCAAAGCATCTTTTTCTTTTTCAAAAGGGAGCTCAACCGATGCCAGTCAAGTGGGGTGTGTGTGGCCCAGTGAGTGGAAACGAGGGAGACTGTGGTTGGAGTCCCCTCGCTGTGTCTCTAAAAGAACCAAGATGAACAAGTCATGGCTCTCAGAGGACTTTTCTTCCCCTGGGTCAGCCAGGGGACGGGAAAGGCACGCGTATTTTTGAGAGTGCTTCATGCAAAGCATCTTTTTCTTTTTCAAAAGGGAGCTCAACCGATGCCAGTCAAGTGGGGTGTGTGTGGCCCAGTGAGTGGAAACGAGGGAGACTGTGGTTGGAGTCCCCTCGCTGTGTCTCTAAAAGAACCAAGATGAACAAGTCATGGCTCTCAGAGGACTTTTCTTCCCCTGGGTCAGCCAGGGGACGGGAAAGGCACGCGTATTTTTGAGAGTGCTTCATGCAAAGCATCTTTTTCTTTTTCAAAAGGGAGCTCAACCGATGCCAGTCAAGTGGGGTGTGTGTGGCCCAGTGAGTGGCAACGAGGGAGACTGTGGTTGGAGTCCCCTCGCTGTGTCTCTAAAAGAACCAAGATGAACAAGTCATGGCTCTCAGAGGACTTTTCTTCCCCTGGGTCAGCCAGGGGACGGGAAAGGCACGCGTATTTTTGAGAGTGCTTCATGCAAAGCATCTTTTTCTTTTTCAAAAGGGAGCTCAACCGATGCCAGTCAAGTGGGGTGTGTGTGGCCCAGTGAGTGGCAACGAGGGAGACTGTGGTTGGAGTCCCCTCGCTGTGTCTCTAAAAGAACCAAGATGAACAAGTCATGGCTCTCAGAGGACTTTTCTTCCCCTGGGTCAGCCAGGGGACGGGAAAGGCACGCGTATTTTTGAGAGTGCTTCATGCAAAGCATCTTTTTCTTTTTCAAAAGGGAGCTCAACCGATGCCAGTCAAGTGGGGTGTGTGTGGCCCAGTGAGTGGCAACGAGGGAGACTGTGGTTGGAGTCCCCTCGCTGTGTCTCTAAAAGAACCAAGATGAACAAGTCATGGCTCTCAGAGGACTTTTCTTCCCCTGGGTCAGCCAGGGGACGGGAAAGGCACGCGTATTTTTGAGAGTGCTTCATGCAAAGCATCTTTTTCTTTTTCAAAAGGGAGCTCAACCGATGCCAGTCAAGTGGGGTGTGTGTGGCCCAGTGAGTGGCAACGAGGGAGACTGTGGTTGGAGTCCCCTCGCTGTGTTATACATGCTTTTAGAAGGGCATGACATGGCTTGGAGGTTGACTTTCATAAAATGCAAACTGTTGGCTACCAAAATGCTGCCTTTCCAACAACTGTGGTTATAGGCAATGAGGAACATACTGATGAAGATGAGACGCAGATACCCGATTGGGATGACAACTTAAATATTCGGTCAGGGCAAGAAGAGGCTCGGTCTGAGGGGGAGGGTAGTGCAAACACAACAATTGATGATGAAGTTCTAGATCCCACCTACTGTCAACCCCCAGTCAGGCACTCGAGGAGGTCAACAGAGGCGGTGGAGGAGGATGCAACCGACGACGAAATTACCTTGCGCCTTCCTGGACAGAGTCGGAGCACTGGTAGCACGTCTACAACTGCATCCTCAGCCACCACTCTGCCTATGAGCATTATTCGGGGTGCATCAACAGGTCGCATGGCCTCTAAGCCTTGCCTAGCCTGTTCCTTTTTTGACATAGAAAAAGATCGCCCAAATCATGTGATATGTAAAATTTGTCATGATTCTCTTAGTAGAGGTCAAAACCTCAGCAGTTTGACAACTTCTTCCATGAATCGTCACATGAATAAATATCATAGGTCCCGGTGGGAAGCTCACTGTGCTGCAATGCGGCCTAGCGGAGCGAACCATCCACCGCCCGCCCCTTCCAGTGCATCCGCGCGCTCTTCATCTTCTAGGACTGTGGGGACAGCTGTCACACCTGTTTTTCCACGCAAAACTTCCACCACTGTAACCGCAACAGGCAGTTTGCTTGGTAGGTCGTCAGTTGGTTTGGAAGGGGAAACAAGTGAGTGTGTACAGCTCTCTCAGACATCGATAGCACCTACGTTGGATGAAGGCAACATCATGTCTCCGCCTGCACTTTCCTCACAAACCTGCATTTTTCCAGGGACACCCTACTCAACACCGTCTACACACAGCAGCCAGATCTCTGTCCCTCAGATGTGGTCAAATAAAAGGCCACTTCCTCCGACCCATGACAAAGCTAAGAGGTTGACTCTATCCCTCTGTAAGCTGTTGGCTACCGAAATGCTGCCTTTCCGCCTAGTGGACACACAGGATTTTAGAGACCTTATGTCTGTCGCTGTGCCCCAGTACCAGATGCCTAGTCGCCACTACTTCTCTAAGAAAGGTGTGCCCGCGCTACACCAGCATGTCGCACACAACATCACCGCTTCCTTGAGAAACTCTGTGTGTGAACGGGTGCATTTCACCACCGATACTTGGACCAGTAAGCATGGACAGGGACGTTACATGTCGCTGACTGGGCACTCGGTAACTATGTTGATAGATGGTGAAGGGTCTGCTGCACAAGTCTTGCCGTCCCCACGACTTGTGTGTCAATCCTCTGTCTGTCCAAGTTCCGCCACTGCTTCTGCATCCTCCACCTCATCTGGGTCCTCCACCTCCGCCCCAAGCCTGCCTGGTCAGGCCACCAGCGTTCTCACTGCGCAGAAGGAATCACGCACCCCTCATTACTATGCTGGCAGCAGAGCGCAACGGCATCAGGCGGTCTTTAGCTTGACATGTCTTGGGAATAAGAGTCACACAGCTGAGGAGTTGTGGTCAGCTCTGCGGTCCGAGTTTAATAAATGGTTGTCTCCACTCAACCTGCAGCCTGGTAAGGCCGTGTGCGACAATGCTGCAAACCTGGGTGCGGCCCTTCGCCTGGGCAAGGTGACACACGTGCCTTGTATGGCTCACGTGTTGAACCTTGTTGTCCAGCAATTTTTAACACACTATCCCGGCCTAGATGGCCTTCTGACCAGGGCACGTAAACTGTCTGCAGTGCTCACTTCCGCCGTTCAACCGCCGCAGCTGAGCGACTTGCATCGCTCCAGAAGTCTTTCGGCCTGCCGGTTCATCGCCTGAAATGCGATGTGGCGACACGCTGGAATTCAACTCTCCACATGTTACAGCGACTGTGGCAGCACCGGCGAGCCCTGGTGCAATACGTCATGATGGGCCAACGAGATGCAGAAGTGGGGCAGATCACCCTGATGGAGTGATCTCAGATCAAGGACCTATGCACCGTTCTGCACAGTTTCGACATGGCGACGAATATGTTTAGCGCTGACAATGCCATTATCAGCATGACGATTACAGTCATTTACATGCTGGAGCACACGCTAAACACTATTCGGAGTCAGGGGGTGGGACAACAGGAAGGGGAGGAACTACAGGAGGATTCATATGCGCAAGACACAACAACATCACCAAGGTCCAGACGTTCATCATCACCAACGCGGCAGGCATGGGACCATGGGGGACAGGGATCAACAAGGGCGCATGGTAGCAGGCGAGATGTTGAGGAAGGTGCAGGAGGACATGAAGATATGGAGGACGAACTGTCCATGGACATGGAAGACTCAGCGGATGAGGGAGACCTTGGTCAAAATTCAGTTGAAAGAGGTTGGGGGGAGATGTCAGAGGAAGAAAGAACGGTTAGCACCTCTATGCCACAAACACAGCGTGGACTTGGTCCGCATGGCTGCGCAAGACACATGAGTGCCTTCTTGTTGCACTACCTCCAACATGACCCTCGGATTGTCAAAATTAGAAGTGATGATGACTACTGGCTTGCCACACTATTAGATCCCCGGGACAAGTCCAAATTTTGTGACATAATTCCACCCATAGAAAGGGACGCACGTATGCTGGAGTATCAGCATAAGCTGTTACTCGATCTTAGCTCGGCTTTTACACCAAACAACCGTGCAGGTGAAGGGAGTGATTCTCCCAGTTGTAACTTGACAAACATGGGACGGCATCGTCATCTTCAACAGTCTACCCGTACCAGTAGGACCGTATCTGGTGCTGGTAACAGCAATTTTATGGAATATTTTCATAATTTTTTTAGACCCTCCTTTGCAAGGCCACCAGAGACAACAAGTCTGACACATAGTCAACGGATGGAGAGGATGATACAGGAGTATCTCGAAATGAACATCGATGCAATGACTTTGCAAATGGAGCCTTGCTCCTTTTGGGCTTCAAATCTAGAAAAATTGACAGAGCTCTCCAGTTACGCCTTGGAGATTTTGTCGTGTGCAGCTGCCAGCGTTGTCTCTGAACGTGTCTTCTTCAGTGCTGCTGGGTGTGTGCTGACAGATAAGCGCACGCGTCTGTCCAGTGACAATGTGGACACACTGACGTTCATCAAAATGAACAAGTCATGGATCCAGAAGGAATTTACTACCCCTGTGTCATCCTGGGGAGAGTAAATGCTTGTGGATTTGGAATGTGCTTGATGCAAATCAAAACATCCTGTTTGCAACTAGGGCACAAGTGCTGCCACTGATGGGGTGTCTGTGTGCCCAATGTTGGGAAAAAAGGTAGACTCCGCTTGGAGTAACCCTTGCTTGATGTGTTTTTTAAAAATGATACAAGATGAACAGATCTGAAGGCAAGATGAAGGCAACATCATGTCTCCGCCTGCACTTTTCTCACAAACCTGCATTTTTCCAGGGACACCCTACTCAACACCGTCTACAGACAGCAGCCAGATCTCTTTCCCTCAGATGTGGTCAAATAAAAGGCCACTTACTGCGACCCATGACAAAGCTAAGTGGTTGACTCTATCCCTCTGTAAGCTGTTGGCTACCGAAATGCTGCCTTTACGCGTAGTGGACACACAGGATTTTACAGACCTTATGTCTGTCGCTGTGCCCCAGTACCACATGCCCAATCACCACTGCTTCTCCAAGAAAAGCATGCCCGCGCTACACCAGCATGTCGCACACAACATCACCACTTCCTTGAGAAAATCTGTGTGCGACAGGGTGCATTTCAACACAGATACTTGGACCAGTAAGCATAGACAGGGTCATTACATGTCACTGACTGGGCACTGGCAAACTATGGTGAGAGATGGAGAAGGGTCTGCTGTACAAGTCTTGCCGTCCCCACGAGTTGTTTCAATCCTTGTTCTGTATGTAGAAGTTAATACACTGCTTCTGCCTCTTCAACCTCGTGTGGGTCCTCTACCTTGGCGCAAACCCTGTGTGGTCAGGCTACCCTTCCTTGCAACTGCGCACAAGGACTACCACACACCTCCTTACTATGCTGGCAGCAGAGCTCAATGCCATCAGGCGGTCAAAGCTTTACTTTGAAATGTATGGGAAATGTGAGTCACACCGCTATTACAGAGAATAGTAGTCAGGCAGGGTCAAAACATTAATTGAGGAACAGGAACAGAATGGGACGGCCAGGAAAGAATCAGAAAACAAGCAGAGTTGAAATGCGTATCGGCCAACAAGGTACATAAACAGCAAGCAGGAAAAGTAGTCAGGTAACAAGCACACAAAATCATAAAACTGAACTGGGGGTAAAATTAACCAGAGGTTCATAGCTATGTCTGGCAGTGGTCTGCAGACAGGATGGGCATAAAAAAGGGTGTGGTGTCTTCCCATTGGTTGTAGCTGAATGATGGTATTTCATCTGTGAGATACCCACCAGCTACATTCAGCCAGAGATTCTGCATCTGTCAAGGTAATGCAGCCCAGTGGGTGAGCATAACCTGCGTCCACCTGCGCCGCTGGCATCGACTACTCTCACATCATCAGCACTATTCATGAAAGGAACACGTTGTCACCTGGCAACCGGAGTACAAATTGACGGAGCGGACTACGTTGGTGACTTAACAGCCGTGTGCGGCAATGATGCAAACCTGGCTGCGGGCCATCCTCAGGGCAATGTGACACACGTGCCTTTTAGGGCTCACGTGTTGAACCGAATTCGCCAGCAATTTTTAAAACACCATCACGGCCTACATGGCCTTGTGCAGTGGGCACGCTCGCTATGTGCTCACTTCCATCGTGCGCACACAGCAGCTCAACAACTTTCATCACTCCGGAAGTCTTAGGGTCTGGCAGTTAAACGCCGTAAATGCGATGTTTCGACACGCAGGAATTGGAATCTGCACATGTTGCAGCGTGTGTGGCAGCACCGCAGAGCCCTGCTGAAATACGGTAAGACATATAGCCTGGGATAACTTGATCCAGAGGTGGTGCAGATCATGCTGCTGGAGTGGTGTCAGATCAAGGACCTATGCACCCTGCTACACAGTTTTGAAATGTCGACGAAGATGTTTAGCACTGGCAATGTCATTCTCAGCGTGACAATTCTGGTCATCTACATGATGGAGCACACTGTAATTATTATTCTGAGTCAGGTGTTGGGACAAGAGGAAGGGGAGGAAGTACAGGAGGAGTCATATGCGGAAGGGATAACAAGATCTACGAGGTCCAGATGGTCAGCGGCACCTATGCGGCATTCATGGTGAGGGAGAGGGATTAACAAGGGCGCATAGTATCAGCAAAAAGTGTTGATGAAAGTGCAGGAGCCCATGAAGAAATGGAGGACGAACTGGCGATGGGCATGGAAGACTCAGCAGATGAGTGAGAGCTTGCTCACATTTCGGTTGTGCGAGGTTGTGGGTAGAGGGCAGAGGAAGGATGCACGATTCTCACCTCTCTGCCACCAACACACCAAGGACTTGGTCCTCCTGGATGCACAAGACACATGAGCGCCTTCTTGCTGCACTACCTACATGACCCTCGGATTGTATGAATTTGAACTAATCCTGAATACTGGGTTGCCACACTGTTAGATCCCCGGTACAAGACAAAATTTGGCGAACTAATTCCTGCCATAGAAATAGACGCACGTATACAGGAGTATCTGCAGAATGTGGTACGCAATCTTAGATCTACTTGTCCACTAAACACCAGTGCTGCACAGAGTGAATCTCAACGCTTTGTCATGGATAGGAGGAAATGGTCTTTTACTTGTCCACATCGGAGGGACCGAGGGATGGCTGCTGTGCTGAGATGGCGTTGAGTACGGTGTCCCTGCACAGTTGCACTTTTGGTCATATCCCAAAATGAGTTGAAAAAGGACAGATGCTGTTGGAAAGGGGAACAGGTGTGTTGGAAAGGGGAAAAAAGTTTTGGTCCGTGGATTTGGTGGTTAAGCAACTGTAACATTTGCTGAAGAAACAACATCTGTTACAGTGGGACTGGCAGATTTGGATAAAGTGGTATATAATCTGTGACCGCTATATAACGAAAATTAATAAGAAAAGAAAGAGAAAGGTATATATCCCCATCACCAGTCAGTGTCCACCGTGCTCCCAGTTGGAAAAGGAGAGGTTGGCAACTTGAAGGTTTGGTGGAGGATACAGAGCTGTGTGGCTATGAAACTAATAGTAGCCTGAACCGAGTTAGACGCCATTCGATCTGGAGACTGTGAGCCCTGTTAGCGTCACAGGGTCCACATGCCCACCCAGCCCAGGAACTCCCTGTTAACAACACAGGGGCCATTGAGTACGCTGACCGTGTGCGTAGGGGCCACACCTGTGGACAGCAGGCACATCAGCAGCAGCAGGCCTGTTAATGCCACTGGGCTGCACAAGCAGGACTGTTAGGACAGGAGCTGGTCTTAACCGTTCTGCGTTACCAACTGTGGTGGTGGCCTGCATCCACCACCCGATCCCTGCCTACCTCTGGCCTAAAGCCGCAATGGGTTCAACACATGGAGGTGTGCTCTTTCGGCGCATAATAGAAGACTGCGCACCTCCTGGTTGGCTCCAGCCCCTTTTATAACCTGGGTCCGCCCCAAACCAGGGTGAACCACAATGCACCTCCTGGAGACAAAAGTAGAGTGACACGTCATGAGTGGCATAACTAGCGTCCTATTTGGAAACGCAACTTCAATGATGACCTCATGGCTGCCATGACCCAAACACCTCACCAGTCATCGTCTGAGCATCAATAATGCGGTGACAAGTCATAGGTGTGGGCCTCTGCAAGCCATTTGGGAGGACACCTGATGCCCTGTGGTCTATATGGGACCCCCACATCAGGGCCAGGGCCAAAGAGTTCATTACCGGACCTAGTCTCTGATGCAGGAAGTGCCTGAGCATGCTCAGTAGCATGAAATACAGTCTCTGAAAAAAGACTATCAGCTTTAGCATGGTGTCTATGCCCAAAACAGGACTTAGACCCGGCACGGAATGCAAGCACCTGTGCAAAGAGGCTTTTCACACTTAGTGTGGGAGCATGCGCTGTATCCCGAAATGAAAACTTAGCGTCAGGAATGGCACAGTCAGGCTGAGCATACTCACTAGGCGAAACACTGTAATTATGCTGCAGCTGGGGTACATCGGCACACGCATGCGCACTAGCTGCCTCTCCACACTTAGACGTGGAGGGGAAATTTGTCTTGGAGATGCTGTCTATGAAAAGAAGGAAAAGCTAAAGGAAGCCTGACTTTCTATCCCTCCGAATTATGAAATGCAGCAATGAATTCCATGAGTTTGCTATAACATTAGCGTAGCAAAATGTGCATGAGGGTGTGATGTAGAGGTGCTAGAAATAGCTTGTCACCAGTGGGGCACTAATGGAATACAACAGCCAGTTCTATGATGCCACAAAATGGCAGTATTTTGTGCTATCATTATAGCTTATTAAAAACAGAGCACGAGGTTGTCATGCAGAGGTGCTGCACATAGATTTGCAGTAGTGTGAATTGACAAAAGTACAATAGCCACGTTTAGGATACAACTAGGTACAGTGAGTGTTTGCTAGTAAAATTGCTTAGTTTAAAAAAGTTGTAGTGTGCAATGCAGGCAGACGTGCTATGCAAATGTCTTTGCACTAGTGGGACTATAGCAAAGTCCAATAGCCACGTATAGGATGCCACTAGGTACACTGAGTGTGTGCTAGTATAATGGCTTCGTTATAATTTGTTGGAGTGTGCAACGCAGGCAGATGCGCTCTGCAAATGTCTTGGCACTAGTGGGACTATAGCAAAGTCCAATAGCCACGTATAGGATGCCACTAGGTACACTGTGTGTTTGCTAGTATAATGGATGAGTTTAAAAAAGATAGAGTGTGCAATGCAGGCAGACGTGCTGCAAATAACGTTCCAATACTGTGAATTGACAAAAGTACAATAGCCACGTTTAGGATACAACTAGGTACAGTGAGTGTTTGCTAGTATAATGGCTTCGTTATAATTAGTTGGAGTGTGCAACGCAGGCAGATGCGCTCTGCAAATGTCTTGGCACTAGTGGGACTATAGCAAAGTCCAATAGCCACGTATAGGATGCCACTAGGTACACTGACTGTTTGGTAGTATAATGGCTGAGTTTAAAAAAGTTAGAGTGTGCAATGCAGGCAGACGTGCTGCAAATAACGTTCCAATACTGTGAATTGACAAAAGTACAATAGCCACGTTTAGGATGCCACTAGGTACACTGACTGTTTGCTAGTATAATGGCTGAGTTTAAAAAAGTTAGAGTGTGCAATGCAGGCAGACGTGCTGCAAATAACGTTCCAATACTGTGAATTGACAAAAGTACAATAGCCACGTATAGGATGCCACTAGGTACACTGACTGTTTGCTAGTATAATGGCTGAGTTTAAAAAAGTTAGAGTGTGCAATGCAGGCAGACGTGCTGCAAATAACGTTCCAATACTGTGAATTGACAAAAGTACAATAGCCACGTTTAGGATGCCACTAGGTACACTGACTGTTTGCTAGTATAATGGCTGAGTTTAAAAAAGTTAGAGTGTGCAATGCAGGCAGACGTGCTGCAAATAACGTTCCAATACTGTGAATTGACAAAAGTACAATAGCCACGTTTAGGATGCCACTAGGTACACTGACTGTTTGGTAGTATAATGGCTGAGTTTAAAAAAGTTAGAGTGTGCAATGCAGGCAGACGTGCTGCAAATAACGTTCCAATACTGTGAATTGACAAAAGTACAATAGCCACGTTTAGGATACAACTAGGTACAGTGAGTGTTTGCTAGTATAATGGCTGAGTTTAAAAAAGTTAGAGTGTGCAATGCAGGCAGACGTGCTGCAAATAACGTTCCAATACTGTGAATTGACAAAAGTACAATAGCCACGTTTAGGATGCCACTAGGTACAGTGAGTGTTTGCTAGTATAATGGCTGAGTTTAAAAAAGTTAGAGTGTGCAATGCAGGCAGACGTGCTGCAAATAACGTTCCAATACTGTGAATTGACAAAAGTACAATAGCCACGTTTAGGATGCCACTAGGTACACTGACTGTTTGCTAGTATAATGGCTGAGTTTAAAAAAGTTAGAGTGTGCAATGCAGGCAGACGTGCTGCAAATAACGTTCCAATACTGTGAATTGACAAAAGTACAATAGCCACGTTTAGGATGCCACTAGGTACACTGACTGTTTGGTAGTATAATGGCTGAGTTTAAAAAAGTTAGAGTGTGCAATGCAGGCAGACGTGCTGCAAATAACGTTCCAATACTGTGAATTGACAAAAGTATAATAGCCACGTTTAGGATGCCACTAGGTACACTGACTGTTTGGTAGTATAATGGCTGAGTTTAAAAAAGTTAGAGTGTGCAATGCAGGCAGACGTGCTGCAAATAACGTTCCAATACTGTGAATTGACAAAAGTACAATAGCCACGTTTAGGATACAACTAGGTACAGTGAGTGTTTGCTAGTATAATGGCTGAGTTTAAAAAAGTTAGAGTGTGCAATGCAGGCAGACGTGCTGCAAATAACGTTCCAATACTGTGAATTGACAAAAGTACAATAGCCACGTTTAGGATACAACTAGGTACAGTGAGTGTTTGCTAGTATAACGGCTGAGTTTAAAAAAGTTAGAGTGTGCAATGCAGGCAGACGTGCTGCAAATAACGTTCCAATACTGTGAATTGACAAAAGTACAATAGCCACGTTTAGGATGCCACTAGGTACAGTGAGTGTTTGCTAGTATAATGGCTGAGTTTAAAAAAGTTAGAGTGTGCAATGCAGGCAGACGTGCTGCAAATAACGTTCTAATACTGTGAATTGACAAAAGTACAATAGCCACGTTTAGGATGCCACTAGGTACAGTGAGTGTTTGCTAGTATAATGGCTGAGTTTAAAAAAGTTAGAGTGTGCAATGCAGGCAGACGTGCTGCAAATAACGTTCCAATACTGTGAATTGACAAAAGTACAATAGCCACGTTTAGGATGCCACTAGGTACACTGACTGTTTGCTAGTATAATGGCTGAGTTTAAAAAACTTGGAGTGTGCAATGCAGGCAGATGTGCTCTGCAAATGTCTTGGCACTAGTGGGACTATAGCAAAGTCCAATAGCCACGTATAGGATGCCACTAGGTACACTGAGTGTGTGCTAGTATAATGGCTTCGTTATAATTTGTTGGAGTGTGCAACGCAGGCAGATGCGCTCTGCAAATGTCTTGGCACTAGTGGGACTATAGCAAAGTCCAATAGCCACGTATAGGATGCCACTAGGTACACTGAGTGTTTGCTAGTATAATGGCTTCGTTATAATTAGTTGGAGTGTGCAACGCAGGCATATGCGCTCTGCAAATGTCTTGGCACTAGTGGGACTATAGCAAAGTCCAATAGCCACGTATAGGATGCCACTAGGTACACTGAGTGTTTGCTAGTATAATGGCTGAGTTTAAAAAACTTGGAGTGTGCAATGCAGGCAGATGTGCTCTGCTAATGTCTTTGCACTAGTGGGACTATAGCAAAGTCCAATAGCCACGTATAGGATGCCACTAGGTACACTGAGTGTGTGGTAGTATAATGGCTTAGTTATAATTCGTTGGAGTGTGCAACGCAGGCAGACGTGCTGCAAATGTCTTGGCACTAGTGGGACTATAGCAAAGTCCAATAGCCACGTATAGGATGCCACTAGGTACACTGAGTGTTTGCTAGTATAATGGCTTCGTTATAATTTGTTGGAGTGTGCAACGCAGGCAGATGCGCTCTGCAAATGTCTTGGCCCTAGTGGGACTATAGCAAAGTCCAATAGCCACGTATAGGATGCCACTAGGTACACTGAGTGTTTGCTAGTATAATGGCTGAGTTTAAAAAACTTGGAGTGTGCAATGCAGGCAGATGTGCTCTGCTAATGTCTTTGCACTAGTGGGACTATAGCAAAGTCCAATAGCCACGTATAGGATGCCACTAGGTACACTGAGTGTTTGCTAGTAAAATTGCTTAGTTTAAAAAACTTGGAGTGTGCAATGCAGGCAGATGTGCTCTGCAAATGTCTTTGCACTAGTGGGACTATAGCAAAGCCCAATAGCCACAGATAGGATGCCACTAGGTACACTGAGTGTTTGCTAGTATAATGGCTTACTTAGAATGAGTTGGAGTGTGCAGAGGACAAGAGGGTACAGTGGCAGGATTGTGGTGCTCTGGGTAGAGGAATGGAAGCCTGCCTTTCTATTCCCTCCTAATGGTGAAATGCAGGGAGGAAATCCCTGACCTGGGCTACACAGACGCTGTTGCTGTTTGCAGGACCTGTCACCTATGGCTCTCTGACCCTGCCGGTACGAGCCCTTAAAAGGACTGCTAGAATGTGCTCTCCCTAAGCTGTCTAACGCTGTGTATGCAGCGCATACAGCTGTATCGGCGATAGGACAAAGGACGGATCTGCGACAGTGATGTCTGACACCAAAGACGCAGAAGGCAGATAATGGCGATCGTGAAGAAAATGTCCGGTTTTATAATGCAGGGACATGTGACATGCAGATCCTATCACACATGCCGTTGCTTCTCTGCCTCAAAGTCCACTTAGGTGTGTGTGTGTCTGTGATTGGCTGACATGCTGGCCAGCCCCACAAGACGCGCGCGCTTAGGGAAGGAAGACAAGAAAAAAAAAAAAAAAATGGCGATCGCCATTATAGAAACAGCAGTGATCTGAAGGCGCTGTTCACGCACACTATACACTGAAATGTGATAATAGTTTGATTCACAGAGTGACTTACACTATTACAGCAGAAACCAAGCTAAGATTTAGCTGTTTTTTGGCTGCTAGAACCGTTCTCGAACGTTTCTAGAACTATCGAGCTTTTGCAAAAAGCTCGAGTTCTAGTTCGATCTAGAACATGCCCCAAAATCACTCGAGCCTAGAACTGGAGAACCACGAACCACGAACCGCGCTCAACTCTAATCATGACACGTGGGCTATAACACAATGGACCGTGTGACAAAGAAGAAAGGAGAGAAAGAAGAGGAAGAAAATGCAACTACCTGTAACATTACGTGATAGTCACTGGTAAGTATCACTTGACAATTCAAGTGAAAAAGGATTCCTTTATTAAAGGGTTCTCAGTCGCCTCAGGATCATGAAATACTAGGGTAAATGATATGAGAATGGGTAAGAAGCACCACTAAAGGAAATATGAGATGCAGGACATATATCTATAAACCCCTGAACTACATGATAGAAATAAAAAGAAGAAAAAAGAAAAAAAAGAAGAAAGAAGAAGAACACATAGAATGCGGAAAGAGAATGGGTACAACTACCTGAGTTACTGCAGGGAGGCCCCTGGTTGGTATTGTGAGGGTTAGTGGAATTCCTTCACTGAAGGGTTCTCAGTTGCCTCAGGTTCGTGAAAAATGCTATAGACAAATAATGCCCGGAGAAAAGGGGTTCATATACAGCGAATAATGGTAATACAAGGTACATGTGTCACATGTAATAGTATATATATATATATTGTACTAAGCTCTACACCAGAAATAGAAAGTAGTCCCTCTGCCTTCTGTCTAGGTGCCCTGAGTTATGTCCTGTAAACTGTCACAGGGACCCAGACACACATGTGTAGTAGGGGAATATCCCTGCTGAGATGCCAGTGCTAGAGCACTCGTTTGCTGTGGAGTTGAACGCTATGTGAGCAGTTCTTACCTTCAATGAGCAGAAGTCTCTTTTTTCAGATTTCAATATCTCTGTGGGTATCTGGCAGAAATATGGAATACTCTTTACTGCTAAGACCCTGTACACCACTCCCACTAAAGGGGGCTTTACACGCTGCGACATCGCTAATGCGGAGTCGTTGGGGTCACGGAATTTGTGACGCACATCCGGCCGCATTAGCGATGTTGCTGCGTGTGACACCGATGAGCGATTTTGCATCGCTGCAAAAACGTGCAAAATCGCTCATCGGTGACATGGGTCTCCATTCTCGATTATCGTTACTGCAGCAGTAACGATGTAGTTCGTCGCTCCTGCGGCAGCACACATCGCTCCGTGTGACACCGCAGAAACGAGGAACCTCTCCTTACCTGCCTCCCAGCCGCTATGAGGAAGGAAGGAGGTGGGCGGGATGTTCCGGCCACTCATCTCCGCCCCTCCGCTGCTATTGGGCGGTCGCTCAGTGACGTCGCTGTGACGCCGCACGGACCGCCCCCTTAGAAAGGAGGCGGTTCGCCGGTCACAGCGACGTCGCCGGGCAGGTAAGTATGTGTGACGGGTCTGGTCGGTGTTGTGCAGCATGGGCAGCGATTTGCCCGTGTCGCGCAACAGATGGGGGCGGGTATCCACACTAGCGATATCGGGACCGATATCGCAGTGTGTAAAGTAGCCTTTAATAAACTGTGTAAAGGATTTTAAGTAAAAATCCACAATAAACCAGCGCTAGATGGGTTTTTATAATTTTATTAATAGACCACAAATAAAAAATTTTTTGCTATCCTTGTTTCAAGACAGAGTATTTGATAATATACAATACACTGATTATTACTAAAACCAAGGACCACATAAAACAAGGACCACATAAAATAAAAAATGAAAGTAATGAGAATAAAATTATTTTGTATAACCAATTAACTTCGAGGTGATACAATATTCACATTCATTTAGTTTTACCAGTCTAATGTAATGCCCCGGCCGGTGGCATATATTTTGTTTGGTTAATAATTTAGACTTATACAATGAAAGATGTACTATACCACCCCTGGCTAACTTACAAGTTTTAAGTTGTACAATATAAGTTTGCGACGTTATATTCGCCCCCAGGGCCTGGGGGAATAAACCTCACAACAACTTGACCGCAAAAAACACCCCGGATTTCTCCGTTGATTAGGCTGGAACCGCTATGTACAGGATTGACCTGTTAGACTTCCAGAGCGGACGTTTTGAGGCCAGTGGCCGCGACTAGTGCTGGCTCTGGGGGAGATGTATGGTTACCGACATCCCTCTTTACAGAGCCTTTATAACACTTCACAAGGCCACAAACCAGCCGGTCCCGTATTCTCCCAAATGTACTTTCGAAATCAAGCAGTACGAAGCCACTGAAAGCACCAAGATGTTGGCTGCGGACAACAATAAGATCAGCGGTAACTACTCAGCCTCTCCAGCGGGCAGTCCAGACCGTATCCAGTGTCAGCTGACTGATTCCACACAGGAGGAAGTTGCTTGGCAGGTTAGCACCACACAAGGCTCCGATCCGCTTCCAAACGAGCAATGCAGAACCGCTGGAGGTACCAATGTATCCTGGTTGCAGACAAAGGAAATGTCAGCGGTAACCTCTCAACCTCTCCAGCAGGCAATCCGTACCGTGTCCAGTGGAAGCCGGTTGATTCCACACGAGGGAGAGATTACTTGGCAGGTTATCAACGCACAGGTGAGGTAGGCTAAAAAAAAGAAAACTGATCCGACGCGCGTTTCGGGGGCGTGTAACGGCCCCCTTCCTCAAGGATAACTCAGCTGTTGCCTAGAGCACTATTTATGCATATATTTAATTGGTTATAATTTGCATAAAATTAAACAATGTTTAAATTCAACCAACATTCAATGACCACTACATATATCAATTTGTGAAAGACCGTTCATAATAGCCATATAATATAATTATGTGCAAAGGTTTTTCTAAAGGTTTTTCTAAAAAGATATAGCCTTGCTTGTATCATCATATACTGGGAAGACAATGTGTATATATGCATATGCTTTTTTTCAACAATAAATTTAACAAAAGGACATCATAAAGGTGTAATATAAATTTGCTATAATATGAAAAGCCCCTTATATCTACATCAACCTTGGGCAAGTGAAGCACCAATTTTAATATATATTATGCATATATACACATATATCTCCATGACAATCGCTTTTTTTTTTTTTTTTTTTTTTCCTTCTCTCCGTATTATTATCAGTACCTATTACTCCTCTACCTATAAAAATATAAATTAATTAAAAGCAAACAGTTCTATATCATTATTGAGTCCATATGGTTTCAAGGTGTTCAATTCAAAAATCCATTGGCTTTCTGCTCGTGACATTTTTTTAATGAAATCGCCACCTCTCCAATCCTTAGTTATTTTTTGTACGCCCCATACTTGGGATCCTTTAAAGGACCCTCCATGTTTTAACACATAATGTCTGGATAGGGGGTGCTTAGTACATTTATTTTTAACACTTCTAATGTGCTCACCCACCCTTTTCCATAGGGGTCTAATAGTTCTCCCAATGTATTTTTTCTGACAGGGACATTGAATGCAATATACTACTCCCTTTGATTGACATGTAATAAATTCTCTAATCATGACTTCTGACTGCCCCTGTAAGAAGGATTTCCGTGAAATATTTTTTGTATTCTTACATACTATACAGCTTTTGCATGGAAAAAAACCTTTCAGGCCAAATAATCCTCCCTTATTAGGTGCTGTAAGATTACGTATGGTGGGTGCCACTAAATTGCCAATATTGTTTGCCTTCCTATATATGAATATAACGTCGCAAACTTATATTGTACAACTTAAAACTTGTAAGTTAGCCAGGGGTGGTATAGTACATCTTTCATTGTATAAGTCTAAATTATTAACCAAACAAAATATATGCCACCGGCCGGGGCATTACATTAGACTGGTAAAACTAAATCAATGTGAATATTGTATCACCTCGAAGTTAATTGGTTATACAAAAGAATTTTATTCTCATTACTTTCATTTTTTATTTTATGTGGTCCTTGTTTTATGTGGTCCTTGGTTTTAGTAATAATCAGTGTATTGTATATTATCAAATACTCTGTCTTGAAACAAGGATAGCAAAAAATGTTTTATTTGTGGTCTATTAATAAAATTATAAAAACCCATCTAGCGCTGGTTTATTGTGGATTTTTACTTAAAATCCTTTACACAGTTTATTAAAGGCTACTTTACACACTGCGATATCGGTCCCGATATCGCTAGTGTGGATACCCGCCCCCATCTGTTGCGCGACACGGGCAAATCGCTGCCCATGCTGCACAACACCGACCAGACCCGTCACACATACTTACCTGCCAGGCGACGTCGCTGTGACCGGCGAACCGCCTCCTTTCTAAGGGGGCGGTCCGTGCGGCGTCACAGCGACGTCACTGAGCGACCGCCCAATAGCAGCGGAGGGGCGGAGATGAGTGGCCGGAACATCCCGCCCACCTCCTTCCTTCCTCATAGCGGCTGGGAGGCAGGTAAGGAGAGGTTCCTCGTTTCTGCGGTGTCACACGGAGCGATGTGTGCTGCCGCAGGAGCGACGAACTACATCGTTACTGCTGCAGTAACGATAATCGAGAATGGAGACCCATGTCACCGATGAGCGATTTTGCACGTTTTTGCAGCGATGCAAAATCGCTCATCGGTGTCACACGCAGCAACATCGCTAATGCGGCCGGATGTGCGTCACAAATTCCGTGACCCCAACGACTCCGCATTAGCGATGTCGCAGCGTGTAAAGCCCCCTTTAGTGGGAGTGGTGTACAGGGTCTTAGCAGTAAAGAGTATTCTATATTTCTGCCAGATACCCACAGAGATATTGAAATCTGAAAAAAGAGACTTCTGCTCATTGAAGGTAAGAACTGCTCACATAGCGTTCAACTCCACAGCAAACGAGTGCTCTAGCACTGGCATCTCAGCAGGGATATTCCCCTACTACACATGTGTGTCTGGGTCCCTGTGACAGTTTACAGGACATAACTCAGGGCACCTAGACAGAAGGCAGAGGGACTACTTTCTATTTCTGTTGTAGAGCTTAGTACAATATATATATATATACTATTACATGTGACACATGTACCTTGTATTACCATTATTCGCTGTATATGAACCCCTTTTCTCCGGGCATTATTTGTCTATAGCATTTTTCACGAACCTGAGGCAACTGAGAACCCTTCAGTGAAGGAATTCCACTAACCCTCACAATACCAACCAGGGGCCTCCCTGCAGTAACTCAGGTAGTTGTACCCATTCTCTTTCCGCATTCTATGTGTTCTTCTTCTTTCTTCTTTTTTTTCTTTTTTCTTCTTTTTATTTCTATCATGTAGTTCAGGGGTTTATAGATATATGTCCTGCATCTCATATTTCCTTTAGTGGTGCTTCTTACCCATTCTCATATCATTTACCCTAGTATTTCATGATCCTGAGGCGACTGAGAACCCTTTAATAAAGGAATCCTTTTTCACTTGAATTGTCAAGTGATACTTACCAGTGACTATCACGTAATGTTACAGGTAGTTGCATTTTCTTCCTCTTCTTTCTCTCCTTTCTTCTTTGTCACACGGTCCAGACTGCCAGGACCCAACTACCACCATTTTTCCCCCCTAGAAAGACACGACACCGTTCTCTTATAAATTAAAATACTTTTATTTGAATTTTCCATTTTGGAGAGAGGCATGGAGAAAAAACCACTCTCATCTTTTGGCATAAAATTTGGTCGCAGCTTTAAACCAGGCATTAACTTGCCAACATCACGGGGTTCAGGTAAATGTACCGCCTTCCGGCCGTCCGGCGCGGGTATTTCACCACCACTTTTTCTACCCCTTCCGCTGCTGCGACTTAAACACAGAAAACTCAATCAACTTGGAAAACAAAAAGGGAGGGAGGGTGGGAAAACAGGTCCGGGTCCTGCAGCCGAGAGGCTGGAAGCTGGGCAGCACGGTGATATGTATCCAGGAGGCGGGGCTTAGGCCAGTCACACCACAGGAGGCGGGGGCGGCAGGTCAGTGTCTTTCTAGGGGGAGACCTCTATTTAAACATGCATAGGGGCCAGCAGTCAGGGGGCAGCATCTCAAGTTTCTGGCTGCAGTGCCCCTCAGACTGCCAGGACCCAACTACCACCATTTTTCCCCCCTAGAAAGACACGACACCGTTCTCTTATAAATTAAAATACTTTTATTTGAATTTTCCATTTTGGAGAGAGGCATGGAGAAAAAACCACTCTCATCTTTTGGCATAAAATTTGGTCGCAGCTTTAAACCAGGCATTAACTTGCCAACATCACGGGGTTCAGGTAAATGTACCGCCTTCCGGCCGTCCGGCGCGGGTATTTCACCACCACTTTTTCTACCCCTTCCGCCAAGGAGCAGCACCGCGCCAGCAAGCTGCGACCCCCCCCAAAAACTGAAATACCTGAGCCGTCCCAGGCATTTCCGAAACCACCATATCCATAACATCATCATTTTGGGGTGTACCCATCCGAGCTTAAGGACAGCCAAATATTGCCTTCCAGCTGGCGGTGCCAGACCAACAACCTCTTTTTTTTTTTTTTTTTTAAAAAACACTTTATTACCAGCACAACTTGGGTAGGCCCTGATCGACCATGCGCCAGGAGAGATCCTTATCACATTCTTCCATAGCTCCAAGCCACCTGGGCCAGAGGGTAACCTTCGACCGGATCGTTGTAACACTCCACACTAAAACAGGGAAACTTGTACCTCTCTGACCGGATAAGGGTAAGAGGCCTAGCTAGACGGCCTTGGACCAGCTACTTGAAGCCTATGTGTATCACCAAGTCGGTTGTAGAAAAGAGAGCTCACGCAATCTTGATCGCCTCTGATAGACCCACAGCTGAGCCAAGCTCCGGCAACCTTTCCAATTACTTTCACTGTAACAGGAACCAAGAACCGACCACCAAGGCGAAGAGGCGAAGATCCGCTCTCCTCGCAGACAACATACATGGAAGTAACCTCGGACCCAATCACTGGGCCGACTTGGATCTGAAAGGCAAAAACACTGTCAGAACAGGGAATTCTCGTAACCATCAAACACCTCGTCTCTCCAAGGTGGTACTGACAAAAAGACAAAAACCCACAAAAAAATTTTTTTTTTTTTTTTTTGGATAAACAAATCACAATCATGTCATTTTACATTAGCCCTGTACACTGTTCTGAATCTCCTTACGTGTCGAATAAAACCCGATTTCAAAAAACCAACTCCGACCTGACGTCCCTCATAATGCATTTCCATTGTCGTTACCTGATCCACTGAAAACTGTGCTCATGTATGCTGGCTCCTGAAGCCTTGTAGCACCCCAACTCTGGGAGAGTACGTGCCGGGTACCACGGCTGGCAAACACCAAAATAACGAGTAACCGTCGCATTACCAACCAAAAACCAGCCCACAAAATGGAGGACCAACTACGTAACGCTAAAATGAAGGGCCGTCGTCATGGGTAAAAACTGGTCCCATACACCCGCTCGCCTAAGAGACATAAACGACAACGTCGGGACACCCGCCGAGTGAGGGAAAAAGATCCAAAATATCAATGTATAGATTTGCAATGGGGCGAACAATCCAAACCCCCACTTTTTTCTTTTTTTTTTTTTTTTTTTTTTTTAAAACAAAACAAACAATCTTCGGCTAAAAAAGAATAGGCCTACTGTGCTCCACTCGCTTACCATAATCATCCAACCCTTCAATACCTTTCACCCCACAAGACCCTCATCGCTTCAGTACCGTTCCGCAATTTAAAAATGGGAAGACCGACCTCGTAACAGTTTGCTTGCAACCGAAATTGGTGCACATTCGCTGAATACTGCAGGGTGTGTATTACTAGAGGGTGGCTTGTAAAATCGTCACGCACATCAACCACCAGAGCAACACCCGCTGAATAACGTACCATCGAACCGTCAGGTCAATGCAAAATGGAGGCCCGGATCATAGGCCTAACTTCACCGAGCACCCCACCATCTAGCTGAGAACTCCAACCTTGATCCTGCTGGTGGGTTGAGTTACCAAAATACCTGAGATTGGGATTGCAATAAGGTGCCCGATACTAACCCGGAACCCAGATGCCTGTTTTGCCTTCAACCCTGCGTTGACCCATAATCATTCCAAGCCACAAAAACCTAATCAGCCTGATTACTTATTCGAGGAAAGGGCTGTAGTTGGTTAAGGCTTTTACCCACCGGCATCGTCGGACCACTGGTCATTCTCCTATTTCCCAGTCCACCCCCCCTTTTGTGTAGCTGGAACCGAAATAGGGGGAAAGGCGCAATCAAAGTTAGGTTAATGGACCATGTCCCCCCGGGCCCAGCATAAGGAGCATTTTTTTTTTTTTTTTTTTTATATATAACTATATAAACACTTTGTATCGCAAATGATCCCAAACAGCTGGCCCTGCAACGCCGTAATACTCCATCTACAAATCTGTCTGTTCCTGCTCTTGAAACTATTATGGCATGGCACGGTGGCTCAATGGCTAGCTGCAGCCCTGGGGTCCTGGGCCCAAATCCCGCCAAGGACACCATCCGCAAGGAGCCTGTACGTTCTCCCCGTGACTGCGTGGGTCTACTCCGGGCACTCTAGCCTCCTCCCACACCCCCATAAACATACAGATAGGGAATCCAGACCGTAAGCCCCGATGGGGCAGCGTCCCCAATCCATGCAACGCACACAAAAACTAAAAGTGAATTTATACCTTTTAGAATATGTATGTGGAAGTAATTGTCCAGAAAATATTAGCGGGCATAATTATTCTGCGAATAGCTAACATTGCCGGTTTTCCCATCTCACTTGTTTATTTTCAGTTCTTACGGTAAGGAAAACCAATTAAAACATACGTAATTAACCAAAGAGGGAAAATCTAGTAAAAAAGGATGAAAATTACTTCACTACAAAAAAGAAGCAGTTTTAGAAAAACAATCAAACCATGCAAATGTACAGAGATATACTTCTCACATTTCGATAAAACTAACTGTGACCAATATAGATCCCTTCTTTCAATTACAGCATGACATTAGGGGTAAAACAGGGGGGTTAGATCCCGTGATCCCATAATATTGTCACTAATCAATAAATCACTTGAAGGGTCAGTTAACCGGTGGCAACAAGATTATTACAAGGAATGGAGGCCGCCTGTATTAAACTAAGGTTGAAAAATTAAGATATGTTTAATTTTTGAAAGACGTCTCAGAGGATATCTCATTTGTACCTCTTCCGACAGGCCTACAAGCTGCCGTAACCCTCAGTCCGATACAGCGCCGCACAATCAGCTCTGCCCTCATCTACTGTCTCCTCACCCATCCCCTGTAGACTGTGAGCCCTCGAGGGCAGGGTCCTCTCTCCCCCTGTACCAGTCTGTGCCTTGTACGGTTTATGATTATTATACTGGTACCTATTATGTAAAAACCCCTTTCGCATGCAAAGCGCCATGAATTATATGGCGCATAATAAATAATAATAATTTGTATAAATACCCGTGTGGTCAATATAAATAAACTGCCACCAAACTTAATCCTCCGAAATAGGGAAGGCTTCTTTACAGTTAGAGCAGGTAGATTGTGGAATGCTGTCTACAAGGGGTAGGAATGCTAGATACCATCACAGCTTTTAACAGAAACGGGGGAGGGCGATTCCCTCAGCACCAATAACATTGTTATAAATAACTTAGTGACAACATGTAGAGCTGGGCGGGACGCCTGTTACCTGTGACGTCACGTTATCCTCCCTAGGGGGACTTATCCCACCCCGCATTCCCCATCAGGGTACTCACCTGGTGATTCAGGAAATGACAAGACGACTGGATCTAGATCTACCCACGTA
This sequence comes from Anomaloglossus baeobatrachus, assembly GCF_048569485.1. Taxonomy (NCBI): domain Eukaryota; kingdom Metazoa; phylum Chordata; class Amphibia; order Anura; family Aromobatidae; genus Anomaloglossus; species Anomaloglossus baeobatrachus. The sequence continues at coordinate 53,353 of NW_027442587.1, forward strand.
ACGCCTGCTACGACGACGCTCACACCTATCCAAGGGTTAAGATGACAGACTCCGGACATGGTGGCTACCCATGCCAAAGCTTGCTACCGTGACCCCTGCACATGACCGTACAACGCGATAGTCGGCACCGCACCCACCGCCGCCATAACATGCTGAAATCCCCTGTGTGACAACGGGGCGGGGCTGTTAACAGTCACCATTGTCATAATGTCAAATGGAGTGTGTTTTGGCCTGGGAGGGGGCTTGGTGTAGGTGTGGTATCAGCAGGAGGGAAAACACGCCACCTGCTGACTGTTGCTTCTTGCCCCTGTTCACTACCAGCCCCCCTCAATTTGAACATTGAAGTCCTAACAGAATCCCTTAACCCGCCCGCTCACTGGGAGACCCACATGGTCCCTGGTTCATTCCCAGGCTAGCCCCCTTGGCATTCCCGGGGCATACAAACGGAGGGGAGGGGAAGTTCAGTGCGTGTGGGATGGGGTGATTTGACTCTTGCAGGTTAGTGCCTGCATACTAGATTCTCCCCTACCGTGCCTCCAACCTGCGCTGTGACAGGGACTGCACTGAGTCTGCACTTCAATTAGGCTGTGTGCCTAATTCATGCGTCCTGCGTCCCCTGCACAGTCTATGGAGACTGTGTAGAGGCCGTACGCACGTTGCATAGTAGAACGCAGCGATTCAGCTGTTGCCCGAATCGCTGTGTTCTAAGAAGTGACATGTCACTTCCGTGCGCTTTGCCGGCAGCTCCTGCTCTGTCTATGGCAGGAGCTGCAGGCTGAGCGCACGTTCTCTACCGGCACCATGCGCCTCAGAACGGAGCTTTTCAGCTGCGCTCTGAGGCACACCTTTTAGGTGCCGTGCAGAGCGCACACAGCCCTACCCAGCTCCTCCTCGGCACTGGCGACGGTGTCTGGTCGGCGGTTGCTGGGCGGCGGGTGGGCGGGGCCAATGACAAAGAGCGCGAAGCGCTCTTTTTCAAACTTAATGGCGGCTCAAGCTGACCGGCGGGCGGGTAGTTCCCTCAGAACGCCGCTCGCCGGCGCACGTAGCTTGAGCCTCAGCAGGGAGGGAGCCGCTCATAGCAAACAGCGCCGTGAGCAGAACGCTTTCCTCCATGCTGATTTTAGGGGAGGAGGGTGGGGGTGGGAGGAGGGGGGGGGGGTGGGGGGAGGGGGGGGGGTGAGGTTGTTAAATAATGGCGAGCACAAGCGGACCAGCGGGCGGGTAGTTCCCTTAGAACGCCGCGCTCACCGGTCACACATCGCTTGTGCCTCAGCATAGAGGGAGCCGCTCACAGCTAACAGTGCTGTGAGCTGAAACGCTTACCTCCCTGCTGATAGCTCTCTTACCGCCTCCAGGAGCGGGTCCCTGTGTCCGGCTGCCCAAACAGGTCCGGGTCCTGCAGCCGAGAGGCTGGAAGCTGGGCAGCACGGTGATATGTATCCAGGAGGCGGGGCTTAGGCCAGTCACACCACAGGAGGCGGGGGCGGCAGGTCAGTGTCTTTCTAGGGGGAGACCTCTATTTAAACATGCATAGGGGCCAGCAGTCAGGGGGCAGCATCTCAAGTTTCTGGCTGCAGTGCCCCTCATTGTGTTATAGCCCACGTGTCATGATAACACTTGTACCATCTTTTCATTTAGATTCCACCTACAATTATTTACCGATTCCAGTTCTGAAATAGGCTTTCATGATCTACTCACTAGAATTCTCAAGTGCATAAGGTACTGAGACATATACATGTTCACACCATTATAAAGAACAAAGTATAAACATTGAGGTTTTTCTCACACCCATGTTCCTGTGTTCTTTGATATGATATGTGTTCATTTCCTTCACTATATAGGATTGCAAGTTTTCCATTTGTACCTTAATGGCAATGACGCTATACAATTGAACACATATCATCCTGTTATCCATATAGGTGTGTATTTACCTGCTTGACTATTTTTGGTTGTTTGATCCAGAATGTTTCTCCAGATAGGTCATGTGGAAATTTTCTTTCCTCAGTACAAATGTTTTCACTATGGCTTTGGAAAAATTTTTTGTATGTGCATCATGGTCATTTGACCCATTGTACTCTCAAGTAGCAATATATTGTACTGTTATGTTGTACTATGTACTAATTACGTGTTTATATGGTTTTGTAACCCTTTATGATCTTAGATAACTTTATCCTTGATAAAGACCTAAAAACAAGGTCGAAACGTTGGATGAATTATCCTTTTGCACAAATAAAGAATTTTCAGCATTCCAAGAGTTCTTTTCTTACGTTATTGATCACTATAGTGTGCCAGAGCTATTTCTATTGAATTGACTCTTATTTTTTCTGAGCACCTGCTATATACACAGTGACCCAGACATATTCAAGTTTCATTCAGAAGGCAGAGGGAAGCCTTAGCAGCTGAGCCTATATCTTGGCTTGTGAGCATTAGAACAGGCCGGCGATTACAGGGTAACATGAAAAATGTCCAGCTTGCATTATGACTAGAACATGACAATATCCTTTTAAGTACTAACCTATGATGCGTTCCTAAGCAGTTGATGTTATATGTTCTACATTTCATTTTCTGCATACTTTACAAGTAGTAGAATTTGCTTTGATATAGGCAACTGGATTTTCACAATGAAAAGGCAAAGGATAACGCCCGAAAAAGACGCCATACATTATGTCAGTGCCATCACTGACAAACCTGGATTGACCATGAAATACATCAATCCCCTTAAAGGTGAGTTAAAACAAGTTTTAACTAAATTGCCTTAATATTGTCATGCATTAGAATGACTGTCTTAGGTAATGATAAATATTTTCTACAGGAAGAGGAGTGTTTGCTGAAACTGAAATCGAAAAAGGGAGTTTTGTTGCAGAATATCGAGGCGAGCTCACGTATGCACTTACGATGGTAGACAACTACTCGAGATTTATGGTTGTGGTACAAGTCAAAGATCTAATGGCCCATACTGCAGCGAAGGTCTTCCAAGCACACTTATGCAGACCTCATGGCTACTCAGAGAGAGTCCTCACAGATCAAGGCACAGCCTTTGAAGCGGAAATCTTCAAGGACTTCTGCAGCTTTTACCGATGCAGGAAGATGCGCACTACACCCTACCATGCTCAAACCAATGGTTATCAACCTGCTCAGGACTTTACCCCATATTCCAGATGTGGCCTTACAAGTGATTTATAGAGGGGTAACAATACGTTGGGATCACCGGATCTAATCTCCCTTTTTATACACCCTAAAATCTTGTTTGCTTTAGAATAAACAATAACATCATAAAGGTATAGCAGTACCGTTTCAAAGTTTCGGTGTCCCAAGCAGCATTCCATCAGCCTCTGGAAGGTTCCTGGCAAATTGCACAGCTCGAAGGGCATGCTTTTGAACTCGCAGAGACCCATCGGGGTGGCAAAGGCGGTCTTCTCCCGGTCTGCCTCAGCAACGGACACTTGCCAATAGCGACTAGTGAGATCAAGGGTAGAAAAATAATTTGCAGTTCTCAATGCAGCTAGCTATTCCTCAATACAGGGGAGTGGTGCTGTCCTTCTTCTTTAACAGGACCAACGGAGCTGCCCAGAGGCTACAACTGTCACGGATAACCCCAGCCTCCTTCATGTTGCTCAACATGTCCTTGGTACACTGGTAATGTGCAGGTAGTTTTGGCTTATATCTCTCTTTGATGGGTGGGTGTGCACTTGTGGGGATGTAGTGTTTGACCCCTTTTATTCTTCAAAAGTCTAGCGGATGTTTGCTGAAGACTTGCTCGTATTCTTGCACTAGCCTGTAGACCCCCTTCTTGTGATGTGAAGGTGTGGAGTCAGTGCCTACGTGTAATTCCTTACACCACTCCTCTGGCTGACTTGGTGAGCTGTCACTGAATGGGTGGGCTGAAGCAATGGTGGATGCTGCTGTTTGGATAGCATGTGTATCTACTGAGAACAGCTTATCAATGGTGGCAAATCGGAGCAGCTTAATCTCTTGCTCTCCGCAGTTCAACACTCTCATGGGCACTCTTCCCTTCCATATTAATGAATAAAACTATGATGTAAATAGCATATAGATACCCCACAAATGCAGATAAAAGTAGGTTATGGGAAAAGGGGGAAGAGAGAAACAGGAAAATAGTGGAATAAAGTATACCTTCCAGGTGGGAGAGGAAATGGCAGCACAGCCAGTGGAGGTGAAGCAAGGGGAGCCTGCAACTAAAGAGTTGAGAGCGTTATCACATGGTGACTGAGCCTGATTGTAACGGGAGCATAGAGGTGCCGATCCTGTCTTACCTGCGTTGGTGTAGAAGTGGGTGTCCTGTGGTGGAGTCAGCTATGTGCAGTGGTGGCCGTGGGTTCTTTTATGTGCGACCGTAGTAATAGCTGCGCCCACTTCCTGTATGGGAGTGGAATGCAGTGAGGGTAATGGAACGCACGCCTGCGCATTTGTGTTTAACGTCGCGCATGTGCAGAACGGAGAAAAGGCTGCGCTCACTTCCTAATGAAAGGGAGTGAGACGCATCTGGGAAGGGAAGGGAAAAGATTAGGGTTTGGGGATGATGAAAGGGCTTTCTACGGGCAAGGATGGCAAAGGGTGGCAGTGACGGAAAGTCAGGCAGCCTGTCCTGTCCTGTCCTGTCCGTCCGTCTTTTTGTATCATGAATTGGAAAGACTGCAAGGGGGAGGGGAGGTGCTTGTGTCCAAAAGGAGGAGTTATTCAGATTCATTGCAGTGGGCGGCGGCTGCAAAAAGCACCATTCTTCTTGTTTTTGCTCTGCAAAACAGCCTTTTCAAGGGTTGGCTTGGGTGACAAAATGTCTTCTGTAGGCGTGGGTTTGTCTCCCTCTCCCTAAGATGTGTCCGGTATAGGCCAGGGTGCCACTCAAGGCCGTAACCAATTCGGGTTATAGCTTCTCGGCCTTTTGGCTAAGATCAAGTGTAGTTTCGGAGGACGCTACCTTGGTCGGTACTGGAAGGTGCCTGGGATTGCACGTCTGCCGGCCTTGAGGAAGTGTGTGCGCCTTCTGGTGACACATAGCCCTCTTGTGCCTGGACGGTTCCCAGGCAACGGGAGGCGATCACCTTTGTTATTTTGAAGTCCTACTGATAAACAGAAAAAAAAAAAAATTAAATCTGTTCTTATCTGTTTAATATCTGATACGTCCCCTCTCTGGGGACCATATATTAAATGGATTTTTAGAACAAGGAGATGGAAAAAATCTTGCTCTGTCCACTGCACGCATTGACCTGGTATTGCAGTACCTCCAGGACCGGTGCACCCCTTCTTAACCCAGTTTCCAAAAGCAGAACTCAATTCACCTGATTCAAATGAGCCCCATTAGTTAATTGAAAGAAAGCAAAAACTTTATATGCACCTCAATTTGGCCAATTCACTTTTCACACTTTCACCCTTTTTTTTATCTTTCACACCTTTTACTTGCTTTATTGATGCAAAAAGCTGTGCCAAATAGCAAACTCATCTCCACTCAACTTGACCAACTCTGCTATGTCCCGTGCAGTATCTTATTCTCAGTCTTATCTAGATCATTTGCAATTGAATAGAATAGATCCCTTTTGGCTGCTTATGACTGTGTAAAATATGTAGTTTTACTGGGCTGGGATGAGAGAATCCATTGAAGCATGGTGTAGGGATTGTGGTTCCTGTGTGCTAAGAAGAGAGGCTGGCACCAGCCAGAAAGCCCCATTGCAGCCAATAATCACTTAATAACTTTTTCAACTTGTCATCATATGGGAGGCCTTCCATTCCTTGTAGTAGTCTAGTTGCCCACCTTTGAACTGACTCTAACTTCTGAATGTCCTTATTAAAATGTGGAGCCCAAAACTGGTTCCCATATTCCAGATGTAGCCTTACAAGTGATTTATAGAGGTGTAACAATACGTTGGGATCACGGGATCTAATCTCCCTTTTTATACACCCTAAAATCTTGTCCCAAGCAGCATTCCATCAGCCTCTGGAAGGTTCCTGGCGCATTGCACAGCTCGAAGGGCATGCTTTTGAACTCGCAGAGACCCATAGGGGTGGCGAAGGCGGTCTTCTCCCGGTCTGCCTCAGCAACGGACACTTGCCAATAGTGACTAGTGAGATCAAGGGTAGAAAAATAATTTGCAGTTCTCAATGCAGCTAGCGATTCCTCAATACGGGGAGTGGTGCCGTCCTTCTTTTTTAACAGGATCAACAGAGCTGCCCAAAGGCTACAACTGTCACAAATAACCCCAGCCGCCTTCATGTTGCTCAACATGTACTTGGTACACTGGCAATGTGAAGGTGGTATTGGCTTATAGCTCTCTTTGATGGGTGGGTGTGCACCTGTGGGGATGTGGTGTTGGACCCCTTTTATTCCCCCAAAATCTAGCGGGCTTCCCACCGGTAACCCGCTCCCCAGCTTGGATGGATGCTGAGGGAGCCCCTTTTGCCCGCAGGCTCTGGCCCTGGGAACTGTAGCCTTGGCGGTGACTGTGCTTCCCTCTACGGTGTGAGCTGTTGCCTTCAATCGGGTCTTGACTGCTGGGAAACCCTGGAGGTTCCTGTCGCTAACGGATTTGACCGGTTTTACGGCGACTCCTAGCCTGGTGGGTGGGATCAACCGCCTGGCCCACCCCCTGGTGTGGACATCAGCCCCTGGAGGAAGGCAACTAGGATTTGTGTTTAGCTTCGGTGTGCCTAGCCGGAGTGTAGAGTGTGTTGGTGTAGTACCTGTGACGACCTGGCTTGTCCAGGGCGCCCATGTGGGGTGTTGGCAGTGTATTTGCGCCTGCGTTCAAAGGTTTGCTGAATGGATAACTGAACGCTGCGCTGGGACAAGGACGTGCTTGATGATGGTGTTATTTCTGAGTAGGCAACTGCAGGTGCAGGACCGGAGGAGGCTTGTTCGCAGGCAGCATGGACAGGGGATTGGCTCGCATGCACAACCAGCGAAGACGTAGCAGTGACATTAGCAAGCACTGCTCCTCGACTCTGTTGTACTTCCCACAAAGTCGGGTGCTTGGCTGACATGTGCCTGATCATGCTGGTGGTGGTCAGGCTGCTAGTTTTGGTACCCCTGCTGATGCTGGCACGGCAGGTGTTGCAAATGGCCTTTTTAGAATCATCTGGATCCAACTTAAAAAACTGCCAGACTCGGGAAGACCTAACATTTGTACAGGCACCTTGTGTCGTGTTGTTGTTCCGGGGAACGGTTGCCTGACTTCTGCCTGGAGCCACCACCCTGCTTCTTACTGCCTGTTGGGATGCTACGCCTCCCTCCCCCTGTGCACTGCTGTCCTCGCTCTGCATATCCTCCTGCCAGGTTGGGTCAGTTACTGGATCATCCACCACGTCGTCTTCCTCTTCCGCACCCTGCTCCTCCTCCTGACTTCCTGACAATTGTGTCTCATCATCGTCCACCCCTTGTTGAGACACGTTGCCAACTTCGTGAGAACGTGGCTGCTCAAATATTTGGCCATCTGTACATACGATCTCCTCATGACCCACTTCAACATGAGCTGGCGAGAGGCCAGAATGTGCGAATGGAAATGTGAACAGCTCTTCCGAGTGTCCAAGTGTGGGATCATTAATGTCCGAGGACGTGTACTCAGCCTTGTGGTAGGAAGGAGGATCAGGTTCTGAAATGTGCGGTGCAGTATCACGGCTACTGACACTTGACCGTGTGGAAGACAGAGTGTTTGTGGTGGTGCCAATCTGACTGGAAGCATTATCCGCTATCCAACTAACAACCTGTTGACACTGGTCTTGGTTCAAGAGCGGTGTACTGCTGCGGTCCCCAAGAATTTGGGACAGGATGTGCGAGCGACTAGATGTGGCCCTTTGTTGTGGCAAAATTAGAGCTTGCCCACGACCTCGGCCTCTGCCTGCACCACCATCACGTCCACTTCCTTGTTCCTTGCCAACGCCCTTGCGCATTTTGCAATGCTGTGCTGACGTGTATTCACTAGACTTGGGCGTTATATCAAAGTTTGTGCAAATTGTGCACCTGTACGCTGCCACCGACAGGCACACACGTGCGGTTTTTAAATGCAAGCACGGACGCACTAAGAACCTAACAGGTTTTAGGAGCAAAAATTAATGACGAGAACTCTGACACTATCAGCCACTGCTGACTGACGTGTATTATACACTACACTTGTGCGTTATATAATAGTTTGGTAAAAACGCACACAAGTGCACCTGTACGCTGCCACCGACAGGCACACACGTGCGGTTTTTAAATGCAAGCACGGACGCACTAAGAACCTAACACAGGTTTTAGGAGCAAAAATTAATGACGAGAACTCTGACACTATCAGCCACTGCTGACTGACGTGTATTATACACTACACTTGTGCGTTATATAATAGTTTGGTAAAAACGCACACAAGTGCACCTGTACGCTGCCACCGACAGGCACACACGTGCGGTTTTTAAATGCAAGCACGGACGCACTAAGAACCTAACACAGGTTTTAGGAGCAAAAATTAATGACGAGAACTCTGACACTATCAGCCACTGCTGACTGACGTGTATTATACACTACACTTGTGCGTTATATAATAGTTTGGTAAAAACGCACACAAGTGCACCTGTACGCTGCCACCGACAGGCACACACGTGCGGTTTTTAAATGCAAGCACGGACGCACTAAGAACCTAACACAGGTTTTAGGAGCAAAAATTAATGACGAGAACTCTGACACTATCAGCCACTGCTGACTGACGTGTATTATACACTACACTTGTGCGTTATATAATAGTTTGGTAAAAACGCACACAAGTGCACCTGTACGCTGCCACCGACAGGCACACACGTGCGGTTTTTAAATGCAAGCACGGACGCACTAAGAACCTAACAGGTTTTAGGAGCGACAATTGCTGAGAAGTCTGACACTATCAGGACTGTTTTAGACTGTGTACACCAGCCCCAGATATGATGAAGGCTGGTATACGGTCACCACTAGGAATGGCTATATACCCTGCCTGCCTGCCTGCCTGCCTGCCTGTATACTGCTACAATAGTCCTGACAAGGACTCTTTTGGTCACTAGCCTGTATTCCAACCTGGCTATACCCTGCCTGTATACAGCAACAATAGTCCTGAGAAGGACTCTGCTACTGTACTCCGACCTGGCTATACCCTGCCTGCCTGTATACAACTAGAATAGTCCTGAGAAGGACTTTTGGTCACACTGTTTGCAGCCCTGCTACGGAAATAGCTATAAAGGGCCGCAAACCTTTCCCTGAAGCAGCGACCCTCTCCCTGCACTGACTGTCTGGATAGCTGTGAGCAGAGCACAGCGCGCCCGCCGGTATAAAGGCTCGGTCACGCTGTGCAGGCCGGCCAATCACTGCAATTCCACAACTAACAGGGCTGTGGCATTGCAGTGGTCTGCCAGCCAATCCCTGCATGAGGGCTGGCTCTCAAAAGAGCGCCAACATGCAGGGATGAAGACCACGAGTACAGCACGAGTATCGCGAGATTACTCGGTCCCCGTCGAGTAGACCGAGTACAGTGATACTCGTGCGAGTACCGAGTAGTAACAAGCATGCTCGCTCATCACTATTTATTAGTAAAATGGCTTACACTCCCCTTTTTTCCACTTTTTTCTTCACTACTTTTATAAAGAAATTTTTCCTTTCTTTATTCTTAATGCAATTTTATATAGCAACACCACCATTTTTTGCCACGAACATAATTTTTCTTGTCCGTCATCCCGTTCACCCTTACAGGGTTGTGGACAGATGCACTTGTCACTACACTTCTAAGACTCAATACAGGGTCTGGAGCTCAATGCTCCCTTTTTGTTTTTTTTTTCTTCTTTTTTTTCTTTTTTTCATTTTGTCCTTCTTCTTCTTCTTTTTCTGATTTTTGTCTCAAAAAGCTGATGAAATTTGAAACACTATACCCCAGTGATTTTATAAATGTTTCTCAATATATCACTTGAGAACTTTTATGGCCGGTATTGTAACAGTTGACCATCCCGGCAGTATTTGAAATACAGCAGTCAGTCCTCTGACGTAGCTCCATATGTGTATATATAGAGGTTCTTCCTCCTTTGATTGCATACTGTTCTTTTTTTGCCCTGATGAAGGAGACAGTGATCTCTGAAACACATTGACCGGAAAAAAGAATAAAGAGATGAAATAATTAACATCAGTTTCCTTTGGTGACAGCGCGGCACGCACCCGATTTTCCTCCTATACGTTATTGCTCTTCTACTAGGGGCTGCGGCTGTCGCCATTTGTAACGTGCATTTAGGGGTTGTGACTGGCACAACCTTAATAGGTGAGTGCAACTACTATTAATTATTTGTTACCTTACCAGGTAAGACCCTAATTTGTGCGTCTGCTCCAGAGTTATTTCCCTGATTATTAATATCTGACAGGCAGTGATTGATCCTGCATTCTCACCTTCCTCTCTGTTGCACATTCTTATTGTTCCTATATGCTCTCTATTTCCATCAGACTTTTTTTGTCCTTCGGTGGGGCTCTAACATATGTGCACCATTTATTATTTATTTTTATGGATTCCTTTCTTTTTTCATGCTAGCGTTCATTATGCAGTAGTCATTCATGATATATCTTATATTTGTGAATCCATTAGGGCTCTATATGTCTGGTGCATCACATTGGGTCTTTTCAGTGCACAATAGGCACCTTTTTCTGTTATGCTCTGCTGCCACCTTATGGACATCCTATCAGTGATGCCAGAAAAAAATGGACATGTCTCCGTGCAGCAATCACGGACACGCGGGTACGCCGCACGGAGACACGTGCAGTGAAAAATCACTGATGTGTGAGCAGACCCATTCATTATAATGGATCTGCGTATCTCAGTGATTCTGTTATGTTTAAAAAAAAGCACAAACGTACCAGAATCACTGACGTGTGAAACAGGCCTTATAGTGTTTTGATTTATGTATGTATTATACAACTTCTGTGGATCTTGTATGAGTGACTTTTCTTCATTTTATTGGATTGTTTTAAAATATTGAAATAAAGTCACGCTTCCTATGCATCCTTTTGTATTCTGATTGGCTACTATAATACAGTTTTTAGGCACTGAGATCGATACCAGAGGCATGGTCTTCCGCTTACCAGAGGATAAGCTCAAAAGGCTAAGGGACATAATAGAAGGGTTTAGTGCTGTTAAGAAGGTGGCATTAAGATAAATGAAATATATCTTCTCGGTCTTCTCGTTTTCTTGCTGAGCTGTGCCAATGGACAGAGTTTTTTCTAGACATTTGCTATTGGAAACTCAGGGAACCAAAGCTCCTGGATAGAGTTGAGCGCGGTTCGTGGTTCGTGGTTCTCCAGTTCTAGGCTCGAGTGATTTTGGGGCATGTTCTAGATCGAACTAGAACTCGAGTTTTTTGCAAAAGCTCGATAGTTCTAGAAACGTTCGAGAACGGTTCTAGCAGCCAAAAAACAGCTAAATCATAGCTTGGTTTCTGCTGTAATAGTGTAAGTCACTCTGTGAATCAAACTATTATCACATTTCAGTGTATAGTGTGCGTGAACAGCGCCTTCAGATCACTGCTGTTTCTATAATGGCGATCGCCATTTTTTTTTTTTTTTTCTTGTCTTCCTTCCCTAAGTGCGCGCGTCTTGTGGGGCGGGCCAGCATGTCAGCCAATCACAGACACACACACAGCTAAGTTGACTTTGAGCCAGAGAAGCAACGGCATGTGTGATAGGATCTGCATGTCACATGTCCCTGCATTATAAAACCGGACATTTTCTTCACGGACGCCATTATCTGCCTTCTGCGTCTTTGGTGTCAGACATCACTGTCGCAGCTCCGTCCTCCTGAGTCCTATAGCCGATACAGCTGTATGCGCTGCATACACAGCGTTAGACAGCATAGGGAGAGCACTTTATAGCAGTCCTTTTAAGGACTCAAACCGGCAGGGTCAGAGAGCCATAGGTGACAGGTCCTGCAAACAGCAACAGCATCTGTGTAGCCAAGGTCAGGGATTTCCTCCCTGCATTTCACCATTAGGAGGGAATAGAAAGGCAGGCTTCCATTCCTCTACCCAGAGCACCACAATCCTGCCACTGTACCCTCCTATCCTCTGCACACTCCAACTCATTATAACTAAGCCATTATACTAGCAAACACTCAGTGTACCTAGTGGCATCCTATCTGTGGCTATTGGACTTTGCTATAGTCCCACTAGTGCAAAGACATTTGCAGAGCACGTCTGCCTGCATTGCACACTCCAACTTTTTTAAACTAAGCAATTTTACTAGCAAACACTCAGTGTACCTAGTGGCATCCTATACGTGGCTATTGGACTTTGCTATAGTCCCACTAGTGCCAAGACATTTGCAGAGCGCATCTGCCTGCGTTGCACACTCCAACTAATTTTAACTTAGCCATTATACTAGCAAACACTCAGTGTACCTAGTGGCATCCTATACGTGGCTATTGGACTTTGCTATAGTCCCACTAGTGCCAAGACATTTGCAGAGCGCATCTGCCTGCGTTGCACACTCCAACTAATTATAAGTAAGCCATTATACTAGCAAACACTCAGTGTACCTAGTGGCATCCTATCTGTGGCTATTGGACTTTGCTATAGTCCCACTAGTGCAAAGACATTTGCAGAGCACGTCTGCCTGCATTGCACACTCCAACTTTTTTAAACTAAGCAATTTTACTAGCAAACACTCAGTGTACCTAGTGGCATCCTATACGTGGCTATTGGACTTTGCTATAGTCCCACTAGTGCCAAGACATTTGCAGAGCGCATCTGCCTGCGTTGCACACTCCAACTAATTATAAGTAAGCCATTATACTAGCAAACACTCAGTGTACCTAGTGGCATCCTATCTGTGGCTATTGGACTTTGCTATAGTCCCACTAGTGCCAAGACATTTGCAGAGCGCATCTGCCTGCGTTGCACACTCCAACTAATTATAAGTAAGCCATTATACTAGCAAACACTCAGTGTACCTAGTGGCATCCTATACGTGGCTATTGGACCTTGCTATAGTCCCACTAGTGCCAAGACATTTGCAGAGCGCATCTGCCTGCGTTGCACACTCCAACTAATTATAAGTAAGCCATTATACTAGCAAACACTCAGTGTACCTAGTGGCATCCTATACGTGGCTATTGGACCTTGCTATAGTCCCACTAGTGCCAAGACATTTGCAGAGCGCATCTGCCTGCGTTGCACACTCCAACTAATTATAAGTAAGCCATTATTATAATTATTATTATTATTTATTATTATAGCGCCATTTATTCCATGGCGCTTTACAAGTGAAAGGGTATACGTACAACAATCATTAACAGTACATAACAGACTGGTACAGGAGGAGAGAGGACCCTGCCCGCGAGGGCTTACAGTCTACAGGGAATGGGTGATGGTACAATAGGTGAGGACAGAGCTGGTTGCGCAGTGGTCTACTGGACTGAGGGCTGTTGTAGGTTATAGGCTTGTTGGAAGAGGTGGGTCTTGAGGTTCCTCTTGAAGCTTTCCACGGTAGGGGAGAGTCTGATGTGCTGAGGTAGAGCATTCCAAAGTATGGGGGATGCACGGGAGAAATCTTGTACGCGATTGTGGGAAGAGAAGATAAGGGAGGAGCAGAGAAGGAGATCTTGTGAGGATCTGAGGTTGCGTGCAGGTAGGTACCGGGAGACTAGGTCACAGATGTAGGGAGGAGACAGGTTGTGCATGGCTTTGTATGTCATGGTTAGTGTTTTGAACTGGAGTCGTTGGGTGATGGGAAGCCAGTGAAGGGATTGGCAGAGTGGCGAGGCTGGGGAGTAGCGAGGGGAGAGGTGGATTAAGCGGGCCGCAGAGTTTAGGATAGATTGGAGGGGTGCAAGAGTGTTGGAAGGGAGGCCAGAGAGCAGGAGGTTGCAGTAGTCGAGGCGGGAGATGATGAGGGCATGCACTAATGTTTTTGCTGATTCTTGGTTAAGGAAAGCACGGATCCGGGAGATGTTTTTGAGTTGTAATCGGCATGAGGTGAAGAGGGCTTGGATGTGTGGCTTGAAGGATAGAGCAGAGTCGAGGGTCACTCCAAGGCAACGAGCTTGTGAGACTGGGGAGAGTAAGCAACCATCGAGTTTGATGGAAAGGCTTGTTGGAGGAGATGAGTGAGGAGGAGGAAAGACAATGAATTCTGTTTTGTCCATGTTAAGTTTTAGGAATCGCACAGAGAAGAAGGATGAAATAGCAGACAGACATTGTGGGATTCTGGTTAGTAGAGAGGTAATGTCAGGTCCATTATACTAGCAAACACTCAGTGTACCTAGTGGCATCCTATCTGTGGCTATTGGACTTTGCTATAGTCCCACTAGTGCCAAGACATTTGCAGAGCGCATCTGCCTGCGTTGCACACTCCAACTAATTATAAGTAAGCCATTATACTAGCAAACACTCAGTGTACCTAGTGGCATCCTATACGTGGCTATTGGACCTTGCTATAGTCCCACTAGTGCCAAGACATTTGCAGAGCGCATCTGCCTGCGTTGCACACTCCAACTAATTATAAGTAAGCCATTATACTAGCAAACACTCAGTGTACCTAGTGGCATCCTATACGTGGCTATTGGACCTTGCTATAGTCCCACTAGTGCCAAGACATTTGCAGAGCGCATCTGCCTGCGTTGCACACTCCAACTAATTATAAGTAAGCCATTATTATTATTATTATTATTATTTATTATTATAGCGCCATTTATTCCATGGCGCTTTACAAGTGAAAGGGTATACGTACAACAATCATTAACAGTACATAACAGACTGGTACAGGAGGAGAGAGGACCCTGCCCGCGAGGGCTTACAGTCTACAGGGAATGGGTGATGGTACAATAGGTGAGGACAGAGCTGGTTGCGCAGTGGTCTACTGGACTGAGGGCTGTTGTAGGTTATAGGCTTGTTGGAAGAGGTGGGTCTTGAGGTTCCTCTTGAAGCTTTCCACGGTAGGGGAGAGTCTGATGTGCTGAGGTAGAGCATTCCAAAGTATGGGGGATGCACGGGAGAAATCTTGTACGCGATTGTGGGAAGAGGAGATAAGGGAGGAGCAGAGAAGGAGATCTTGTGAGGATCTGAGGTTGCGTGCAGGTAGGTACCGGGAGACTAGGTCACAGATGTAGGGAGGAGACAGGTTGTGCATGGCTTTGTATGTCATGGTTAGTGTTTTGAACTGGAGTCGTTGGGTGATGGGAAGCCAGTGAAGGGATTGGCAGAGTGGCGAGGCTGGGGAGTAGCGAGGGGAGAGGTGGATTAAGCGGGCCGCAGAGTTTAGGATAGATTGGAGGGGTGCAAGAGTGTTGGAAGGGAGGCCAGAGAGCAGGAGGTTGCAGTAGTCGAGGCGGGAGATGATGAGGGCATGCACTAATGTTTTTGCTGATTCTTGGTTAAGGAAAGCACGGATCCGGGAGATGTTTTTGAGTTGTAATCGGCATGAGGTGAAGAGGGCTTGGATGTGTGGCTTGAAGGATAGAGCAGAGTCGAGGGTCACTCCAAGGCAACGAGCTTGTGAGACTGGGGAGAGTAAGCAACCATCGAGTTTGATGGAAAGGCTTGTTGGAGGAGATGAGTGAGGAGGAGGAAAGACAATGAATTCTGTTTTGTCCATGTTAAGTTTTAGGAATCGCACAGAGAAGAAGGATGAAATAGCAGACAGACATTGTGGGATTCTGGTTAGTAGAGAGGTAATGTCAGGTCCATTATACTAGCAAACACTCAGTGTACCTAGTGGCATCCTATCTGTGGCTATTGGACTTTGCTATAGTCCCACTAGTGCCAAGACATTTGCAGAGCGCATCTGCCTACGTTGCACACTCCAACTAATTATAAGTAAGCCATTATACTAGCAAACACTCAGTGTACCTAGTGGCATCCTATACGTGGCTATTGGACCTTGCTATAGTCCCACTAGTGCCAAGACATTTGCAGAGCGCATCTGCCTGCGTTGCACACTCCAACTAATTATAAGTAAGCCATTATACTAGCAAACACTCAGTGTACCTAGTGGCATCCTATACGTGGCTATTGGACTTTGCTATAGTCCCACTAGTGCAAAGACATTTGCAGAGCACGTCTGCCTGCATTGCACACTCCAACTTTTTTAAACTAAGCAATTTTACTAGCAAACACTCAGTGTACCTAGTGGCATCCTATACGTGGCTATTGGACTTTGCTATAGTCCCACTAGTGCCAAGACATTTGCAGAGCGCATCTGCCTGCGTTGCACACTCCAACTAATTTTAACTTAACCATTATACTAGAAAACACTCAGTGTACCTAGTGGCATCCTATACGTGGCTATTGGACTTTGCTATAGTCCCACTAGTGCCAAGACATTTGCAGAGCGCATCTGCCTGCGTTGCACACTCCAACTAATTATAAGTAAGCCATTATACTAGCAAACACTCAGTGTACCTAGTGGCATCCTATACGTGGCTATTGGACCTTGCTATAGTCCCACTAGTGCCAAGACATTTGCAGAGCGCATCTGCCTGCGTTGCACACTCCAACTAATTATAAGTAAGCCATTATACTAGCAAACACTCAGTGTACCTAGTGGCATCCTATACGTGGCTATTGGACTTTGCTATAGTCCCACTAGTGCCAAGACATTTGCAGAGCGCATCTGCCTGCGTTGCACACTCCAACTAATTATAAGTAAGCCATTATACTAGCAAACACTCAGTGTACCTAGTGGCATCCTATACGTGGCTATTGGACCTTGCTATAGTCCCACTAGTGCCAAGACATTTGCAGAGCGCATCTGCCTGCGTTGCACACTCCAACTAATTATAAGTAAGCCATTATACTAGCAAACACTCAGTGTACCTAGTGGCATCCTATCTGTGGCTATTGGACTTTGCTATAGTCCCACTAGTGCCAAGACATTTGCAGAGCGCATCTGCCTGCGTTGCACACTCCAACTAATTATAAGTAAGCCATTATACTAGCAAACACTCAGTGTACCTAGTGGCATCCTATACGTGGCTATTGGACTTTGCTATAGTCCCACTAGTGCCAAGACATTTGCAGAGCGCATCTGCCTGCGTTGCACACTCCAACTAATTATAAGTAAGCCATTATACTAGCAAACACTCAGTGTACCTAGTGGCATCCTATACGTGGCTATTGGACTTTGCTATAGTCCCACTAGTGCCAAGACATTTGCAGAGCGCATCTGCCTGCGTTGCACACTCCAACTAATTTTAACTTAGCCATTATACTAGCAAACACTCAGTGTACCTAGTGGCATCCTATACGTGGCTATTGGACTTTGCTATAGTCCCACTAGTGCCAAGACATTTGCAGAGCGCATCTGCCTGCGTTGCACACTCCAACTAATTATAAGTAAGCCATTATACTAGCAAACACTCAGTGTACCTAGTGGCATCCTATACGTGGCTATTGGACTTTGCTATAGTCCCACTAGTGCAAAGACATTTGCAGAGCACGTCTGCCTGCATTGCACACTCCAACTTTTTTAAACTAAGCAATTTTACTAGCAAACACTCAGTGTACCTAGTGGCATCCTATACGTGGCTATTGGACTTTGCTATAGTCCCACTAGTGCCAAGACATTTGCAGAGCGCATCTGCCTGCGTTGCACACTCCAACTAATTTTAACTTAACCATTATACTAGCAAACACTCAGTGTACCTAGTGGCATCCTATACGTGGCTATTGGACTTTGCTATAGTCCCACTAGTGCCAAGACATTTGCAGAGCGCATCTGCCTGCGTTGCACACTCCAACTAATTATAAGTAAGCCATTATACTAGCAAACACTCAGTGTACCTAGTGGCATCCTATACGTGGCTATTGGACCTTGCTATAGTCCCACTAGTGCCAAGACATTTGCAGAGCGCATCTGCCTGCGTTGCACACTCCAAGTAATTATAAGTAAGCCATTATACTAGCAAACACTCAGTGTACCTAGTGGCATCCTATACGTGGCTATTGGACTTTGCTATAGTCCCACTAGTGCCAAGACATTTGCAGAGCGCATCTGCCTGCGTTGCACACTCCAACTAATTATAAGTAAGCCATTATACTAGCAAACACTCAGTGTACCTAGTGGCATCCTATACGTGGCTATTGGACCTTGCTATAGTCCCACTAGTGCCAAGACATTTGCAGAGCGCATCTGCCTGCGTTGCACACTCCAACTAATTATAAGTAAGCCATTATACTAGCAAACACTCAGTGTACCTAGTGGCATCCTATCTGTGGCTATTGGACTTTGCTATAGTCCCACTAGTGCCAAGACATTTGCAGAGCGCATCTGCCTGCGTTGCACACTCCAACTAATTATAAGTAAGCCATTATACTAGCAAACACTCAGTGTACCTAGTGGCATCCTATACGTGGCTATTGGACTTTGCTATAGTCCCACTAGTGCCAAGACATTTGCAGAGCGCATCTGCCTGCGTTGCACACTCCAACTAATTATAAGTAAGCCATTATACTAGCAAACACTCAGTGTACCTAGTGGCATCCTATACGTGGCTATTGGACTTTGCTATAGTCCCACTAGTGCCAAGACATTTGCAGAGCGCATCTGCCTGCGTTGCACACTCCAACTAATTTTAACTTAGCCATTATACTAGCAAACACTCAGTGTACCTAGTGGCATCCTATACGTGGCTATTGGACTTTGCTATAGTCCCACTAGTGCCAAGACATTTGCAGAGCGCATCTGCCTGCGTTGCACACTCCAACTAATTATAAGTAAGCCATTATACTAGCAAACACTCAGTGTACCTAGTGGCATCCTATACGTGGCTATTGGACTTTGCTATAGTCCCACTAGTGCCAAGACATTTGCAGAGCGCATCTGCCTGCGTTGCACACTCCAACTAATTTTAACTTAGCCATTATACTAGCAAACACTCAGTGTACCTAGTGGCATCCTATACGTGGCTATTGGACTTTGCTATAGTCCCACTAGTGCAAAGACATTTGCAGAGCACGTCTGCCTGCATTGCACACTCCAACTTTTTTAAACTAAGCAATTTTACTAGCAAACACTCAGTGTACCTAGTGGCATCCTATACGTGGCTATTGGACTTTGCTATAGTCCCACTAGTGCCAAGACATTTGCAGAGCGCATCTGCCTGCGTTGCACACTCCAACTAATTATAAGTAAGCCATTATACTAGCAAACACTCAGTGTACCTAGTGGCATCCTATCTGTGGCTATTGGACTTTGCTATAGTCCCACTAGTGCCAAGACATTTGCAGAGCGCATCTGCCTGCGTTGCACACTCCAACTAATTATAAGTAAGCCATTATACTAGCAAACACTCAGTGTACCTAGTGGCATCCTATACGTGGCTATTGGACCTTGCTATAGTCCCACTAGTGCCAAGACATTTGCAGAGCGCATCTGCCTGCGTTGCACACTCCAACTAATTATAAGTAAGCCATTATACTAGCAAACACTCAGTGTACCTAGTGGCATCCTATACGTGGCTATTGGACCTTGCTATAGTCCCACTAGTGCCAAGACATTTGCAGAGCGCATCTGCCTGCGTTGCACACTCCAACTAATTATAAGTAAGCCATTATTATTATTATTATTATTATTTATTATTATAGCGCCATTTATTCCATGGCGCTTTACAAGTGAAAGGGTATACGTACAACAATCATTAACAGTACATAACAGACTGGTACAGGAGGAGAGAGGACCCTGCCCGCGAGGGCTTACAGTCTACAGGGAATGGGTGATGGTACAATAGGTGAGGACAGAGCTGGTTGCGCAGTGGTCTACTGGACTGAGGGCTGTTGTAGGTTATAGGCTTGTTGGAAGAGGTGGGTCTTGAGGTTCCTCTTGAAGCTTTCCACGGTAGGGGAGAGTCTGATGTGCTGAGGTAGAGCATTCCAAAGTATGGGGGATGCACGGGAGAAATCTTGTACGCGATTGTGGGAAGAGGAGATAAGGGAGGAGCAGAGAAGGAGATCTTGTGAGGATCTGAGGTTGCGTGCAGGTAGGTACCGGGAGACTAGGTCACAGATGTAGGGAGGAGACAGGTTGTGCATGGCTTTGTATGTCATAGTTAGTGTTTTGAACTGGAGTCGTTGGGTGATGGGAAGCCAGTGAAGGGATTGGCAGAGTGGCGAGGCTGGGGAGTAGCGAGGGGAGAGGTGGATTAAGCGGGCCGCAGAGTTTAGGATAGATTGGAGGGGTGCAAGAGTGTTGGAAGGGAGGCCAGAGAGCAGGAGGTTGCAGTAGTCGAGGCGGGAGATGATGAGGGCATGCACTAATGTTTTTGATGATTCTTGGTTAAGGAAAGCACGGATCCGGGAGATGTTTTTGAGTTGTAATCGGCATGAGGTGAAGAGGGCTTGGATGTGTGGCTTGAAGGATAGAGCAGAGTCGAGGGTCACTCCAAGGCAACGAGCTTGTGAGACTGGGGAGAGTAAGCAACCATCGAGTTTGATGGAAAGGCTTGTTGGAGGAGATGAGTGAGGAGGAGGAAAGACAATGAATTCTGTTTTGTCCATGTTAAGTTTTAGGAATCGCACAGAGAAGAAGGATGAAATAGCAGACAGACATTGTGGGATTCTGGTTAGTAGAGAGGTAATGTCAGGTCCATTATACTAGCAAACACTCAGTGTACCTAGTGGCATCCTATCTGTGGCTATTGGACTTTGCTATAGTCCCACTAGTGCCAAGACATTTGCAGAGCGCATCTGCCTGCGTTGCACACTCCAACTAATTATAAGTAAGCCATTATACTAGCAAACACTCAGTGTACCTAGTGGCATCCTATACGTGGCTATTGGACCTTGCTATAGTCCCACTAGTGCCAAGACATTTGCAGAGCGCATCTGCCTGCGTTGCACACTCCAACTAATTATAAGTAAGCCATTATACTAGCAAACACTCAGTGTACCTAGTGGCATCCTATACGTGGCTATTGGACTTTGCTATAGTCCCACTAGTGCAAAGACATTTGCAGAGCACGTCTGCCTGCATTGCACACTCCAACTTTTTTAAACTAAGCAATTATACTAGCAAACACTCAGTGTACCTAGTGGCATCCTATACGTGGCTATTGGACTTTGCTATAGTCCCACTAGTGCCAAGACATTTGCAGAGCGCATCTGCCTGCGTTGCACACTCCAACTAATTATAAGTAAGCCATTATACTAGCAAACACTCAGTGTACCTAGTGGCATCCTATACGTGGCTATTGGACATTGCTATAGTCCCACTAGTGCCAAGACATTTGCAGAGCGCATCTGCCTGCGTTGCACACTCCAACTAATTATAAGTAAGCCATTATACTAGCAAACACTCAGTGTACCTAGTGGCATCCTATACGTGGCTATTGGACTTTGCTATAGTCCCACTAGTGCCAAGACATTTGCAGAGCGCATCTGCCTGCGTTGCACACTCCAACTAATTATAAGTAAGCCATTATACTAGCAAACACTCAGTGTACCTAGTGGCATCCTATACGTGGCTATTGGACTTTGCTATAGTCCCACTAGTGCCAAGACATTTGCAGAGCGCATCTGCCTGCGTTGCACACTCCAACTAATTTTAACTTAGCCATTATACTAGCAAACACTCAGTGTACCTAGTGGCATCCTATACGTGGCTATTGGACTTTGCTATAGTCCCACTAGTGCCAAGACATTTGCAGAGCGCATCTGCCTGCGTTGAACACTCCAACTAATTATAAGTAAGCCATTATACTAGCAAACACTCAGTGTACCTAGTGGCATCCTATACGTGGCTATTGGACTTTGCTATAGTCCCACTAGTGCCAAGACATTTGCAGAGCGCATCTGCCTGCGTTGCACACTCCAACTAATTTTAACTTAGCCATTATACTAGCAAACACTCAGTGTACCTAGTGGCATCCTATACGTGGCTATTGGACTTTGCTATAGTCCCACTAGTGCCAAGACATTTGCAGAGCGCATCTGCCTGCGTTGCACACTCCAACTCATTATAACTAAGTTGCATTGTCAGGGATATTTATTCTTTATTATTCTGCTGTTAATAAAGCTAGACCACCACTGCAATCTTCACCACCTCTCAATTTTTACTACCACATTTTCAGTCCACAATCTTGTCGCAATCAACATGAGTGGCAAAATGACAGATGCTGGTGGAAAGGGGAAGAGGCGTGGTGGAAAAGGCAAAAAAGGTTTTGTCTGTGGGGAAAGTGCAGCAGCACTGAATACACGTTCAGAGACAACGCTGGCAGCTGGACACGACAAAATCTCCAAGGCGTAACTGGAGAGCTCTGGCCATTTTTCTAGGTTTGAAGCCCAAAAGGAGCAAGGCTCCAGTTGCACAGCCATGGCATCGATGTTCATTTGGAGATACTCCTGTATCATCCTCTCCAGCCGTTGAGTATGTGTCAGACTTGTTGTCTCTGGTGGCCTTGCAAAAGAGGGTCTAAAAAAATTATGAAAAGATTCCATAAAATTGCTGTTACCGGCACCAGATACGGTCCTACTGGTACGGGTAGACTGTTGAAGATGACGAGACCGTCCCATGTTTGTCAAGTTACAACTGGGAGATTCCCTACCTGCACGGTTGTTTGGTGGAAAAGCCGAGCTAAGATCGAGTAACAGCTTCTGCTGATACTCCTGCATACGTGCGTCCCTTTCTATGGCTGGAATTATGTCACAAAATTTGGACTTGTACCGGGGATCTAATAGTGTGGCAATCCAGTAGTCATCATCACTTCTAATTTTGACAATACGACTGTCATGTTGGAGGTAGTGCAACAAAAAGGCACTCATGTGTCTTGCGCAGCCATGCGGACCAAGTCCACGCTGTGTTTGTGGCATAGAGGTGCTACCCGTTCTTTCTTCCTCTGACATCTCCCCCCAACCTCTTTCAACTGAAATTTGACCAAGGTCTCCCTCATCCGCTGAGTCTTCCATGTCCATGGACAGTTCGTCCTCCATTTCTTCATGTTCTCCTGCACCTTGCTCAACATTTCGCCTGCTACTATGCGCCCTTGTCGATCCCTGTTCCCCATGGTCCCATGCCTGCTGCGTTGGTGATGATGAACGTCTGGACCTTGGTGATGTTGTTGTCCCTTGCGCATATGAATCCTCCTGTAGTTCCTCCCCTTCATGTTGTCCCACCCCCTGACTCCGAATAGTGTTTAGCGTGTGCTCCAGCATGTAAATGACTGGAATCGTCATGCTGATAATGGCATTGTCAGAGCTAAACATATTCGTCGCCATGTCGAAACTGTGCAGAAGGGTGCATAGGTCCTTGATCTGAGACCACTCCATCAGGGTGATCTGCCCCACCTCTGCATCTCGTTGGCCCAGGCTATACGTCATGACGTATTGCACCAGGGCTCTGCGGTGCTGCCACAGTCGCTGTAACATGTGGAGAGTTGAATTCCAGCGTGTCGCCACATCGCATTTCAGGCGATGAACCGGCAGGCCGAAAGACTTCTGGAGCGATGCAAGTCGCTCTGCTGCGGCGCTTGAACGGCGGAAGTGAGCTGACAGTTTTCGTGCCCTGTTCAGAAGGCCATCTAGGCCGGGATAGTGTGTTAAAAATTGCTGGACGACAAGGTTCAACACGTGAGCCATACAAGGTACGTGTGTCACAATGCCCAGGCGAAGTGCCGCACCCAGGTTTGCAGCATTGTCGCACACGGCCTTACCAGGCTGCAGGTTGAGTGGAGACAACCATTTATTAAACTCGGACCGCAGAGCTGACCACAACTCCTCAGCTGTGTGACTCTTATTCCCAAGACATGTCAAGCTAAAGACCGCCTGATGCCGTTACGCTCTGCTGCCAGCATAGTAATGAGGCGTGCGTGATTCCTTCTGCGCAGTGAGAACGCTGGTGGCCTGACCAGGCAGGCTTGGGGCGGAGGTGGAGGACCCAGATGAGGTGGAGGATGCAGAAGCTGTGGCGGAACTTGGACAGACAGAGGATTGACACACAAGTCGTGGGGACGGCAAGACTTGTGCAGCAGACCCTTCACCATCTATCACCATAGTTACCCAGTGCCCAGTCAGCGACATGTAACGTCCCTGTCCATGCTTACTGGTCCAAGTATCGGTGGTGAAATGCACCCGTTCACACACAGAGTTTCTCAAGGAAGCGGTGATGTTGTGTGCGACATGCTGGTGTAGCACGGGCACACCTTTCTTAGAGAAGTAGTGGCGACTAGGCATCTGGTACTGGGGCACAGCGACAGACATAAGGTCTCTAAAATCCTGTGTGTCCACTAGGCGGAAAGGCAGCATTTCGGTAGCCAACAGCTTACAGAGGGATAGAGTCAACCTCTTAGCTTTGTCATGGGTCGGAGGAAGTGGCCTTTTATTTGACCACATCTGAGGGACAGAGATCTGGCTGCTGTGTGTAGACGGTGTTGAGTAGGGTGTCCCTGGAAAAATGCAGGTTTGTGAGGAAAGTGCAGGCGGAGACATGATGTTGCCTTCATCCAACGTTGGTGCTATCGATGTCTGAGAGAGCTGTACACACTCACTTGTTTCCCCTTCCAAACCAACTGACGACCTTACAAGCAAACTGCCTGTTGCGGTTACAGTGGTGGAAGTTTGGCGTGGAAAAACAGGTGTGACAGCTGTCCCCACAGTCCTAGAAGATGAAGAGCGCGCGGATGCACTGGAAGGGGCGGGCGGTGGATGGTTCGCTCTTGCAGCATTGCAGCACAGTGAGCTTCCCACCGGGACCTATGATATTTATTCATGTGACGATTCATGGAAGAAGTTGTCAAACTGCTGAGGTTTTGACCTCTACTAAGAGAATCATGACAAATTTTACATATCACATGATTTGGGCGATCTTTTTCTATGTCAAAAAAGGACCAGGCTAGGCAAGGCTTAGAGGCCATGCGACCTGTTGATCCACCCCGAATAATGCTCATAGGCAGAGTGGTGGCTGAGGATGCAGTTGTAGACGTGCTACCAGTGCTCCGACTCTGTCCAGGAAGGCGCAAGGTAACTTCGTCGTCGGTTGCATCCTCCTCCACCGCCTCTGTTGACCTCCTCGAGTGCCTGACTGGGGGTTGACAGTAGGTGGGATCTAGAACTTCATCATCAATTGTTGTGTTTGCACTCCCCTCCCCCTCAGACCGAGCCTCTTCTTGCCCTGACCGAATATTTAAGTTGTCATCCCAATCGGGTATCTGCGTCTCATCTTCATCAGTATGTTCCTCATTGTCTATAACCACAGGTGTTACAGTTTGTGACAAAGGGTCAACATTATGCTCAGAAACTTGGTCCTCACGGCCTGAATCAGAGTCACAAAGGTTCTGGGCATCACTGCAGACCATTTCCTGTTCTGTACTCACTGTAGCTTGGGAGCAGACCTCTGATTCCCAGGCTATAGTGTGACTGAACAGCTCTGCAGACTCAGCCATCTCAGTTCCACCATACTGTGCAGGGCTGATGGAGACTTCAGAGCTGGGAGAAATCAAGTGTGATTGGGATGACAACTCAGAGGACTGGTGTTTTTTGGATGCGGTACTTGAAGTGGCTGAGAGGGCACTTGTTGGACCACTTGAGATCCATTCAAGCATTTTCCTTTTTTGCCCATCATCTACCTTTCTTCCTGTTGTTCGTGTCCGTAAAAAAGGGAGCACATCGGATTGTCCACGGTAAGTAGTAGACATCTTACTTTTGCTGGTAGATGGTCTATCTTCAGCAGATGATAATGGAGCTTTGCCACTTTCCCCACAGACAAAACCTTTTTTGCCTTTTCCACCACGCCTCTTCCCCTTTCCACCAGCATCTGTCATTTTGCCACTCATGTTGATTGCGACAAGATTGTGGACTGAAAATGTGGTAGTAAAAATTGAGAGGTGGTGAAGATTGCAGTGGTGGTCTAGCTTTATTAACAGCAGAATAATAAAGAATAAATATCCCTGACAATGCAACTTAGTTATAATGAGTTGGAGTGTGCAACGCAGGCAGATGCGCTCTGCAAATGTCTTGGCACTAGTGGGACTATAGCAAAGTCCAATAGCCACGTATAGGATGCCACTAGGTACACTGAGTGTTTGCTAGTATAATGGCTAAGTTAAAATTAGTTGGAGTGTGCAACGCAGGCAGATGCGCTCTGCAAATGTCTTGGCACTAGTGGGACTATAGCAAAGTCCAATAGCCACGTATAGGATGCCACTAGGTACACTGAGTGTTTGCTAGTATAATGGCTAAGTTAAAATTAGTTGGAGTGTGCAACGCAGGCAGATGCGCTCTGCAAATGTCTTGGCACTAGTGGGACTATAGCAAAGTCCAATAGCCACGTATAGGATGCCACTAGGTACACTGAGTGTTTGCTAGTATAATGGCTTACTTATAATTAGTTGGAGTGTGCAACGCAGGCAGATGCGCTCTGCAAATGTCTTGGCACTAGTGGGACTATAGCAAAGTCCAATAGCCACGTATAGGATGCCACTAGGTACACTGAGTGTTTGCTAGTATAATGGCTTACTTATAATTAGTTGGAGTGTGCAACGCAGGCAGATGCGCTCTGCAAATGTCTTGGCACTAGTGGGACTATAGCAAAGTCCAATAGCCACAGATAGGATGCCACTAGGTACACTGAGTATTTGCTAGTATAATGGCTTACTTATAATTAGTTGGAGTGTGCAACGCAGGCAGATGCGCTCTGCAAATGTCTTGGCACTAGTGGGACTATAGCAAGGTCCAATAGCCACGTATAGGATGCCACTAGGTACACTGAGTGTTTGCTAGTATAATGGCTTACTTATAATTAGTTGGAGTGTGCAACGCAGGCAGATGCGCTCTGCAAATGTCTTGGCACTAGTGGGACTATAGCAAAGTCCAATAGCCACGTATAGGATGCCACTAGGTACACTGAGTGTTTGCTAGTATAATGGCTTACTTATAATTAGTTGGAGTGTGCAACGCAGGCAGATGCGCTCTGCAAATGTCTTGGCACTAGTGGGACTATAGCAAGGTCCAATAGCCACGTATAGGATGCCACTAGGTACACTGAGTGTTTGCTAGTATAATGGCTTACTTATAATTAGTTGGAGTGTGCAACGCAGGCAGATGCGCTCTGCAAATGTCTTGGCACTAGTGGGACTATAGCAAAGTCCAATAGCCACGTATAGGATGCCACTAGGTACACTGAGTGTTTGCTAGTATAATGGCTAAGTTAAAATTAGTTGGAGTGTGCAACGCAGGCAGATGCGCTCTGCAAATGTCTTGGCACTAGTGGGACTATAGCAAAGTCCAATAGCCACGTATAGGATGCCACTAGGTACACTGAGTGTTTGCTAGTAAAATTGCTTAGTTTAAAAAAGTTGGAGTGTGCAATGCAGGCAGACGTGCTCTGCAAATGTCTTTGCACTAGTGGGACTATAGCAAAGTCCAATAGCCACAGATAGGATGCCACTAGGTACACTGAGTTTTTGCTAGTATAATGGCTTACTTATAATTAGTTGGAGTGTGCAACGCAGGCAGATGCGCTCTGCAAATGTCTTGGCACTAGTGGGACTATAGCAAGGTCCAATAGCCACGTATAGGATGCCACTAGGTACACTGAGTGTTTGCTAGTATAATGGCTTACTTATAATTAGTTGGAGTGTGCAACGCAGGCAGATGCGCTCTGCAAATGTCTTGGCACTAGTGGGACTATAGCAAGGTCCAATAGCCACGTATAGGATGCCACTAGGTACACTGAGTGTTTGCTAGTATAATGGCTTACGTATAATTAGTTGGAGTGTGCAACGCAGGCAGATGCGCTCTGCAAATGTCTTGGCACTAGTGGGACTATAGCAAGGTCCAATAGCCACGTATAGGATGCCACTAGGTACACTGAGTGTTTGCTAGTATAATGGCTTACTTATAATTAGTTGGAGTGTGCAACGCAGGCAGATGCGCTCTGCAAATGTCTTGGCACTAGTGGGACTATAGCAAGGTCCAATAGCCACGAATAGGATGCCACTAGGTACACTGAGTGTTTGCTAGTATATATGGCAAAATTATAGATGGAAAGGGAGAAGGGGAGGGGGGGAGAGAGGAGGCTGTAATTGACTACAAGGGTATGAGTTATGAGTGATCATAGGGATAGTGTTACATAAGTGGAAATACCTATGGAGGACCGGATGTGTAAGCGCATACCTTATACAAACCTATAGAGTGCTGATGGGTGAGAGTGTGATGTTAGATATAAGACATCCTATAGTGAATAGTGAGCCGTAATCAAGTGCAACAGGGATATTTCACGTGACTATGGGAACATGGAAGGTAAAGAAAGGGGAGAAAAAACTGTTAGACAAGGTAATCAGACATAATGTAACCAGTTGATCAGACATGACAAACATGACAAATAAAAAACAAGGAAGAATGGAACTCCATACATAGTGGAACCATATATAGTGTGAACACGAAAAAGAACCGGGCGTTAGAAAAAATGTGCACGGCCCAATGAATCAAGTCGGTTCTTCATATTCATGGTTTAAGCCCTTGGGTTCCAACGTGCCCAGAGTATATATCCAGAAAGATTCCCTTTCTTTGAGCTTCCTAATTCTATTGCCTCCTCTGCGTATGGCTGGGACATGTTCGATGACTTGGAATCTTAATTGGGCCACTGTGTGATTATGCGTCACAAAATGGTGTGGGACTGGTAATAGAATCTGCTTACAATGTATTGTTGACTTGTGCTTAGCACAAAAAAAGGGAATCTTTCTGGATATGTACTCTGGACACATTAAAACCCAAGGGCTTAAACCGTGAATATGAAGTACAGACTTGATTCATTGGGCCGTGCACCATGTCACCATGTGTGCAATTGCATTGTCCAATGGCTCACAATGGTTATGCGTTTTCATTGGATGGATAATCGAAGCCATGTTTTTTTCCTTTCTCTTGGGTTTGTTGTGTGAGTAGCCTATAGGATTAAGTTAGTTACCGCAGGCAGTGGATTTAGCTTCCTGTCTTTGGTCCAGTGGTAGATTGATTGTTTGGTCTATGAGCTGTTATGGGTTTTAATCCAGGTGAATGCCCATGGGCTGCCTATAACTGTGTGAAATATGTAGTTTTACTGGGCTGGGATGAGAGAATCCATCGAAGCATGGTGTAGGGATTGTGGTTCCTGTGTGCTAAGAAGAAAGGCTAGCACCAGCCAGAAAGCCCCATTACAGCCAATAATCAACCGCTAGCCGCTGGAACTCGTTGCTCTAGATCATGTCAAACTCTCACCAAGCAGGAATAGATACATTAGCCCACCATCCCACCCAAAGAGCAACTTCTGCTGCGCAGCTGGCTTTCTAGGCAGCAGCGCTATTGTGATGTCAGCGGGGGACATTGTGACAAGCCAGTGTTCCGTCACTTCATGTTGTGCACTGTTCAAACGGAAAATACATCAACAGGCAGACTACAGAAAAGCTTACTGACAAAGGATAGAGAGGGGCTTTCTCAGAGGGCTTTTTACAGTTTGTCTATTCCCAATTAGCCGTTTAAGTATGCTTAATGAAAGTACTAATTCTTTCATAGGCCGCCCATTCTTAGTATTTGACGTTCCTTATATTGCGGTATCAGGCTTCGCAGCAGGTTGCAAAACATTCATCACCCATGACTGTCCCCAATTGGGCTCAGAAGCTAAATGTCTATCATGACCTCTCTTTTTGAAAGTCCAAGAGCAAGCAAACTCTTCCTCCAGGAGAGGGAGCCAACAGATCACTAAAGACATCATCATTGCTCAAAGAAAACACCGAAAAACAATGGAAGCTTTAATTGGAGTGGAATCTGATAGACAGCACCTGATGCCAAGTCTGCATCTTCTAACACCTGCAGTCACTGCAGCAGCTGAATCCAATGTGTCCAAAAGGGATCTATTCTATTCAATTGCAAATGATCTAGATAAGACTGAGAATAAGATACTGCACGGGACATAGCAGAGTTGGTCAAGTTGAGTGGAGATGAGTTTGCTATTTGGCACAGCTTTTGCATCAATAAAGCAAGTAAAAGGTGTGAAAGATAAAAAAAAAGGGTGAAAGTGTGAAAAGTGAATTGGCCAAATTGAGGTGCATATAAAGTTTTTGCTTTCTTTCAATTCACTAATGAGGCTCATTTGAATCAGGTGAATTGAGTTCTGCTTTTGGAAACTCGGTTAAGAAGGGGTGCACCGGTCCTGGAGGTACTGCAATACCAGGTCAATGCGTGGAGTGGACAGAGCAAGATTTTTTCCATCTCCTTGTTCTAAAAATCCATTTAATATATGGTCCCTAGAGAGGGGACGTATCAGATATTAAACTGATAAGAACAGATTTAATTTTTTTTTTTTCTGTTTATCAGTAGGACTTCAAAATAACAAAGGTGATCGCCTCCCGTTGCCTGGGAACCGTCCAGGCACAAGAGGGCTATGTGTCACCAGAAGGCGCACACACTCCCTCAAGGCCGGCAGACGTGCAATCCCAGGCACCTTCCAGTACCGACCAAGGTAGCGTCCTCCGAAACTACACTTGATCTTAGCCAAAAGGCTGAGAAGCTATAACCCGAATTGGTTACGGCCTTGAGTGGCACCCTGGCCTATACCGGACACATCTTAGGGAGAGGGAGACAAACCCACGCCTACAGAAGACATTTTGTCACCCAAGCCAAACCCTTGAAAAGGCTGTTTTGCAGAGCAAAAACAAGGAGAATGGTACTTTTTGCAGCCGCCGCCCACTGCAATGAATCTGAATAACTCCTCCTTTTGGGCACAAGCACCTCCCCTCCCCCTTGCAGTCTTTCCAATTCATGATACAAAAAGACGGACGGACAGGACAGGACAGGACCATCTGCCTGACTTTCCGTCACTGCCACCCTTTGCCATCCTTGCCCGTAGAAAGCCCTTTCATCATCCCCAAACCCTAATCTTTTCCCTTCCCTTCCCAGCTGCGTCTCACTCCCTTTCATTAGGAAGTGAGCGCAGCCTTTTCTCCGTTCTGCACATGCGCGACGTTAAACACAAATGCGCAGGCGTGCGTTCCATTAGCCTCACTGCATTCCACTCCCATACAGGAAGTGGGCACAGCTATTACTACGGTCGCACATAAAAGAACCCACGGCCACCACTGCACATAGCTGACTCCACCACAGGACACCCACTTCTACACCAACGCAGGTAAGACAGGATCGGCACCTCTATGCTCCCGTTACAATCAGGCTCAGTCACCATGTGATAACGCTCTCAACTCTTTAGTTGCAGGCTCCCCTTGCTTCACCTCCACTGGCTGTGCTGCCATTTCCTCTCCCACCTGGAAGTTATACTTTATTCCACTATTTTCCTGTTTCTCTCTTCCCCCTTTTCCCATAACCTACTTTTATCTGCATTTGTGGGGTATCTATATGCTATTTACATCATAGTTTTATTCAT
Source organism: Anomaloglossus baeobatrachus (assembly GCF_048569485.1). Classification (NCBI taxonomy): domain Eukaryota; kingdom Metazoa; phylum Chordata; class Amphibia; order Anura; family Aromobatidae; genus Anomaloglossus; species Anomaloglossus baeobatrachus. The sequence continues at coordinate 84,671 of NW_027442587.1, forward strand.
TAATATGGAAGGGAAGAGTGCCCATGAGAGTGTTGAACTGCGGAGAGCAAAAGATTAAGCTGCTCCGATTTGCCACCATTGATAAGCTGTTCTCAGTAGATACACATGCTATCCAAACAGCAGCATCCACCATTGCTTCAGCCCACCCATTCAGTGACAGCTCACCAAGTCAGCCAGAGGAGTGGTGTAAGGAATTACACGTAGGCACTGACTCCACACCTTCACATCACAAGAAGGGGGTCTACAGGCTAGTGCAAGAATACGAGCAAGTCTTCAGCAAACATCCGCTAGACTTTTGAAAAATAAAAGGGGTCAAACACTACATCCCCACAAATGCACACCCACCCATCAAAGAGAGATATAAGCCAAATCTACCTGCACATTACCAGTGTACCAAGGACATGTTGAGCAACATGAAGGAGGCTGGGGTTATCCGTGACAGTTGTAGCCTCTGGGCAGCTCCGTTGGTCCTGTTAAAGAAGAAGGACAGCACCACTCCCCTGTATTGAGGAATAGCTAGCTGCATTGACAACTGCAAATTATTTTTCTACCCTTGATCTCACTAGTCACTATTGGCAAGTGTCCGTTGCTGAGGCAGACCGGAAGAAGACCGCCTTTGCCACCCCGATGGGTCTCTGCGAGTTCAAAAGCATGCCCTTCGAGCTGTGCAATTTGCCAGGAACCTTCCAGAGGCTGATGGAATGCTGCTTGGGACACCGAAACTTTGAAACGGTACTGCTATACCTTTATGATGTTATTGTTTATTCTAACGCAAACAAGATTTTAGGGTGTATAAAAAGGGAGATTAGATCCGATGATCCCAACGTATTGTTACCCCTCTATAAATCACTTGTAAGGCCACATCTGGAATATGGGGTAAAGTCCTGAGCAGGTTGATAACCATTGGTTTGAGCATGGTAGGGTGTAGTACGCATCTTCCTGCATCGGTAAAAGCTGCAGAAGTCCTTGAAGATTTCCGCTTCAAAGGCAGTGCCTTGATCTGTGAGGACTCTCTCTGAGTAGCCATGAGGTCTGCATAAGTGTGCTTGGAAGACCTTCGCTGCAGTATGGGCCATTAGATCTTTGACTTGTACCTCAACCATAAATCTCGAGTAGTTGTCTACCATCGTAAGTGCATACGTGAGCTCACCTCGATATTCTGCAACAAAACTCCCTTTTTCGATTTCAGTTTCAGCAAACACTCCTCTTCCTGTAGAAAATATTTATCATTACCTAAGACAGTCATTCTAGTGCATGACAATATTAAGGCAATTTAGTTAAAACTTGTTTTAACTCACCTTTAAGGGGATTGATGTATTTCATGGTCAATCCAGGTTTGTCAGTGATGGCACTGACATAATGTATGGCGTCTTTTTCGGGCGTTATCCTTTGCCTTTTCATTGTGAAAATCCAGTTGCCTATATCAAAGCAAATTCTACTACTTGTAAAGTATGCAGAAAATGAAATGTAGAACATATAACATCAACTGCTTAGGAACGCATCATAGGTTAGTACTTAAAAGGATATTGTCATGTTCTAGTCATAATGCAAGCTGGACATTTTTCATGTTACCCTGTAATCGCCGGCCTGTTCTAATGCTCACAAGCCAAGATATAGGCTCAGCTGCTAAGGCTTCCCTCTGCCTTCTGAATGAAAATTGAATATGTCTGGCTCACTGTGTATATAGCAGGTGCTCAGAAAAAATAAGAGTTAATTCAATAGAAATAGCTCTGGCACACTATAGTGATCAATAACGTAAGAAAAGAACTCTTAGAATGCTGAAAATTCTTTATTTGTGCAAAAGGATAATTCATCCAACGTTTCGAGCTTGTTTTTAGGTCTTTATCAAGGATAAAGTTATCTAAGATCATAAAGGGTTACAAAACCATATAAACACGTAATTAGTACATAGTACAACATAACAGTACAATATATTGCTACTTGAGAGTACAATGGGTCAAATGACCATGATGCACATACAAAAAAATTTTCCAAAGCCATAGTGAAAACATTTGTACTGAGGAAAGAAAATTTCCACATGACCTATCTGGAGAAACATTCTGGATCAAACAACCAAAAATAGTCAAGCAGGTAAATACACACCTATATGGATAACAGGATGATATGTGTTCAATTGTATAGCGTCATTGCCATTAAGGTACAAATGGAAAACTTGCAATCCTATATAGTGAAGGAAATGAACACATATCATATCAAAGAACACAGGAACATGGGTGTGAGAAAAACCTCAATGTTTATACTTTGTTCTTTATAATGGTGTGAACATGTATATGTCTCAGTACCTTATGAACTTGAGAATTCTAGTGAGTAGATGATGAAAGCCTATTCCAGAACTGGAATCGGTAAATAATTGTAGGTGGAATCTAAATGAAAAGATGGTACAAGTGTTATCATGACACGTGGGCTATAACACAATGGACCGTGTGACAAAGAAGAAAGGAGAGAAAGAAGAGGAAGAAAATGGAACTACCTGTAACATTACGTGATAGTCACTGGTAAGTATCACTTGACAATTCAGGTGAAAAAGGATTCCTTTATTAAAGGGTTCTCAGTCGCCTCAGGATCATGAAATACTAGGGTAAATGATATGAGAATGGGTAAGAAGCACCACTAAAGGAAATATGAGATGCAGGACATATATCTATAAACCCCTGAACTACATGATAGAAATAAAAAGAAGAAAAAAGAAAAAAAAGAAGAAAGAAGAAGAACACATAGAATGCGGAAAGAGAATGGGTACAACTACCTGAGTTACTGCAGGGAGGCCCCTGGTAGGTATTGTGAGGGTTAGTGGAATTCCTTCACTGAAGGGTTCTCAGTTGCCTCAGGTTCGTGAAAAATGCTATAGACAAATAATGCCCGGAGAAAAGGGGTTCATATACAGCGAATAATGGTAATACAAGGTACATGTGTCCCATGTAATAGTATAAATATATATATATATTGTACTAAGCTCTACACCAGAAATAGAAAGTAGTCCCTCTGCCTTCTGTCTAGGTGCCCTGAGTTATGTCCTGTAAACTGTCACAGTGACCTAGACACACATGTGTAGTAGGGGAATATCCCTGCTGAGATGCCAGTGCTAGAGCACTCGTTTGCTGTGGAGTTGAACGCTATGTGAGCAGTTCTTACCTTCAATGAGCAGAAGTCTCTTTTTTCAGATTTCAATATCTCTGTGGGTATCTGGCAGAAATATGGAATACTCTTTACTGCTAAGACCCTGTACACCACTCCCACTAAAGGGGGCTTTACACGCTGCGACATCGCTAATGCGGAGTCGTTGCGGTCACGGAATTTGTGACGCACATCCGGCCGCATTAGCGATGTTGCTGCGTGTGATACCGATGAGCGATTTTGCATCGTTGCAAAAACGTGCAAAATCGCTCATCGGTGACATGGGTCTCCATTCTCGATTATCGTTACTGCAGCAGTAACGATGTAGTTCGTCGCTCCTGCGGTAGCACACATCGCTCCGTGTGACACCGCAGAAACGAGGAACCTCTCCTTACCTGCCTCCCAGCCGCTATGAGGAAGGAAGGAGGTGGGCGGGATGTTCCGGCCACTCATCTCCGCCCCTCCGCTGCTATTGGGCGGTCGCTCAGTGACGTCGCTGTGACGCCGCACGGACCGCCCCCTTAGAAAGGAGGCGGTTCGCCGGACACAGCGACGTCGCCGGGCAGGTAAGTATGTGTGACGGGTCTGGTCGGTGTTGTGCGGCATGGGCAGCGATTTGCCCGTGTCGCGCAACAGATGGGGGCGGGTACCCACACTAGCGATATCGGGACCGATATCGCAGTGTGTAAAGTAGCCTTTAGTCACATGACCAAGACTGTATCTGTGTCCCTACAACACACTTGAGACAAATGTGTGTGTGAGCCTGCATTGTGGGGTATATATAATATATTATAGAGCTGGGAAGGATCATTCTAAGCAGTGAGCTGTTCCAGTATTTGTAGGAAAATACCCAGTAGAAGCATCAAACACAGCACCAATACCTCCCATCAGTATTCCACCACAGTGCCATGTAACCCATGCCCTACACTCCCATCTACACCAATACTATACAGGCACAAACTAGTATATCTGACTAAAAGCCCCCAAAATATGAAGAACGGCCTATGGTTGAGTGTGGATATAAAATCTATGTGAGCAGAGCTAGAATAGAAATCACTGATCGCATTGAAGTCATTCTGACCATAAATCACCATGATATCAAGGTGAGGAGTTGTGTGTTACTGCTGGGAGGAAAGGGTTAACAGTGGAATATTAAGGTGCATTTCTGTGTGCAGTGTTACTAGTCAATGTAACAATTCAGTATGAGCTGCTCTTGGTGCCGGGGGAGGGAGATGCTCTCCTGAGCAAGATAGATGGGGAATGAACATGATATCTATATAGTGTAAGGCAGGGGGTCTCAAACCAGGTGATCATGTCTGATCAACTGGTTACATTATGTCTGATTACCTTGTCTAACAGTTTTTTCTCCCCTTTCTTTACCTTCCAGGTTCCCATAGTCACGTGAAATATCCCTGTTGCACTTGATTACGGCTCACTATTCACTATAGGATGTCTTATATCTAACATCACACTCTCACCCATCAGCACTCTATAGGTTTGTATAAGGTATGCGCTTACACATCCGGTCCTCCATAGGTATTTCCACTTATGTAACACTATCCCTATGATCACTCATAACTCATACCCTTGTAGTCAATTACAGCCTCCTCTCTCCCCCCTCCCCTTCTCCCTTTCCATCTATAATTTTGCCAGTACAATATTAGTTTACATTAGGCACACACTCACATATTCCTTTCCTTAGTGATTTATTGTAATTCACATTCACATACAATTCTCTATGCCTGCCCCATTACTACATTCATACCTACTTGACCCTATCCTGATACCCCTTGTCTCACCTTGTTGGTCCCTACACCTGTTATCATGTCCTTTCCTGTGTCTGTCTTGTCACACAACACATTTTAGCATATAACTTGTGCTCCTTATTACCTGTCCTGCCTATTAGAATTATGTCCATTATGTCCATGCATGGCCCAATGAATCAAGTCTGTACTTCATATTCATGGTTTAAGCCTTTGGGTTCCAATGTGCCCAGAGTATATATCCAGAAAGATTCCCTTTCTTTGAGCTTCCTAATTCTATTGCCTCCTCTGCGTATGGCTTGGACATGTTCGATGACTTGGAATCTTAATTGGATCACTGTGTGATTATGCGTCACAAAATGGTGTGGGACTGGTAATAGAATCTGCTTACAATGTATTGTTGACTTGTGTTTAGCTCAAAGAAAGAGAATCTTTCTGGATATGTACTCTGGGCACATTAGAACCCAAGGGCTTAAACCGTGAATATGAAGTAAAGACTTGATTCATTGGGCCGTGCACCATGTCACCAAGTGTCCAATTGCATTGTCCAATGGCTCACAATGGTTATGCGTTTTCATTGGATGGATAATCGAAGCCATGTTTTTTTCCTTTCTGTTGGGTTTGTTGTGTGAGTAGCCTATAGGATTAAGTTGGTTACCGCAGGCAGTGGATTTAACTTCCTGTCTTTGGTCCAGTGGTAGATGGATTGTCTGGTCTATGAGCTGTTATTGGTTTGAATGCAGGTGAATGCCCATGGGCTGCTTATGACTGTGTAAAATAGTATTGATTCATGATGGATTTCAGACTACATGTAGATATCTTCAGTCTTTCTATCCACATCATTTAAATGAACATTATCCATGCAGCTTGAAATTCATCCAATAAGAGAAGCAACCTTGTACAACCAATCTGATAAGGGCACAGTATATCCTAAGGGAAGGTTATGGCTATAAAAGGGGACTTCTTGGAGTCACCAGGTTGTTGATGGATGTTGCATGATCTAGTCTAAGCTCTTAAGAGCTGGCTAGGGGATCAGAACCAGGATGCCTTGTGGACTCGGTCTAGGGACTTTGGCTTCAACTAGAGGATCACTTGGCTACATGGCTTCAATCTAGGGGCTTCAATTCCGATTGGAGATCATAACCGCAATCTAGGGATTTCGACTCCGGCTGCCAGGATTATACCATATCATCATACCAGAGACTACTTAAGGAAGAAACCCAGGTTGGACAATTTTGTCACCTGGCTACAGACTTTGCAGACCTCAGCCAGCTTCCTAAATCTGGCGCTATTCTATTGTCGGTGGGTGCCCGACAAATTACACAGCTATGTCAAATTTTGGTTTATGAAACTTCAAATCCAGTGACTGATTATTATGTTTTCTAATGTCCTGATTTAAAAAAAAAAAATAAATATTTTTTTTTAACCATCAAATATTGATTTTGTACAATCCATGTGTGAAGTTACATACAAGTGACATGAACAAGAAAAATACTTATTGTAACCAAAAATATTCACAATTTTATATATAAAATACATTTATTTATTGTACAGTCATTCTGCAACTTTATTAGAAATTTATTCTTGCACTTTTTCCTTTTCTCTAGATCCCCCTTTTCTCTTATAGAAGGCCTGTGGATCTTCTCTGTGAAGCATCCGGCAATCATGTTCACGTTTCATTTACTTTGGTATCGTCGTTCCATCTCCTTGATATTCCGATGAAAACCTTCTTGTTCTTCCCACCAGCACCAAGGTTTTCAGACAAGTAGTCCAAATAGGAATGTAAAAAATGTAACTTCAAATTCATTAGACAACCCAAGGCTTTGAAACGTTTCAGCATGTTCTCCACGATGGACTTAAATTTTGATTCTTTGTTGTTACCTAGAAACGTATTTATTGCTTCTTTCAAAGAGTCCCAAGCCCTTTTTTCAACAGTTTTCATTATTGTTTAAAACACGTCATCCTTCATTCATGGGTTTCTGAATATCCGAACCCACAAAAATGCTTTTGTGCTGCCCCTGTGCCAGCAGCCGCCGTTGGTCGGATCCAGACCTTCTAAGAGAGTGGCTCGACCCGGGGGTCTCGCGGACATGTCGAATAAAAGGAGGAATGTAGATGTATGGGCTAGGCCGTATTAAGTTTGTGACGCCACCAACGGTGTGTGGTGAGGTGGGACACCACCGCTGCCGTTATGGGATACCCGGGAGAGATGTAGTGGCAGCTGGATGTTAACCCCTCCGTGTGTAGGGATGATTGCCCCGGGGCCCAGTGTCTTTGTGCAGGGTATGGTGATGGCAAGGGCCGGCGCGCCTGAGCAAGCAGGGGGATGTTTGGTTACTCACAGTAAATGAATCACACGAGTCTTTCGGTAAACCAAAGGTGCTGGTGGCCTGCCGCCCCGGCCGGTTGCATTCAGGTCCCCCACCCAGGCTGGTGGTCGCTGTCCTTTACTCTGCACTTGTTTTTGTGTATGGTGGACTGCCTGGTCTGGAACTCAGGAGTCCGCTCCCGGCTGGATATGGCCTAAGGAGCCGTGCCCGCAGGCGCTGGCCCGTGGGATCTAAGGGCCCTGGCGGTGGCCTTATCCCTATCAGTGGGCTGTTGTCTTCTTTGAGGGACTTTAGGTGGGATAGGACCTATAATCCTGCCCTCAATCATTTAATTAGCTAGGCCGCTGGTTTCGGTCCTGGCTTCAGTGTCCTAGGTGACTAGGGTTTCAGGTCGGCTGTGTGTTTCCTAAGTGAGGAAAGGTGTTGTGCGGGGGCCTATCTGTAACTACCTGGTTTTGCCAGGGCATCACACCTTCCTTCAGACTTGATTCTGACAGTCCCTGAAACTTGGTACACAGGTACTTAAACATCTCTCCTTCTTTCAGTAGCGCTTTCACAAACAGCTTCATCAGTCCAAGCTTACAGTGGAGTGGTGGCAAGAGAACTTTAGGTGGGATCAACTAAGCTTTATGCAACAATGTTCTTGAGTCCCGGTTACAAAGATGTTCTTGTTGGCCAATTTTTTTTGCTCCAGTGAAGAGTCCTAACCTGGCTTTCCAATTCACACAAAAAGCATGTGTTCTGCCTTCTTTTACGTAATGCTGTGAATCTCTAGCATACAGCTAAACCCTAGTTCACATTTCAAATAAACAGACTGTGAAGTTCAATAGCCTTGATTTATTAGCTGGTAACGTGAACTTGATTGCAGTATACATGGAATATACAGTGAATATAGGAATATCCAAGATGCAGTTGAAGACAGAATACGGTATATCCAAGATACTGTTTTATACGGGTAAAAACTATAACAAGAAAATGATTACAGTCAGTACAGTGTTAATACAGAGTTAACATAGCATAACAGTACATGAGATGCAGTTCTTACGAGAATGTAGGTGAAAGGTCACTGCATCTGCAATACATAGAAATCTTATCTAGACAAACAAGACAGGGATGACACTAAAGGTGTAGAAGTACAATGTACAATGCATTTACTACACTCTTCCATCTAGGATTCTATCACTAACACATGTAATTTGCTTTGCTCACCGGATTACACTAGGCAGGGGTGAATGTACAGAGAGGTAAGTCGGCATGTCCTTTCCTGACAAATCCAAAGAAAAAATGGCTGCAGGCTTCTTCTCAGCTCAGGGAGGCATTCCTTACCCAGAATACCTTTAGCTTAAAGGGAAACTCAGCAATTCAAAAGAATAACAATGACCTCTAGGGATTGTAACAGAAATTTCAATGAATGACTATTAGCAGGCTGCCATGAGGCAGAACAGCATGGGTATTTAATAGTATCATAGTATCATAGTATCATAGTTTTTAAGGTTGAAGGGAGACTCTAAGTCCATCTAGTTCAACCTGTAGCCTAACATGTTGATCCAGAGGAAGGCAAAAAAACCCCCAATGTGGCAAACAAGTTCCAATGGGGAAAAAATTTCCTTCCTGACTCTACATCCGGCAATCAGACTAGTTCCCTGGATCAATACCCTGTCATAAAATCTAATATATCCTCCTTGCTGCCCAAGAAGCAATGAGAACATTTTTAGACCACCACATATTGACCATCCATGCTCCTTGTAGTTAAGTTTCTTGAGAATAAAGTCTAAATTCTCACAGCTTTCTTCCAAGTGCATAGCATGTGTGACGCCCTGGACTAGCCAGGTAGTCACAAACACAAAATCACACACACCCCCTCCCCTGGATAGTCTACATCAGTCACACAAAATCCTTGTTGCCTCCTCCAGGCTCTGATGTCCACACCAGGTGGGGCGGAGCCAGGCGGTTGGCCCCACCCACCGAGGAGTTCACAGGCCCGGAGGCGGGAAAAAGCAGTTAGTTTAGTTTTGTAGTGGAAAGTGAGAGGACAGAAACTGTTAGTGTCTGGGTAGGAGCCCAGGCACTGTCAGCAAGGTCGGCAGACGGTGGTGGCCGTCTGCAGGAGGTGGTACAAGTCAGCTGAACCGTAGGACCGGGGACGGGCGGTGACCCGAGGGGAACTGAACCGGTGAGCGGATCTGTACCAAGCACAAAGGCAGGGCCATTGGACCCTGACCAGGCTAGGAGCCGCCGACAATGGTCAAATCCGAGAGTGACCGGAATCCCAGGGGTTCCCTAACACCCAAGACCCGACAGAAGGCAACCGTCCACACCGTGAGGATAAAAAGCCACCGCCATAGGCTAGAGATCCAAGGGCCAGCGCCTGCGGGCAAACGGGCTCCCTCGGTACGTACACCCCAGCCATCCAGCCTCCCCGTACCACCACCGGGCCCCGGGATCACCAACCCCTACCCACGGAGGGGGAACCAACATCCTAGCTGCTCCCTGCCATCGCTCCCGGGATCCCCGTCACCAGCAGTGGTGGTGCCCATTATCACCACGACCTGTGGGTGACGTCACTAACTATCTCCCCAAACAAACCACCCCCTTTTCACTCGTGGGCGAGGAGCGCTGCTCGAGTCCCCGGATCTGGCCCTCCGCTCGAGCCACCGAGCAGCAGCAGCAGCAGAAGTCCCCGAACCCGAGCGTAGCGTGCGTGGCCCCTCTGCCCGCGACACATGCCCTACACACACTGAAGAATACTTACTGCCATTGAGCAGTAGCACAGCTTTCAGACTTTTTGGATGAAACAATGACGTGTCTCCACTCGCTCACATTGTACTTAATGTTACATTTTCCATCAGCACAGGAACATCGCTTGAATACACTAGAGCACCATCTTCAGAAAAGTATGGAGGGAATCTTTTCAGAATTCTAACCTTTTGGAAACCTATTGTCACGCTCTCCGGGTCCCCTGCTCTGCCCCCCGGCTCACCTGCCACGCTCCCCGGCTTCCCTGCTTCGCTCCCCGGCTCCTCTGGCAGACATCCCCCGCTCCACGGTCTCCAGCCTCCACCACCTGCGGTCCCCAGGCGGCCCGGTCCCCGCTCCCGGCGCCCGTCGGCAGCCCTGCTCCAGGCCGGCTCCCCTGCTTCCTATACACCGCTCCCTGCCCTGGCTTCTGGCACCCGGGCCTCGCGCATGCGCATTAGGGCGCGCGCGCGGTCATTGACCCTCTCTTAAAGGGCCAGCGTCCACTGACAGGAAATTGAACACACAGGTACAGGGTATAAAGGGGTTTAATGTCCAAGTGGGCGGGGCCTGTTCTTCGTGTTTCCTAAGCTAGGAGTCAGGTCTCCTTGTGTCTCTGTGATATACTTACCTATCTCTCTTCTAGAGCCGCTCCTGCCTCGCCATCCGGTCCTGCCGATTCCCGAACCCCGAACGCTGACTATCTGCCATCCCGTCAGTCCGTACCATCTCTGATCCCTGTGGTGACCCGTCCTCTCGCTCCATCGGTTCCGGACTCTGCCTGACATCTCGGCCTCCGAACCTGAGCTCCGTCACCCGGACTACCATCAGTGACTCCGTGGTCCCAGGGACTTCTCCATTCCACTCTTTTGCACGGACTGTCCTGCTACCCGTAGTGCTCCGGCTACCGGACCCCTTGCCTTCATTAAGGTGTTCGGCCCAGTGGATCCACCTCCTGGGTCTGCCCGTCCACCTGGCCCTAACACCTATAGAATCAGTGTTTGTGAAAAAACTGTACGTGATGATAATTTTTCAATATTTTTACTGAGTCCAATGATCGAAAGTATGAAAAAAATCACATCTTTCAAAAATTTTTACCCTTGGAAACCTGTGTTATTATTACTATGCACGAGCCCTAAATTGTCTGAAAAACAACAAATATGCTGGTTGGATAGACCTTGACCCCACAATTCAACGGCCACAATTAAGGAGAAAAGTGCTAAGAGAGTTAAATTTGCCCCTGAAATAACCCATGATACGGGCCAAGGAGGGACACACCATTTTGATCCGAAAATAGCCCAACACCATGAGAGACGGGCAAATCCGTGAAAAGACAAAGTTCCAAGCTACAACTGACGCAGGATCTACAGCACATACGCCCATTGTAATTGTTCATGATTTCCGGCCACTACGCATTTCAGCCTTCAGGGACCTGGTAATTCGAATGCTATGTCCAGGAGTAGAGATGAGCGAACCGGTCCCGGTTCGGCTCGAGGTCGGTTCGCCGAACGGAGCTCCCGTTCGAGTTCGGCTCGTCGAACGTTCGACGAACCGAACTCGAGCCAATAGGAAACAATGGCAGGCAATCACAAACACAGTAAAACACCTAGAAAACACCCTCAAAGGTGTCCAAAAGGTGACAAACAACTCACAACACAACACAAACACATGGGAAAGTGACAAGGACATATACTCATGCGAAAACAAAACAGCTGGACAAGGAAAAGAGGAGGACACACAGATATAGGCATGGCACGCCATTCTAAAATCATGTAAAACACCGCAAGGTGACTCCAAGCGGAGTCTCCCTTTTTTCCAAAAATTGGGCCCCACACACACCCACCCCTTCAGTGGCAGCAGTTGTGCCCCAGTTGTACACTTCACAGCTACATTTGCATCAAGCACATTCAAAAATACGCTATTCTTAACCGTCCCCAGGATGACACCGGGGTAGGTAGCAAAGTCTTTCCTGATCCCAGCTCTGTTCATCTTGGCTTCTTTTAAAAACACAGCAAGCAAGGGTTACTCCAAGCGGAGTCTCCCTTTTTTCCAAAAATTGGGCCACACAGACACCCACCCCATCAGTGGCAGCACTTGGGCCCTAGTTGCAAACAGGATGTTTTGATTTGCATCAAGCAAATTCAAAAATACGCCATAATTAACCGTCCCCAGGATGACACCGGGGTAGGTAGCAAAGTCTTTCCTGATCCCAGCTCTGTTCATCTTGGCTTCTTTTAAAAACACAGCAAGCAAGGGTTACTCCAAGCGGAGTCTCCCTTTTTTCCAAAAATTGGGCCACACAGACACCCACCCCATCAGTGGCAGCACTTGGGCCCTAGTTGCAAACAGGATGTTTTGATTTGCATCAAGCAAATTCAAAAATACGCCATAATTAACCGTCCCCAGGATGACACCGGGGTAGGTAGCAAAGTCTTTCCTGATCCCAGCTCTGTTCATCTTGGCTTCTTTTAAAAACACAGCAAGCAAGGGTTACTCCAAGCGGAGTCTCCCTTTTTTCCAAAAATTGGGCCACACAGACACCCACCCCATCAGTGGCAGGACTTGGGCCCTAGTTGCAAACAGGATGTTTTGATTTGCATCAAGCACATTCAAAAATACGCCATTCTTATCCGTCCCCAGGATGACACCGGGGTAGGTAGATAAAGTCTTTGCTGACCCATGACTTGTTCATCTTGGCTTCTTTTAAAAACACAGCAAGGAAGGGTTACTCCAAGCGGAGTCTCCCTTTTTTCCAAAAATTGGGCCACACAGACACCCACCCCATCAGTGGCAGCACTTGGGCCCTAGTTGCAAACAGGATGTTTTGATTTGCATCAAGCACATTCAAAAATACGCCATAATTAACCGTCCCCAGGATGACACCGGGGTAGGTAGCAAAGTCTTTCCTGATCCCAGCTCTGTTCATCTTGGCTTCTTTTAAAAACACAGCAAGCAAGGGTTACTCCAAGCGGAGTCTCCCTTTTTTCCAAAAATTGGGCCACACAGACACCCACCCCATCAGTGGCAGCACTTGGGCCCTAGTTGCAAACAGGATGTTTTGATTTGCATCAAGCACATTCAAAAATACGCCATAATTAACCGTCCCCAGGATGACACCGGGGTAGGTAGCAAAGTCTTTCCTGATCCCAGCTCTGTTCATCTTGGCTTCTTTTAAAAACACAGCAAGCAAGGGTTACTCCAAGCGGAGTCTCCCTTTTTTCCAAAAATTGGGCCACACAGACACCCACCCCATCAGTGGCAGCACTTGGGCCCTAGTTGCAAACAGGATGTTTTGATTTGCATCAAGCACATTCAAAAATACGCCATAATTAACCGTCCCCAGGATGACACCGGGGTAGGTAGCAAAGTCTTTCCTGATCCCAGCTCTGTTCATCTTGGCTTCTTTTAAAAACACAGCAAGCAAGGGTTACTCCAAGCGGAGTCTCCCTTTTTTTCCAAAAATTGGGCCCCACACACACCCACCCCTTCAGTGGCAGCAGTTGTGCCCCAGTTGTACACTTCACAGCTACATTTGCATCAAGCACATTCAAAAATACGCTATTCTTAACCGTCCCCAGGATGACACCGGGGTAGGTAGCAAAGTCTTTCCTGATCCCAGCTCTGTTCATCTTGGCTTCTTTTAAAAACACAGCAAGCAAGGGTTACTCCAAGCGGAGTCTCCCTTTTTTCCAAAAATTGGGCCACACAGACACCCACCCCATCAGTGGCAGCACTTGGGCCCTAGTTGCAAACAGGATGTTTTGATTTGCATCAAGCACATTCAAAAATACGCCATAATTAACCGTCCCCAGGATGACACCGGGGTAGGTAGCAAAGTCTTTCCTGATCCCAGCTCTGTTCATCTTGGCTTCTTTTAAAAACACAGCAAGCAAGGGTTACTCCAAGCGGAGTCTCCCTTTTTTCCAAAAATTGGGCCACACAGACACCCACCCCATCAGTGGCAGCACTTGGGCCCTAGTTGCAAACAGGATGTTTTGATTTGCATCAAGCACATTCAAAAATACGCCATAATTAACCGTCCCCAGGATGACACCGGGGTAGGTAGCAAAGTCTTTCCTGATCCCAGCTCTGTTCATCTTGGCTTCTTTTAAAAACACAGCAAGCAAGGGTTACTCCAAGCGGAGTCTCCCTTTTTTCCAAAAATTGGGCCCCACACACACCCACCCCTTCAGTGGCAGCAGTTGTGCCCCAGTTGTACACTTCACAGCTACATTTGCATCAAGCACATTCAAAAATACGCTATTCTTAACCGTCCCCAGGATGACACCGGGGTAGGTAGCAAAGTCTTTCCTGATCCCAGCTCTGTTCATCTTGGCTTCTTTTAAAAACACAGCAAGCAAGGGTTACTCCAAGCGGAGTCTCCCTTTTTTCCAAAAATTGGGCCACACAGACACCCACCCCATCAGTGGCAGCACTTGGGCCCTAGTTGCAAACAGGATGTTTTGATTTGCATCAAGCACATTCAAAAATACGCCATAATTAACCGTCCCCAGGATGACACCGGGGTAGGTAGCAAAGTCTTTCCTGATCCCAGCTCTGTTCATCTTGGCTTCTTTTAAAAACACAGCAAGCAAGGGTTACTCCAAGCGGAGTCTCCCTTTTTTCCAAAAATTGGGCCCCACACACACCCACCCCTTCAGTGGCAGCAGTTGTGCCCCAGTTGTACACTTCACAGCTACATTTGCATCAAGCACATTCAAAAATACGCTATTCTTAACCGTCCCCAGGATGACACCGGGGTAGGTAGCAAAGTCTTTCCTGATCCCAGCTCTGTTCATCTTGGCTTCTTTTAAAAACACAGCAAGGAAGGGTTACTCCAAGCGGAGTCTCCCTTTTTTCCAAAAATTGGGCCACACAGACACCCACCCCATCAGTGGCAGCACTTGGGCCCTAGTTGCAAACAGGATGTTTTGATTTGCATCAAGCACATTCAAAAATACGCCATAATTAACCGTCCCCAGGATGACACCGGGGTAGGTAGCAAAGTCTTTCCTGATCCCAGCTCTGTTCATCTTGGCTTCTTTTAAAAACACAGCGAGCAAGGGTTACTCCAAGCGGAGTCTCCCTTTTTTCCAAAAATTGGGCCACACAGACACCCACCCCATCAGTGGCAGCACTTGGGCCCTAGTTGCAAACAGGATGTTTTGATTTGCATCAAGCACATTCAAAAATACGCCATAATTAACCGTCCCCAGGATGACACCGGGGTAGGTAGCAAAGTCTTTCCTGATCCCAGCTCTGTTCATCTTGGCTTCTTTTAAAAACACAGCAAGCAAGGGTTACTCCAAGCGGAGTCTCCCTTTTTTCCAAAAATTGGGCCCCACACACACCCACCCCTTCAGTGGCAGCAGTTGTGCCCCAGTTGTACACTTCACAGCTACATTTGCATCAAGCACATTCAAAAATACGCTATTCTTAACCGTCCCCAGGATGACACCGGGGTAGGTAGCAAAGTCTTTCCTGATCCCAGCTCTGTTCATCTTGGCTTCTTTTAAAAACACAGCAAGCAAGGGTTACTCCAAGCGGAGTCTCCCTTTTTTCCAAAAATTGGGCCACACAGACACCCACCCCATCAGTGGCAGCACTTGGGCCCTAGTTGCAAACAGGATGTTTTGATTTGCATCAAGCACATTCCAAATCAACAAGCATTTACTCTCCCCAGGATGACACAGGGGTAGTAAATTCCTTCTGGATCCATGACTTGTTCATTTTGATGAACGTCAGTCTGTCCACATTGTCACTGGACAGACGCGTGCGCTTATCTGTCAGCACACACCCAGCAGCACTGAATACACGTTCAGAGACAACGCTGGCAGCTGGACACGACAAAATCTCCAAGGCGTAACTGGAGAGCTCTGGCCATTTTTCTAGGTTTGAAGCCCAAAAGGAGCAAGGCTCCAGTTGCACAGTCATGGCATCGATGTTCATTTGGAGATACTCAGATACTCCTGTATCATCCTCTCCAGCCGTTGAGTATGTGTCAGACTTGTTGTCTCTGGTGGCCTTGCAAAAGAGGGTCTAAAAAAATTATGAAAAGATTCCATAAAATTGCTGTTACCGGCACCAGATACGGTCCTACTGGTACGGGTAGACTGTTGAAGATGACGAGACCGTCCCATGTTTGTCAAGTTACAACTGGGAGATTCCCTCCCTGCACCTGCACGGTTGTTTGGTGGAAAAGCCGAGCTAAGATCGAGTAACAGCTTCTGCTGATACTCCTGCAGACGTGCGTCCCTTTCTATGGCTGGAATTATGTCACAAAATTTGGACTTGTACCGGGGATCTAATAGTGTGGCAATCCAGTAGTCATCATCACTTCTAATTTTGACAATACGACTGTCATGTTGGAGGTAGTGCAACAAAAAGGCACTCATGTGTCTTGCGCAGCCATGCGGACCAAGTCCACGCTGTGTTTGTGGCATAGAGGTGCTACCCGTTCTTTCTTCCTCTGACATCTCCCCCCAACCTCTTTCAACTGAAATTTGACCAAGGTCTCCCTCATCCGCTGAGTCTTCCATGTCCATGGACAGTTCGTCCTCCATTTCTTCATGTTCTCCTGCACCTTGCTCAACATTTCGCCTGCTACTATGCGCCCTTGTCGATCCCTGTTCCCCATGGTCCCATGCCTGCTGCGTTGGTGATGATGAACGTCTGGACCTTGGTGATGTTGTTGTCCCTTGCGCATATGAATCCTCCTGTAGTTCCTCCCCTTCATGTTGTCCCACCCCCTGACTCCGAATAGTGTTTAGCGTGTGCTCCAGCATGTAAATGACTGGAATCGTCATGCTGATAATGGCATTGTCAGAGCTAAACATATTCGTCGCCATGTCGAAACTGTGCAGAAGGGTGCATAGGTCCTTGATCTGAGACCACTCCATCAGGGTGATCTGCCCCACCTCTGCATCTCGTTGGCCCAGGCTATACGTCATGACGTATTGCACCAGGGCTCTGCGGTGCTGCCACAGTCGCTGTAACATGTGGAGAGTTGAATTCCAGCGTGTCGCCACATCGCATTTCAGGTGATGAACCGGCAGGCCGAAAGACTTCTGGAGCGATGCAAGTCGCTCTGCTGCGGCGCTTGAACGGCGGAAGTGAGCTGACAGTTTTCGTGCCCTGTTCAGAAGGCCATCTAGGCCGGGATAGTGTGTTAAAAATTGCTGGACGACAAGGTTCAACACGTGAGCCATACAAGGTACGTGTGTCACAATGCCCAGGCGAAGTGCCGCACCCAGGTTTGCAGCATTGTCGCACACGGCCTTACCAGGCTGCAGGTTGAGTGGAGACAACCATTTATTAAACTCGGACCGCAGAGCTGACCACAACTCCTCAGCTGTGTGACTCTTATTCCCAAGACATGTCAAGCTAAAGACCGCCTGATGCCGTTGCGCTCTGCTGCCAGCATAGTAATGAGGCGTGCGTGATTCCTTCTGCGCAGTGAGAATGCTGGTGGCCTGACCAGGCAGGCTTGGGGCGGAGGTGGAGGACCCAGATGAGGTGGAGGATGCAGAAGCTGTGGCGGAACTTGGACAGACAGAGGATTGACACACAAGTCGTGGGGACGGCAAGACTTGTGCAGCAGACCCTTCACCATCTATCACCATAGTTACCCAGTGCCCAGTTAGCGACATGTAACGTCCCTGTCCATGCTTACTGGTCCAAGTATCGGTGGTGAAATGCACCCGTTCACACACAGAGTTTCTCAAGGAAGCGGTGATGTTGTGTGCGACATGCTGGTGTAGCGCGGGCACACCTTTCTTAGAGAAGTAGTGGCGACTAGGCATCTGGTACTGGGGCACAGCGACAGACATAAGGTCTCTAAAATCCTGTGTGTCCACTAGGCGGAAAGGCAGCATTTCGGTAGCCAACAGCTTACAGAGGGATAGAGTCAACCTCTTAGCTTTGTCATGGGTCGGAGGAAGTGGCCTTTTATTTGACCACATCTGATGGACAGAGATCTGGCTGCTGTGTGTAGACGGTGTTGAGTAGGGTGTCCCTGGAAAAATGCAGGTTTGTGAGGAAAGTGCAGGCGGAGACATGATGTTGCCTTCATCCAACGTTGGTGCTATCGATGTCTGAGAGAGCTGTACACACTCACTTGTTTCCCCTTCCAAACCAACTGACGACCTTACAAGCAAACTGCCTGTTGCGGTTACAGTGGTGGAAGTTTGGCGTGGAAAAACAGGTGTGACAGCTGTCCCCACAGTCCTAGAAGATGAAGAGCGCGCGGATGCACTGGAAGGGGCGGGCGGTGGATGGTTCGCTCTTGCAGCATTGCAGCACAGTGAGCTTCCCACCGGGACCTATGATATTTATTCATGTGACGATTCATGGAAGAAGTTGTCAAACTGCTGAGGTTTTGACCTCTACTAAGAGAATCATGACAAATTTTACATATCACATGATTTGGGCGATCTTTTTCTATGTCAAAAAAGGACCACGCTAGGCAAGGCTTAGAGGCCATGCGACCTGTTGATCCACCCCGAATAATGCTCATAGGCAGAGTGGTGGCTGAGGATGCAGTTGTAGACGTGCTACCAGTGCTCCGACTCTGTCCAGGAAGGCGCAAGGTAACTTCGTCGTCGGTTGCATCCTCCTCCACCGCCTCTGTTGACCTCCTCGAGTGCCTGACTGGGGGTTGACAGTAGGTGGAATCTAGAACTTCATCATCAATTGTTGTGTTTGCACTCCCCTCCCCCTCAGACCGAGCCTCTTCTTGCCCTGACCGAATATTTAAGTTGTCATCCCAATCGGGTATCTGCGTCTCATCTTCATCAGTATGTTCCTCATTGTCTATAACCACAGGTGTTACAGTTTGTGACAAAGGGTCAACATTATGCTCAGAAACTTGGTCCTCACGGCCTGAATCAGAGTCACAAAGGTTCTGGGCATCACTGCAGACCATTTCCTGTTCTGTACTCACTGTAGCTTGGGAGCAGACCTCTGATTCCCAGGCTATAGTGTGACTGAACAGCTCTGCAGACTCAGCCATCTCAGTTCCACCATACTGTGCAGGGCTGATGGAGACTTCAGAGCTGGGAGAAATCAAGTGTGATTGGGATGACAACTCAGAGGACTGGTGTTTTTTGGATGCGGTACTTGAAGTGGCTGAGAGGGCACTTGTTGGACCACTTGAGATCCATTCAAGCATTTTCCTTTTTTGCCCATCATCTACCTTTCTTCCTGTTGTTCGTGTCCGTAAAAAAGGGAGCACATCGGATTGTCCACGGTAAGTAGTAGACATCTTACTTTTTCTGGTAGATGGTCTATCTTCAGCAGATGATAATGGAGCTTTGCCACTTTCCCCACAGACAAAACCTTTTTTGCCTTTTCCACCACGCCTCTTCCCCTTTCCACCAGCATCTGTCATTTTGCCACTCATGTTGATTGCGACAAGATTGTGGACTGAAAATGTGGTAGTAAAAATTGAGAGGTGGTGAAGATTGCAGTGGTGGTCTAGCTTTATTAACAGCAGAATAATAAAGAATAAATATCCCTGACAATGCAACTTAGTTATAATGAGTTGGAGTGTGCAACGCAGGCAGATGCGCTCTGCAAATGTCTTGGCACTAGTGGGACTATAGCAAAGTCCAATAGCCACGTATAGGATGCCACTAGGTACACTGAGTGTTTGCTAGTATAATGGCTAAGTTAAAATTAGTTGGAGTGTGCAACGCAGGCAGATGCGCTCTGCAAATGTCTTGGCACTAGTGGGACTATAGCAAAGTCCAATAGCCACGTATAGGATGCCACTAGGTACACTGAGTGTTTGCTAGTATAATGGCTTACTTATAATTAGTTGGAGTGTGCAACGCAGGCAGATGCGCTCTGAAAATGTCTTGGCACTAGTGGGACTATAGCAAAGTCCAATAGCCACGTATAGGATGCCATTAGGTACACTGAGTGTTTGCTAGTATAATGGCTAAGTTAAAATTAGTTGGAGTGTGCAACGCAGGCAGATGCGCTCTGCAAATGTCTTGGCACTAGTGGGACTATAGCAAAGTCCAATAGCCACGTATAGGATGCCACTAGGTACACTGAGTGTTTGCTAGTATAATGGCTTACTTATAATTAGTTGGAGTGTGCAACGCAGGCAGATGCGCTCTGCAAATGTCTTGGCACTAGTGGGACTATAGCAAAGTCCAATAGCCACGTATAGGATGCCACTAGGTACACTGAGTGTTTGCTAGTATAATGGCTTACTTATAATTAGTTGGAGTGTGCAACGCAGGCAGATGCGCTCTGCAAATGTCTTGGCACTAGTGGGACTATAGCAAAGTCCAATAGCCACAGATAGGATGCCACTAGGTACACTGAGTGTTTGCTAGTATAATGGCTTACTTATAATTAGTTGGAGTGTGCAACGCAGGCAGATGCGCTCTGCAAATGTCTTGGCACTAGTGGGACTATAGCAAGGTCCAATAGCCACGTATAGGATGCCACTAGGTACACTGAGTGTTTGCTAGTATAATGGCTTACTTATAATTAGTTGGAGTGTGCAACGCAGGCAGATGCGCTCTGCAAATGTCTTGGCACTAGTGGGACTATAGCAAAGTCCAATAGCCACGTATAGGATGCCACTAGGTACACTGAGTGTTTGCTAGTATAATGGCTTACTTATAATTAGTTGGAGTGTGCAACGCAGGCAGATGCGCTCTGCAAATGTCTTGGCACTAGTGGGACTATAGCAAGGTCCAATAGCCACGTATAGGATGCCACTAGGTACACTGAGTGTTTGCTAGTATAATGGCTTACTTATAATTAGTTGGAGTGTGCAACGCAGGCAGATGCGCTCTGCAAATGTCTTGGCACTAGTGGGACTATAGCAAAGTCCAATAGCCACGTATAGGATGCCACTAGGTACACTGAGTGTTTGCTAGTATAATGGCTAAGTTAAAATTAGTTGGAGTGTGCAACGCAGGCAGATGCGCTCTGCAAATGTCTTGGCACTAGTGGGACTATAGCAAAGTCCAATAGCCACGTATAGGATGCCACTAGGTACACTGAGTGTTTGCTAGTAAAATTGCTTAGTTTAAAAAAGTTGGAGTGTGCAATGCAGGCAGACGTGCTCTGCAAATGTCTTTGCACTAGTGGGACTATAGCAAAGTCCAATAGCCACAGATAGGATGCCACTAGGTACACTGAGTTTTTGCTAGTATAATGGCTTACTTATAATTAGTTGGAGTGTGCAACGCAGGCAGATGCGCTCTGCAAATGTCTTGGCACTAGTGGGACTATAGCAAGGTCCAATAGCCACGTATAGGATGCCACTAGGTACACTGAGTGTTTGCTAGTATAATGGCTTACTTATAATTAGTTGGAGTGTGCAACGCAGGCAGATGCGCTCTGCAAATGTCTTGGCACTAGTGGGACTATAGCAAGGTCCAATAGCCACGTATAGGATGCCACTAGGTACACTGAGTGTTTGCTAGTATAATGGCTTACTTATAATTAGTTGGAGTGTGCAACGCAGGCAGATGCGCTCTGCAAATGTCTTGGCACTAGTGGGACTATAGCAAAGTCCAATAGCCACAGATAGGATGCCACTAGGTACACTGAGTGTTTGCTAGTATAATGGCTTACTTATAATTAGTTGGAGTGTGCAACGCAGGCAGATGCGCTCTGCAAATGTCTTGGCACTAGTGGGACTATAGCAAGGTCCAATAGCCACGTATAGGATGCCACTAGGTACACTGAGTGTTTGCTAGTATAATGGCTTACTTATAATTAGTTGGAGTGTGCAACGCAGGCAGATGCGCTCTGCAAATGTCTTGGCACTAGTGGGACTATAGCAAGGTCCAATAGCCACGTATAGGATGCCACTAGGTACACTGAGTGTTTGCTAGTATAATGGCTTACTTATAATTAGTTGGAGTGTGCAACGCAGGCAGATGCGCTCTGCAAATGTCTTGGCACTAGTGGGACTATAGCAAAGTCCAATAGCCACAGATAGGATGCCACTAGGTACACTGAGTGTTTGCTAGTATAATGGCTTACTTATAATTAGTTGGAGTGTGCAACGCAGGCAGATGCGCTCTGCAAATGTCTTGGCACTAGTGGGACTATAGCAAAGTCCAATAGCCACGTATAGGATGCCACTAGGTACACTGAGTGTTTGCTAGTAAAATTGCTTAGTTTAAAAAAGTTGGAGTGTGCAATGCAGGCAGACGTGCTCTGCAAATGTCTTTGCACTAGTGGGACTATAGCAAAGTCCAATAGCCACAGATAGGATGCCACTAGGTACACTGAGTGTTTGCTAGTATAATGGCTTACTTATAATTAGTTGGAGTGTGCAACGCAGGCAGATGCGCTCTGCAAATGTCTTGGCACTAGTGGGACTATAGCAAAGTCCAATAGCCACGTATAGGATGCCACTAGGTACACTGAGTGTTTGCTAGTAAAATTGCTTAGTTTAAAAAAGTTGGAGTGTGCAATGCAGGCAGACGTGCTCTGCAAATGTCTTTGCACTAGTGGGACTATATCAAAGTCCAATAGCCACAGATAGGATGCCACTAGGTACACTGAGTGTTTGCTAGTATAATGGCTTACTTATAATTAGTTGGAGTGTGCAACGCAGGCAGATGCGCTCTGCAAATGTCTTGGCACTAGTGGGACTATAGCAAAGTCCAATAGCCACGTATAGGATGCCACTAGGTACACTGAGTGTTTGCTAGTAAAATTGCTTAGTTTAAAAAAGTTGGAGTGTGCAATGCAGGCAGACGTGCTCTGCAAATGTCTTTGCACTAGTGGGACTATAGCAAAGTCCAATAGCCACAGATAGGATGCCACTAGGTACACTGAGTGTTTGCTAGTATAATGGCTTAGTTATAATGAGTTGGAGTGTGCAGAGGACAGGAGGGTACAGTGGCAGGATTGTGGTGCTCTGGGTAGAGGAATGGAAGCCTGCCTTTCTATTCCCTCCTAATGGTGAAATGCAGGGAGGAAATCCCTGACCTTGGCTACACAGATGCTGTTGCTGTTTGCAGGACCTGTCACCTATGGCTCTCTGACCCTGCCGGTTTGAGCCCTTAAAAGGACTGCTATAAAGTGCTCTCCCTATGCTGTCTAACGCTGTGTATGCAGCGCATACAGCTGTATCGGCTATAGGACTCAGGAGGACGGAGCTGCGACAGTGATGTCTGACACCAAAGACGCAGAAGGCAGATAATGGCGTCCGTGAAGAAAATGTCCGGTTTTATAATGCAGGAACATGTGACATGCAGATCCTATCACACATGCCGTTGCTTCTCTGGCTCAAAGTCAACTTAGCTGTGTGTGTGTCTGTGATTGGCTGACATGCTGGCCCGCCCCACAAGACGCGCGCACTTAGGGAAGGAAGACAAGAAAAAAAAAAAAAAAATGGCGATCGCCATTATAGAAACAGCAGTGATCTGAAGGCGCTGTTCACGCACACTATACACTGAAATGTGATAATAGTTTGATTCACAGAGTGACTTACACTATTACAGCAGAAACCAAGCTATGATTTAGCTGTTTTTTGGCTGCTAGAACCGTTCTCGAACGTTTCTAGAACTATCGAGCTATTGCAAAAAGCTCGAGTTCTAGTTCGATCTAGAACATGCCCCAAAATCACTCGAGCCTAGAACTGGAGAACCACGAACCACGAACCGCACTCAACTCTATCCAGGAGCTTTGGTTCCCTGAGTTTCCAATAGCAAATGTCTAGAAAAAACTCTGTCCATTGGCACAACTCAGCAAGAAAACGAGAAGACCGAGAAGATATATTTCATTTATCTTAATGCCACCTTATTAACAGCACTAAACCCTTCTATTATGTCCCTTAGCCTTTTGAGCTTATCCTCTGGTAAGCGGAAGACCATGCCTCTGGTATCGATCTCAGTGCCTAAAAACTGTATTATAGTAGCCAATCAGAATACAAAAGGATGCATAGGAAGCGTGACTTTATTTCAATATTTTAAAACAATCCAATAAAATGAAGAAAAGTCACTCATACAAGATCCACAGAAGTTGTATAATACATACATAAATCAAAACACTATAAGGCCTGTTTCACACGTCAGTGATTCTGGTACGTTTGTGCTTTTTTTTAAACATAACAGAATCACTGAGATACGCAGATCCATTATAATGAATGGGTCTGCTCACACATCAGTGATTTTTCACTGCACGTGTCTCCGTGCGGCGTACCCGCGTGTCCGTGATTGCTGCACGGAGACATGTCCATTTTTTTCTGGCATCACTGATAGGATGTCCATAAGGTGGCAGCAGAGCATAACAGAAAAAGGTGCCTATTGTGCACTGAAAAGACCCAATGTGATGCACCAGACATATAGAGCCCTAATGGATTCACAAATATAAGATATATCATGAATGACTACTGCATAATGAACGCTAGCATGAAAAAAGAAAGGAATCCATAAAAATAAATAATAAATGGTGCACATATGTTAGAGCCCCACCGAAGGACAAAAAAAGTCTGATGGAAATAGAGAGCATATAGGAACAATAAGAATGTGCAACAGAGAGGAAGGTGAGAATGCAGGATCAATCACTGCCTGTCAGATATTAATAATCAGGGAAATAACTCTGGAGCAGACGCACAAATTAGGGTCTTACCTGGTAAGGTAACAAATAATTAATAGTAGTTGCACTCACCTATTAAGGTTGTGCCAGTCACAACCCCTAAATGCACGTTACAAATGGCGACAGCCGCAGCCCCTAGTAGAAGAGCAATAACGTATAGGAGGAAAATCGGGTGCGTGCCGCGCTGTCACCAAAGGAAACTGATGTTAATTATTTCATCTCTTTATTCTTTTTTCCGGTCAATGTGTTTCAGAGATCACTGTCTCCTTCATCAGGGCAAAAAAAGAACAGTATGCAATCAAAGGAGGAAGAACCTCTATATATACACATATGGAGCTACGTCAGAGGACTGACTGCTGTATTTCAAATACTGCCGGGATGGTCAACTGTTACAATACCGGCCATAAAAGTTCTCAAGTGATATATTGAGAAACATTTATAAAATCACTGGGGTATAGTGTTTCAAATTTCATCAGCTTTTTGAGACAAAAATCAGAAAAAGAAGAAGAAGAAGGACAAAATGAAAAAAAGAAAAAAAAGAAGAAAAAAAAACCAAAAAGGGAGCATTGAGCTCCAGACCCTGTATTGAGTCTTAGAAGTGTAGTGACAAGTGCATCTGTCCACAACCCTGTAAGGGTGAACGGGATGACGGACAAGAAAAATTATGTTCGTGGCAAAAAATGGTGGTGTTGCTATATAAAATTGCATTAAGAATAAAGAAAGGAAAAATTTCTTTATAAAAGTAGTGAAGAAAAAAGTGGAAAAAAGGGGAGTGTAAGCCATTTTACTAATAAATAGTGATGAGCGAGCATGCTTGTTACTACTCGGTACTCGCACGAGTATCACTGTACTCGGTCTACTCGACGGGGACCGAGTAATCTCGCGATACTCGTGCTGTACTCGTGGTCTTCATCCCTGCATGTTGGCGCTCTTTTGAGAGCCAGCCCTCATGCAGGGATTGGCTGGCAGACCACTGCAATGCCACAGCCCTGTTAGTTGTGGAATTGCAGTGATTGGCCGGCCTGCACAGCGTGACCGAGCCTTTATACCGGCGGGCGCGCTGTGCTCTGCTCACAGCTATCCAGACAGTCAGTGCAGGGAGAGGGTCGCTGCTTCAGGGAAAGGTTTGCGGCCCTTTATAGCTATTTCCGTAGCAGGGCTGCAAACAGTGTGACCAAAAGTCCTTCTCAGGACTATTCTAGTTGTATACAGGCAGGCAGGGTATAGCCAGGTCGGAGTACAGTAGCAGAGTCCTTCTCAGGACTATTGTTGCTGTATACAGGCAGGGTATAGCCAGGTTGGAATACAGGCTAGTGACCAAAAGAGTCCTTGTCAGGACTATTGTAGCAGTATACAGGCAGGCAGGCAGGCAGGCAGGCAGGGTATATAGCCATTCCTAGTGGTGACCGTATACCAGCCTTCATCATATCTGGGGCTGGTGTACACAGTCTAAAACAGTCCTGATAGTGTCAGACTTCTCAGCAATTGTCGCTCCTAAAACCTGTTAGGTTCTTAGTGCGTCCGTGCTTGCATTTAAAAACCGCACGTGTGTGCCTGTC
The DNA here is from genome assembly GCF_048569485.1 of Anomaloglossus baeobatrachus. Lineage (NCBI taxonomy): Eukaryota > Metazoa > Chordata > Amphibia > Anura > Aromobatidae > Anomaloglossus > Anomaloglossus baeobatrachus. Next base: position 110,777 of record NW_027442587.1, read on the forward strand.
AGTGGCAGCGTACAGGTGCACAATTTGCACAAACTTTGATATAACGCCCAAGTCTAGTGAATACACGTCAGCACAGCATTGCAAAATGCGCAAGGGCGTTGGCAAGGAACAAGGAAGTGGACGTGATGGTGGTGCAGGCAGAGGCCGAGGTCGTGGGCAAGCTCTAATTTTGCCACAACAAAGGGCCACATCTAGTCGCTCGCACGTCCTGTCCCAAATTCTTGGGGACCGCAGCAGTACACCGCTCTTGAACCAAGACCAGTGTCAACAGGTTGTTAGTTGGATAGCGGATAATGCTTCCAGTCAGATTGGCACCACCACAAACACTCTGTCTTCCACACGGTCAAGTGTCAGTAGCCGTGATACTGCACCGCACATTTCAGAACCTGATCCTCCTTCCTACCACAAGGCTGAGTACACGTCCTCGGACATTAATGATCCCACACTTGGACACTCGGAAGAGCTGTTCACGTTTCCATTCGCACATTCTGGCCTCTCGCCAGCTCATGTTGAAGTGGGTCATGAGGAGATTGTATGTACAGATGGCCAAATATTTGAGCAGCCACGTTCTCACGAAGTTGGCAACGTGTCTCAACAAGGGGTGGACGATGATGAGACACAATTGTCAGGAAGTCAGGAGGAGGAGCAGGGTGCGGAAGAGGAAGACGACGTGGTGGATGATCCAGTAACTGACCCAACCTGGCAGGAGGATATGCAGAGCGAGGACAGCAGTGCACAGGGGGAGGGAGGCGTAGCATCCCAACAGGCAGTAAGAAGCAGGGTGGTGGCTCCAGGCAGAAGTCAGGCAACCGTTCCCCGGAACAACAACACGACACAAGGTGCCTGTACAAATGTTAGGTCTTCCCGAGTCTGGCAGTTTTTTAAGTTGGATCCAGATGATTCTAAAAAGGCCATTTGCAACACCTGCCGTGCCAGCATCAGCAGGGGTACCAAAACTAGCAGCCTGACCACCACCAGCATGATCAGGCACATGTCAGCCAAGCACCCGACTTTGTGGGAAGTACAACAGAGTCGAGGAGCAGTGCTTGCTAATGTCACTGCTACGTCTTCGCTGGTTGTGCATGCGAGCCAATCCCCTGTCCATGCTGCCTGCGAACAAGCCTCCTCCGGTCCTGCACCTGCAGTTGCCTACTCAGAAATAACACCATCATCAAGCACGTCCTTGTCCCAGCGCAGCGTTCAGTTATCCATTCAGCAAACCTTTGAACGCAGGCGCAAATACACTGCCAACACCCCACATGCCACAGTTCTAAATGCTAACATTTCGCGACTGCTTGCGCTGGAAATGTTGCCTTTTAGGCTGGTGGAGACAGAAGCATTCCGCGACCTGATGGCGGCAGCTGTCCCACGTTACTCGGTCCCCAGCCGCCACTATTTCTCCCGGTGTGCCGTCCCCGCGTTGCATAACCACGTGTCACAAAACATCACACGTGCCCTGAACAACGCTGTTTCACCCAAAGTCCACCTAACCACAGACACGTGGACAAGTGCTTGTGGGCAAGGCCGCTACATCTCGTTGACGGCACACTGGGTTAATATTGTGGAAGCTGGGACCCAGTCTGAGCGAGGGACGGAACACGTCCTTCCCACACCAAGGTTTGCAGGCCCTACCTCAGTCAGTGTTTCACCCACACTCTACAGCTCCGGAATGTCATGCTCTTCAGCCTCCTCCTCCTCCTGCGCATCCTCATCCACTGTACCCTCCACACCAGTCCCAAGCTGGAAGCACTGCAGCACTGCCTCGGCGAAGCGGCAACAGGCTGTGCTGAAGCTAATCTGCATAGGTGACAAACCCCACAATGCAGAAGAGCTGTGGACAGCTCTGAAACAGCAGGCAGATCACTGGCTCACACCTCTGAACCTAAAGCCAGGAAAGGTCGTGTGTGACAATGGCCGGAACCTGGTGGCGGCTTTGAGGCGAGGCCAGCTGACACATGTTCCATGCGTGGCCCATGTGCTCAACCTCGTGGTTCAGCGGTTTCTAAAGTCATACCCAGAGCTGTCTGATCTGCTGGTAAAAGTTCGCCGCCTGTCTGCACATTTTCGAAAGTCACCTACTGCTTCAGCCGGCCTTGCCGGCTTTCAGCGCAGTTTGCATCTTCCGGCTCACAGACTGGTGTGTGATGTCCCCACGCGTTGGAATTCAACTCTGCACATGTTGGTCAGGATATGTGAGCAGAAGAGGGCAGTTGTTGAGTACCAGCATCACCTAAGCCGTCGGGAAATGGGTCAAACTCCACACATAACACCTGAGGAGTGGAGATGGATGTCCGACCTATGTACCATCCTCCAAAACTTTGAGGACTCCACCAAGATGGTGAGTGGTGATGACGCCATTATTAGTGTCACCATACCGCTACTCTGCCTTCTAAAACGGTCTCTGCTCAAAACCAAACATGATGCATTGCAGGCGGAGCGCGATGAGTTGCAGCAAGAAACAGTAGTGGGTGTGGGTGATAACACACAGCCCAGCCTCGTCTCATCACAACGTGCAGTGGAGGACTATGACGAGGAGGAGGATGAAGACATGGAGCAAATCTCCGGCCAAATTGAGGATATGACATGCACACCAGTCATATCCTCGGTTCAGCGTGGCTGGCCAGAGGACAGGGTAGATGAGGAGGAGGAGGAGGAGGAGGAGGACAGCATGTTCAGTCAACGTGTTGGTCAGGCTACTGAAGTCCTGGCTGTTAAGAGTCTGGCGCACATGGCTGACTTTATGGTAAGCTGCCTGTCTCGTGACCCTCGCGTTAAGAACATCTTGGCCGACAATCATTACTGGTTGGTAACACTGTTAGACCCACGCTACAAGGAGAACTTTATGTCTCTTATTCCCGAGGCGGAGAGGTCAACCAAAATGCAGCAGTTCCGGAAGGCCATAGTCACGGAAGTAGGCAAAGCATTCCCCTCACAAAACGCTAGCGGCATAGGTCAGGAATCAGTGGACAACCAAGGCGTACAGCCGAGAGAGGCACAAGTCCAATCCGCCAGAGGTAGGGGAACAGTCTTTAAGATGTGGGACAGTTTTCTCAGCCCCTCACGTACCACAGCCCCTGAGGTGCGGGGTAGTGCCACAAGAAATCCTAAGTTTGCCCAGATGCTCAAGGAGTACCTTGCAGATCGAACAACTGTACTCCGACATTCCTCTGTGCCTTACAATTATTGGGTATCCAAGGTGGACACGTGGCATGAATTGGCTCTCTACGCCTTGGAAGTCCTGGCCTGCCCTGCCGCTAGCGTTTTGTCAGAGCGTGTTTTTAGTGCCGCAGGTGGAATCATTACAGATAAACGCACCCGCCTGTCAACTGAAAATGCTGACAGGCTGACTCTGATCAAGATGAACAAGGGTTGGATTGGGCCAGACTTCACCACACCACCAGCAAATGAGAGCGGAATTTAAAGTTTGTAACGGGAATTTGCCATGTACCTCCAGTCACCCATGGGTACACACTTCTGGACTTTGGATAATCGCTGGACTGCTCCTCCTTCTCCTCATGCGCCACCATGATGACCGTTACAAGAGTTAGGCCTTTGTTTCAGGTATACCCCCAGTGGTAAATTTTTTCGCCCATTCTTTGCAGAATGGACATTACAACGACAGGAGACCCGCTCCTTTGCAATGGGAACAATGTTTTGAGGCCCTCATGCACGTCTCTATGCAGGGACAACGTGGAGCCTCCCAATTTTTGGCTGCCCTGCCAAAGGGCTATACTATAATACACCCACTTCCTGACAATGGACACTTAATGTTTTGAGGCCCTCATGCACGTCTCTATCCAGGGACAACGTGGAGCCTCCCAATTTTTGGCTGCCCTGCCAAAGGGCTATACTATAATACACCCACTTCCTGACAATGGACACTTAATGTTTTGAGGCCCTCATGCACGTCTCTATCCAGGGACAACGTGGAGCCTCCCAATTTTTGGCTGCCCTGCCAAAGGGCTATACTACAAAAGACCCACTTCCTGACAATGGACACTTAATGTTTTGAGGCCCTCATGCACGTCTCTATCCAGGGACAACGTGGAGCCTCCCAATTTTTGGCTGCCCTGCCTAAGGGCTATACTATAATACACCCACTTCCTGACAATGGACACTTAATGTTTTGAGGCCCTCATGCACGTCTCTATCCAGGGACAACGTGGAGCCTCCCAATTTTTGGCTGCCCTGCCAAAGGGCTATACTATAATACACCCACTTCCTGACAATGGACACTTAATGTTTTGAGGCCCTCATGCACGTCTCTATCCAGGGACAACGTGGAGCCTCCCAATTTTTGGCTGCCCTGCCAAAGGGCTATACTACAAAAGACCCACTTCCTTCCAATGGGCACTTCAGGTTTACAGGCCCTCATGCACGTCTCTATCCAGGGACAACGTGGAGCCTCCCAATTTTTGGCTGCCCTGCCTAAGGGCTATACTATAATACACCCACTTCCTGACAATGGACACTTAATGTTTTGAGGCCCTCATGCATGTCTCTATCCAGGGACAACGTGGAGCCTCCCAATTTTTGGCTGCCCTGCCAAAGGGCTATACTACAAAAGACCCACTTCCTTCCAATGGGCACTTCAGGTTTACAGGCCCTCATGCACGTCTCTATCCAGGGACAACGTGGAGCCTCCCAATTTTTGGCTGCCCTGCCAAAGGGCTATACTACAAAAGACCCACTTCCTTCCAATGGGCACTTCAGGTTTACAGGCCCTCATGCACGTCTCTATCCAGGGACAACGTGGAGCCTCCCAATTTTTGGCTGCCCTGCCTAAGGGCTATACTATAATACACCCACTTCCTGACACTGGACACTTAATGTTTTGAGGCCCTCATGCACGTCTCTATCCAGGGACAACGTGGAGCCTCCCAATTTTTGGCTGCCCTGCCTAAGGGCTATACTACAATAGACCCACTTCCTTATAATGGGCACTTCAGGTTTACAGGCCATCATGCACGTCTGTATGCAGGGGCATTGGTGAACCTCACAATTTTGGACTGCCCTGGCAAAGGAAAATACTACAAAGACTCAGTTCCTCAAAATGGGCACATTAGACTCAGAGGCCTTTATGTACGTCTCTTCTCAGGGACATCGGAGTGCCACACAATGTTTTACGTAAAATCTTTCATGTATTGATCTCAAAAAGTAACATACATTAGCTCTATCTCACTATTGGGTATGTGCCCTTAACATTTCCGCTATGAAAAATCATTTTGGTGTCATTTTGGAAGGTTTTCTGGTGAGTCCGTAAAAATGGCGTAAAACGCGGACAAAATTATTCACAGCTGTGACTTTTGAGTGATAAATGCTTCAAGGGGTCTTCCCCATGCTGTTGCCATGTCATTTGAGCACTCTTCGGAGACTTTTGTGCCATTTTTAGGGTTTCTACATGCTGCCGGTGGTCATTTCACAAAAATACTCGGGTCTCCCATAGGATAACATTGGGCTCGGTGCTCGGGCCGAGTACACGAGTATCTTGGGAGGCTCGGCCCGAGCTTCGAGCACCCGAGCTTTTTAGTACTCGCTCATCACTACTAATAAACCTAAAAAATAAAAATAAATTGAATAAAAATCATGAATGTTGTGTTATAACAGGAAATTCGGTGTAAGAATGAATATCCGGGATGAGAGTTCAGCGAATGAGTTATAGAAATTGTTACAAAAAGGAGTGTGTACGGTTTATGCGTAAATTTTCAGAATGCGTACATGAAAATTATATGTATGTGAGAATGTCCCCCATGCTTTGTAAAAAGTTATTTATGAAAATGTAAATAAAATATATAAAAATGCCTAATTATTTATAATTTATGAGAAAGATATATATGTATGGAAGAATGTTATAAGGTGTCCAAGAACCATAAAGAAAAAGGGTGCATATATAATGTTAGAGGTCTAGAGTTCCACCAGGCTATATCACCCCTAAAGAAATAGAAAGAAGACCTTACTACCTGTGTACCCCAAAAAAAGCTATATTTCGTAGCCAGGATTATGGTGGAGATATGCACAAATGAAATAAGAATATAAAGTAATACAATAAGATTATAAAACCAATATGTGTGCATTCATGCACCACCCGGTACGCTACCCTTGCCAAATTGCTCACTCTAGATCCCCACACGATCCATGAAGCCGTTCCCCCGGTCACACCGCCTGCTGCCGGTTCCCACTCATCCCTGGGGGAGTTAGGCGAGTGGTATCGAGAGCTACATGTCGGCACTGATGATACCCCCATACACCACAAGGAAGGGGTATACCAGGTGGTACAGGAGTATGAGCGGGTTTTTAGCAAGCACCCTCTAGATTTTGGGCAGATTAAAGGGGTTCAACACCACATCCCTACCGGTACACACTCCCCTATTAAAGAGAGATACAGGCCTATTCCCCCTGCGCACTACCAATGCGCCAAAGACATGTTGAGGAACATGAAGGAGGCAGGGGTTATTAGGGACAGCTGTAGTCCCTGGGCCGCTCCGTTGGTGCTGGTTAAGAAGAAGGATGGCACCATGCGGATGTGTGTGGATTACCGGAAGATTAACCAGATAACGCATAAGGATGCTTACCCTCTGCCCCGCATCAAAGAGTCCCTGGCCTCGCTGAGAACCGCTAACTACTTCTCCACCCTTGACCTCACCAGCGGGTACTGGCAGGTGGCCGTGGCACCGGAAGACCGAGAGAAGACTGCCTATGGGACCGTTTTGCTGTACTTGGATGATGTGATTGTGTACTCACAGACGTATGAAGCCCACCTGGAGCACCTAGCCGAGGTGTTCGCGTCCCTTGCCAAGTATGGGATGAAGCTGAAGCCCTCAAAGTGTCATCTGCTGAAACCCAGAGTGCAGTACCTAGGACATGTGGTTGGTGCGGAAGGTGTCGCCCCCAACCCCGAGAAGATCACCGCCATCCAAGACTGGCCGAGACCGACCACAGTGAGGGAAGTGAGGCAGTTTCTGGGCCTGGTGGGATATTACCGTCGCTTCATTAAGGGGTACACAAAGATGGCTGCCCCCATGCAAGACCTCCTCGTAGGACAGACCAAGGGTGGTAGATCCCTAGTAGCCCCATTGGTGTGGGAAGAAAAGCATGAGGAATCCTTCCGCCAGCTGAGAACAGCCCTGACCGGAGAGGAAATCCTAGCGTACCCTGACTACAGCCGCCCATTCATCCTCTACACCGACGCCAGCAATGTGGGCTTGGGGGCTGTTCTATCCCAGGTCCAAGACAGAAGGGAAAAGGTAATAGCTTATGCTAGCCGAAAACTCCGACCGACTGAGAGGAACCCTGAGAACTACATCTCCTTCAAGCTTGAGCTCTTGGCACTGGTGTGGGCTATCACCGAGCGGTTCCGCCATTACCTGGCAGCAGCCAAGTTCACCGCGTACACAGACAATAACCTGCTGACCCATCTAGATACGGCCAAGCTGGGCGCGTTGGAGCAGCGGTGGGTGACCAGGTTAGCCAACTACGATTTCACCATCAAGTACCGGGCCGGCCGTACCAACGTCAATGCCAATGCACTCTCCCGGATGCCCCACCTGTCGGAAGAGGGTCCAGAGGATGATGACCTCGAAGAGATCGAGTTGCCTGCATTTCACCGGCCATTCACTGAGAAGGTGCACGTCTACCAACAACGGGTGAACCTGGATCCGCTGCCCCGACAGGACTGGCAGGAAGCTCAGGACCAGGCACCTGCTGTCCGCCTGGTCAAGACTCTAGTGGAACAGGGTTCTGCTGGGATAGACCCTGCTGCCCCTGCCGAAGCCCAACGTCTGTGGCAAGAATGGACCCGGCTATACCTACACCAGGGGAAGTTGTATCGCGAGCTGATTAATCCAAAGACTCACGAGAAGATCCGCCAGCTGGTGATTCCCCAGGCTAACGTGCCCACCGTCCTGCAAGCATACCATGATGGTGCAGTGCACTTCGGGTGGAAGAAGCTAGAGATGTTGTTAAGAGAGCGGTTCTATTGGAGTGGAATGCGGGAATCTGTGGAGGCCTGGTGCCGAGAATGTGGCCCTTGCGCATTGAGAAGGAAGGACGAGGCCAGCCAGAAGGCACCCCTACACCCGATCATTACACACCAACCGCTGGAGCTGGTTGCCCTTGACCATGTAAAGCTCACCCCCAGCCGAAGTGGGTACACCTACGCTCTGACCATCGTAGACCACTACTCGAGGTTCCTGGTGGTTGTCCCAGTTAAGGACTTAACCGGCCGCACCGCTGCTAAGGCTTTCCAGGCTTATTTCTGTTGACCGCATTGGTACCCGGAGAGGGTGCTTACCGACCAGGGTCCGGCCTTTGAAGCAGAGGTATTCCAGGAATTCTGCCAGTTGTACGGCTGCAAGAAAATCCGGACCACGCCTTACCACGCCCAAACCAATGGCATTTGTGAAAAGATGAACCACTTGGTCCTGGGCCTCCTCAAGACGTTACCACTGGAAGAGCGGAACCTGTGGCTGGAGAAGCTACCTGACCTGGTCGATATGTACAACAACATCCCTTCCAGCTCTACGAAATGCACTCCAGCATACCTGATGAGAGCTCGTCCCGGCCGGCTACCAGTGGATCTGGAAATGGGCTTGGAAGCTTCAGAAGCACTCCTGTCGACAGCTGAATGGGACACTCGGCGGAGGACACAGTACCGACAGGTCCAGGAGTATGTTGAAAAGAACTTGTGCCGGAGTCGGGGACAACAGGAGCAGTGCTTCAACAAGAAGGCGCCTGCCGGTTCCTTCCAACCTGGGGATGTAGTGCTGAAGCGGAAAAGAAGGGCCCACAAGCTGGATGATCAATGGGAAAAAACCCCGTATGTAGTCCAGCCCACAGGATGGGAGAATGAGAAGGCCTACCAGATCAGCCGTGACCAGGGGGGGACTTTGGCCACGGTTTCCCGAGACCACCTGAAGAAGTGCCCACCAGCATTGAGAGTAGCGGATGAGGCTCCAGTTCCCAGTCCAGTGGAGAAGGAAAAAGAGGTAATCCACACCATGATGGGTGATTTTCCAGCAGACTGGCCTACACAGAACGGTGCGGTGATCCTTCCAGTGATACTGTTCCCACAACCCGTGGATGAAGAAATGATGGAAACGGTTAACCGCGAGCCAGTGCCCAGGGATGTACCTGTACCCAGCTCCCCTACGCCTCCGCCTGCCCCACATGATAGCAGGGAGGAGGAACTGACTGTTCCCTCTGCCCCACTGCCTGTCACCACTGACACCGGATCCCGAAGGTCCACTCGCCCCAACCTAGGTAGACCCCCACTTAGGTACAGGGAAACTACTCTTTAAAAGGGGGGGGCTTTATGTGTTGAGTGTACCAGTTTGAAAGTTTTAAATGATAAGTAAAGATGATCAACCAAAGAAGTTTACCTGATTGAACCGTGATTAAACCGGCCGTTGCCGGCAACTGTTGTCCCCGTAGGGACTGTGCAACCATTGCGTAAGGAACTGCTTACGGACAAGCCCGAGAACTTGCAGGGCAACCACAAACTTAGTGCAATGTAAATAAAAATGTTTGTTGGCTTGACACCGTTACCGCCTCCGGAGAGGCTGATTTGGGAGGATGGGCCTGGAGGAAAGGGATGGCCTAGGCCCGCCACTACCGTAACCGGTGGCGATCCTCCGGGGGTTCAGGGGTCCCCTTGGACGTGGGCCCCCTGAAAGAGACAGAACCCGCTCGGGCAACTTGGTGCTGGACTGGGGTCAAGGGGTGCTGCCCGCTTCTTAGGGGCAGCATCAGGGCCAGGTTGTTTGGGTGGGAGAAGAGCGGAAGCTGTACCGTTGTAAAATGTTTATGATGCTTTTACATGTTTTACCGTTTTATTCTTTTTCAGTTGTGAAAATAAAACCGGTGATGGACGGGCAGCCCGCGGACGGTCTGCATTTTACTATAGGGGAATGTGGCGCCCTGGACAAGCCAGGTCGTCACAGGTACTACACCAACACGCTCTACACTCCGGCTAGGCACACCGAAGCTAAACACAAATCCTAGTTGCCTTCCTCCAGGGGCTGATGTCCACACCAGGGGGTGGGCCAGGCGGTTGATCCCACCCACCGAGGAGTTCACAGTCCTGGAGGCGGGAAAAGGAGTCAGATTAGAGATCAGTTTTGGAGTTAGAGAAGTGAAGAGGAGAGGAGACTGACCGTGTCCGTGTGTGTGGCCCGGGCACTCAGCAAGGTTGGCAGACGGTGGTGACCTTCTGCAGGAGAGGCTGATTGGAGTGAACCGTACGGACCGGGGATGGGCGGTGGCCCGCCGGTACCAGATCGGGGAGTGAAGAGAAGCCAGCACCATCCGGCAGGGCCTACGGACCCCGACCAGGCTAGGAGTCGCCGTAAAACCGGTCAAATCCGTTAGCGACAGGAACCTCCAGGGTTTCCCAGCAGTCAAGACCCGATTGAAGGCAACAGCTCACACCGTAGAGGGAAGCACAGTCACCGCCAAGGCTACAGTTCCCAGGGCCAGAGCCTGCGGGCAAAAGGGGCTCCCTCAGCATCCATCCAAGCTGGGGAGCGGGTTACCGGTGGGAAGCCCGCTAGATTTTGGGGGAATAAAAGGGGTCCACCACCACATCCCCACAGGTGCACACCCACCCATCAAAGAGAGCTATAAGCCAATACCACCTTCACATTGCCAGTGTACCAAGGACATGTTGAGCAACATGAAGGCGGCTGGGGTTATCCGTGACAGTTGTAGCCTTTGGGCAGCTCTGTTGATCCTGTTAAAAAAGAAGGACGGCACCACTCCCCGTATTGAGGAATCGCTAGCTGCATTGAGAACTGCAAATTATTTTTCTACCCTTGATCTCACTAGTCACTATTGGCAAGTGTCCGTTGCTGAGGCAGACCGGGAGAAGACCGCCTTCGCCACCCCTATGGGTCTCTGCGAGTTCAAAAGCATGCCCTTCGAGCTGTGCAATGCGCCAGGAACCTTCCAGAGGCTGATGGAATGCTGCTTGGGACAAGATTTTAGGGTGTATAAAAAGGGAGATTAGATCCCGTGATCCCAACGTATTGTTACACCTCTATAAATCACTTGTAAGGCTACATCTGGAATATGGGAACCAGTTTTGGGCTCCACATTTTAATAAGGACATTCAGAAGTTAGAGTCAGTTCAAAGGTGGGCAACTAGACTACTACAAGGAATGGAAGGCCTCCCATATGATGACAAGTTGAAAAAGTTATTAAGTGATTATTGGCTGCAATGGGGCTTTCTGGCTGGTGCCAGCCTCTCTTCTTAGCACACAGGAACCACAATCCCTACACCATGCTTCAATGGATTCTCTCATCCCAGCCCAGTAAAACTACATATTTTACACAGTCATAAGCAGCCAAAAGGGATCTATTCTATTCAATTGCAAATGATCTAGATAAGACTGAGAATAAGATACTGCACGGGACATAGCAGAGTTGGTCAAGTTGAGTGGAGATGAGTTTGCTATTTGGCACAGCTTTTTGCATCAATAAAGCAAGTAAAAGGTGTGAAAGATAAAAAAAAGGGTGAAAGTGTGAAAAGTGAATTGGCCAAATTGAGGTGCATATAAAGTTTTTGCTTTCTTTCAATTCACTAATGGGGCTCATTTGAATCAGGTGAATTGAGTTCTGCTTTTGGAAACTGGGTTAAGAAGGGGTGCACCGGTCCTGGAGGTACTGCAATACCAGGTCAATGCGTGGAGTGGACAGAGCAAGATTTTTTCCATCTCCTTGTTCTAAAAATCCATTTAATATTTGGTCCCCAGAGAGGGGACGTATCAGATATTAAACTGATAAGAACAGATTTAATTTTTTTTTTTTTCTGTTTATCAGTAGGACTTCAAAATAACAAAGGTGATCGCCTCCCGTTGCCTGGGAACCGTCCAGGCACAAGAGGGCTATGTGTCACCAGAAGGCGCACACACTTCCTCAAGGCCGGCAGACGTGCAATCCCAGGCACCTTCCAGTACCGACCAAGGTAGCGTCCTCCGAAACTACACTTGATCTTAGCCAAAAGGCCGAGAAGCTATAACCCGAATTGGTTACGGCCTTGAGTGGCACCCTGGCCTATACCGGACACATCTTAGGGAGAGGGAGACAAACCCACGCCTACAGAAGACATTTTGTCACCCAAGCCAACCCTTGAAAAGGCTGTTTTGCAGAGCAAAAACAAGAAGAATGGTGCTTTTTGCAGCCGCCGCCCACTGCAATGAATCTGAATAACTCCTCCTTTTGGACACAAGCACCTCCCCTCCCCCTTGCAGTCTTTCCAATTCATGATACAAAAAGACGGACGGACAGGACAGGACAGGACAGGCTGCCTGACTTTCCGTCACTGCCACCCTTTGCCATCCTTGCCCGTAGAAAGCCCTTTCATCATCCCCAAACCCTAATCTTTTCCCTTCCCTTCCCAGATGCGTCTCACTCCCTTTCATTAGGAAGTGAGCGCAGCCTTTTCTCCGTTCTGCACATGCGCGACGTTAAACACAAATGCGCAGGCGTGCGTTCCATTACCCTCACTGCATTCCACTCCCATACAGGAAGTGGGCGCAGCTATTACTACGGTCGCACATAAAAGAACCCACGGCCACCACTGCACATAGCTGACTCCACCACAGGACACCCACTTCTACACCAACACAGGTAAGACAGGATCGGCACCTCTATGCTCCTGTTACAATCAGGCTCAGTCACCATGTGATAACGCTCTCAACTCTTTAGTTGCAGGCTCCCCTTGCTTCACCTCCACTGGCTGTGCTGCCATTTCCTCTCCCACCTGGAAGGTATACTTTATTCCACTATTTTCCTGTTTCTCTCTTCCCCCTTTTCCCATAACCTACTTTTATCTGCATTTGTGGGGTATCTATATGCTATTTACATCATAGTTTTATTCATTAATATGGAAGGGAAGAGTGCCCATGAGAGTGTTGAACTGCGGAGAGCAAGAGATTAAGCTGCTCCGATTTGCCACCATTGATAAGCTGTTCTCAGTAGATACACATGCTATCCAAACAGCAGCATCCACCATTGCTTCAGCCCACCCATTCAGTGACAGCTCACCAAGTCAGCCAGAGGAGTGGTGTAAGGAATTACACGTAGGCACTGACTCCACACCTTCACATCACAAGAAGGGGGTCTACAGGCTAGTGCAAGAATACGAGCAAGTCTTCAGCAAACATCCGCTAGACTTTTGAAGAATAAAAGGGGTCAAACACTACATCCCCACAAGTGCACACCCACCCATCAAAGAGAGATATAAGCCAAAACTACCTGCACATTACCAGTGTACCAAGGACATGTTGAGCAACATGAAGGAGGCTGGGGTTATCCGTGACAGTTGTAGCCTCTGGGCAGCTCCGTTGGTCCTGTTAAAGAAGAAGGACAGCACCACTCCCCTGTATTGAGGAATAGCTAGCTGCATTGAGAACTGCAAATTATTTTTCTACCCTTGATCTCACTAGTCGCTATTGGCAAGTGTCCGTTGCTGAGGCAGACCGGGAGAAGACCGCCTTTGCCACCCCGATGGGTCTCTGCGAGTTCAAAAGCATGCCCTTCGAGCTGTGCAATTTGCCAGGAACCTTCCAGAGGCTGATGGAATGCTGCTTGGGACACCGAAACTTTGAAACGGTACTGCTATACCTTTATGATGTTATTGTTTATTCTAAAGCAAACAAGATTTTAGGGTGTATAAAAAGGGAGATTAGATCCGGTGATCCCAACGTATTGTTACCCCTCTATAAATCACTTGTAAGGCCACATCTGGAATATGGGGTAAAGTCCTGAGCAGGTTGATAACCATTGGTTTGAGCATGGTAGGGTGTAGTGCGCATCTTCCTGCATCGGTAAAAGCTGCAGAAGTCCTTGAAGATTTCCGCTTCAAAGGCTGTGCCTTGATCTGTGAGGACTCTCTCTGAGTAGCCATGAGGTCTGCATAAGTGTGCTTGGAAGACCTTCGCTGCAGTATGGGCCATTAGATCTTTGACTTGTACCACAACCATAAATCTCGAGTAGTTGTCTACCATCGTAAGTGCATACGTGAGCTCGCCTCGATATTCTGCAACAAAACTCCCTTTTTCGATTTCAGTTTCAGCAAACACTCCTCTTCCTGTAGAAAATATTTATCATTACCTAAGACAGTCATTCTAATGCATGACAATATTAAGGCAATTTAGTTAAAACTTGTTTTAACTCACCTTTAAGGGGATTGATGTATTTCATGGTCAATCCAGGTTTGTCAGTGATGGCACTGACATAATGTATGGCGTCTTTTTCGGGCGTTATCCTTTGCCTTTTCATTGTGAAAATCCAGTTGCCTATATCAAAGCAAATTCTACTACTTGTAAAGTATGCAGAAAATGAAATGTAGAACATATAACATCAACTGCTTAGGAACGCATCATAGGTTAGTACTTAAAAGGATATTGTCATGTTCTAGTCATAATGCAAGCTGGACATTTTTCATGTTACCCTGTAATCGCCGGCCTGTTCTAATGCTCACAAGCCAAGATATAGGCTCAGCTGCTAAGGCTTCCCTCTGCCTTCTGAATGAAAATTGAATATGTCTGGCTCACTGTGTATATAGCAGGTGCTCAGAAAAAATAAGAGTCAATTCAATAGAAATAGCTCTGGTACACTATAGTGATCAATAACGTAAGAAAAGAACTCTTAGAATGCTGAAAATTCTTTATTTGTGCAAAAGGATAATTCATCCAACGTTTCGAGCTTGTTTTTAGGTCTTTATCAAGGATAAAGTTATCTAAGATCATAAAGGGTTACAAAACCATATAAACACGTAATTAGTACATAGTACAACATAACAGTACAATATATTGCTACTTGAGAGTACAATGGGTCAAATGACCATGATGCACATACAAAAAAATTTTCCAAAGCCATAGTGAAAACATTTGTACTGAGGAAAGAAAATTTCCACATGACCTATCTGGAGAAACATTCTGGATCAAACAACCAAAAATAGTCAAGCAGGTAAATACACACCTATATGGATAACAGGATGATATGTGTTCAATTGTATAGCGTCATTGCCATTAAGGTACAAATGGAAAACTTGCAATCCTATATAGTGAAGGAAATGAACACATATCATATCAAAGAACACAGGAACATGGGTGTGAGAAAAACCTCAATGTTTATACTTTGTTCTTTATAATGGTGTGAACATGTATATGTCTCAGTACCTTATGAACTTGAGAATTCTAGTGAGTAGATGATGAAAGCCTATTCCAGAACTGGAATCGGTAAATAATTGTAGGTGGAATCTAAATGAAAAGATGGTACAAGTGTTATCATGACACTTGGGCTATAACACAATGGACCGTGTGACAAAGAAGAAAGGAGAGAAAGAAGAGGAAGAAAATGGAACTACCTGTAACATTACGTGATAGTCACTGGTAAGTATCACTTGACAATTCAGGTGAAAAAGGATTCCTTTATTAAAGGGTTCTCAGTCGCCTCAGGATCATGAAATACTAGGGTAAATGATATGAGAATGGGTAAGAAGCACCACTAAAGGAAATATGAGATGCAGGACATATATCTATAAACCCCTGAACTACATGATAGAAATAAAAAGAAGAAAAAAGAAAAAAAAGAAGAAAGAAGAAGAACACATAGAATGCGGAAAGAGAATGGGTACAACTACCTGAGTTACTGCAGGGAGGCCCCTGGTAGGTATTGTGAGGGTTAGTGGAATTCCTTCACTGAAGGGTTCTCAGTTGCCTCAGGTTCGTGAAAAATGCTATAGACAAATAATGCCCGGAGAAAAGGGGTTCATATACAGCGAATAATGGTAATACAAGGTACATGTGTCCCATGTAATAGTATAAATATATATATATTGTACTAAGCTCTACACCAGAAATAGAAAGTAGTCCCTCTGCCTTCTGTCTAGGTGCCCTGAGTTATGTCCTGTAAACTGTCACAGTGACCTAGACACACATGTGTAGTAGGGGAATATCCCTGCTGAGATGCCAGTGCTAGAGCACTCGTTTGCTGTGGAGTTGAACGCTATGTGAGCAGTTCTTACCTTCAATGAGCAGAAGTCTCTTTTTTCAGATTTCAATATCTCTGTGGGTATCTGGCAGAAATATGGAATACTCTTTACTGCTAAGACCCTGTACACCACTCCCACTAAAGGGGGCTTTACACGCTGCGACATCGCTAATGCGGAGTCGTTGGGGTCACGGAATTTGTGACGCACATCCGGCCGCATTAGCGATGTTGCTGCGTGTGATACCGATGAGCGATTTTGCATCGTTGCAAAAACGTGCAAAATCGCTCATCGGTGACATGGGTCTCCATTCTCGATTATCGTTACTGCAGCAGTAACGATGTAGTTCGTCGCTCCTGCGGTAGCACACATCGCTCCGTGTGACACCGCAGAAACGAGGAACCTCTCCTTACCTGCCTCCCAGCCGCTATGAGGAAGGAAGGAGGTGGGCGGGATGTTCCGGCCACTCATTTCCGCCCCTCCGCTGCTATTGGGCGGTCGCTCAGTGACGTCGCTGTGACGCCGCACGGACCGCCCCCTTAGAAAGGAGGCGGTTCGCCGGACACAGCGACGTCGCCGGGCAGGTAAGTATGTGTGACGGGTCTGGTCGGTGTTGTGCGGCATGGGCAGCGATTTGCCCGTGTCGCGCAACAGATGGGGGCGGGTACCCACACTAGCGATATCGGGACCGATATCGCAGTGTGTAAAGTAGCCTTTAGTCACATGACCAAGACTGTATCTGTGTCCCTACAACACACTTGAGACAAATGTGTGTGTGAGCCTGCATTGTGGGGTATATATAATATATTATAGAGCTGGGAAGGATCATTCTAAGCAGTGAGCTGTTCCAGTATTTGTAGGAAAATACCCAGTAGAAGCATCAAACACAGCACCAATACCTCCCATCAGTATTCCACCACAGTGCCATGTAACCCATGCCCTACACTCCCATCTACACCAATACTATACAGGCACAAACTAGTATATCTGACTAAAAGCCCCCAAAATATGAAGAACGGCCTATAGTTGAGTGTGGATATAAAATCTATGTGAGCAGAGCTAGAATAGAAATCACTGATCGCATTGAAGTCATTCTGACCATAAATCACCATGATATCAAGGTGAGGAGTTGTGTGTTACTGCTGGGAGGAAAGGGTTAACAGTGGAATATTAAGGTGCATTTCTGTGTGCAGTGTTACTAGTCAATGTAACAATTCAGTATGAGCTGCTCTTGGTGCCGGGGGAGGGAGATGCTCTCCTGAGCAAGATAGATGGGGAATGAACATGATATCTATATAGTGTAAGGCAGGGGGTCTCAAACCAGGTGATCATGTCTGATCAACTGGTTACATTATGTCTGATTACCTTGTCTAACAGTTTTTTCTCCCCTTTCTTTACCTTCCAGGTTCCCATAGTCACGTGAAATATCCCTGTTGCACTTGATTACGGCTCACTATTCACTATAGGATGTCTTATATCTAACATCACACTCTCACCCATCAGCACTCTATAGGTTTGTATAAGGTATGCGCTTACACATCCGGTCCTCCATAGGTATTTCCACTTATGTAACACTATCCCTATGATCACTCATAACTCATACCCTTGTAGTCAATTACAGCCTCCTCTCTCCCCCCTCCCCTTCTCCCTTTCCATCTATAATTTTGCCAGTACAATATTAGTTTACATTAGGCACACACTCACATATTCCTTTCCTTAGTGATTTATTGTAATTCACATTCACATACAATTCTCTATGCCTGCCCCATTACTACATTCATACCTACTTGACCCTATCCTGATACCCCTTGTCTCACCTTGTTGGTCCCTACACCTGTTATCATGTCCTTTCCTGTGTCTGTCTTGTCACACAACACATTTTAGCATATAACTTGTGCTCCTTATTACCTGTCCTGCCTATTAGAATTATGTCCATTATGTCCATGCATGGCCCAATGAATCAAGTCTGTACTTCATATTCATGGTTTAAGCCTTTGGGTTCCCTTTCTTTGAGCTTCCTAATTCTATTGCCTCCTCTGCGTATGGCTTGGACATGTTCGATGACTTGGAATCTTAATTGGATCACTGTGTGATTATGCGTCACAAAATGGTGTGGGACTGGTAATAGAATCTGCTTACAATGTATTGTTGACTTGTGTTTAGCTCAAAGAAAGAGAATCTTTCTGGATATGTACTCTGGGCACATTAGAACCCAAGGGCTTAAACCGTGAATATGAAGTAAAGACTTGATTCATTGGGCCGTGCACCATGTCACCAAGTGTCCAATTGCATTGTCCAATGGCTCACAATGGTTATGCGTTTTCATTGGATGGATAATCGAAGCCATGTTTTTTTCCTTTCTGTTGGGTTTGTTGTGTGAGTAGCCTATAGGATTAAGTTGGTTACCGCAGGCAGTGGATTTAACTTCCTGTCTTTGGTCCAGTGGTAGATGGATTGTCTGGTCTATGAGCTGTTATTGGTTTGAATGCAGGTGAATGCCCATGGGCTGCTTATGACTGTGTAAAATAGTATTGATTCATGATGGATTTCAGACTACATGTAGATATCTTCAGTCTTTCTATCCACATCATTTAAATGAACATTATCCATGCAGCTTGAAATTCATCCAATAAGAGAAGCAACCTTGTACAACCAATCTGATAAGGGCACAGTATATCCTAAGGGAAGGTTATGGCTATAAAAGGGGACTTCTTGGAGTCACCAGGTTGTTGATGGATGTTGCATGATCTAGTCTAAGCTCTTAGGAGCTGGCTAGGGGATCAGAACCAGGATGCCTTGTGGACTCGGTCTAGGGACTTTGGCTTTTGGCTTCAACTAGAGGATCACTTGGCTACATGGCTTCAATCTAGGGGCTCCAATTCCGATTGGAGATCATAACCGCAATCTAGGGATTTCGACTCCGGCTGCCAGGATTATACCATATCATCATACCAGAGACTACGTAAGGAAGAAACCCAGGTTGGACAATTTTGTCACCTGGCTACAGACTTTGCAGACCTCAGCCAGCTTCCTAAATCTGGCGCTATTCTATTGTCGGTGGGTGCCCGACAAATTACACAGCTATGTAAAATTTTGGTTTATGAAACTTCAAATCCAGTGACTGATTATTATGTTTTCTAATGTCCTGATTTAAAAAAAAAAAAAATATTTTTTTTTAACCATCAAATATTGATTTTGTACAATCCATGTGTGAAGTTACATACAAGTGACATGAACAAGAAAAATACTTATTGTAACCAAAAATATTCACAATTTTATATATAAAATACATTTATTTATTGTACAGTCATTCTGCAACTTTATTAGAAATTTATTCTTGCACTTTTTCCTTTTCTCTAGATCCCCCTTTTCTCTTATAGAAGGCCTGTGGATCTTCTCTGTGAAGCATCCGGCAATCATGTTCACGTTTCATTTACTTTGGTATCGTCGTTCCATCTCCTTGATATTCCGATGAAAACCTTCTTGTTCTTCCCACCAGCACCAAGGTTTTCAGACAAGTAGTCCAAATAGGAATGTAAAAAATGTAACTTCAAATTCATTAGACAACCCAAGGCTTTGAAACGTTTCAGCATGTTCTCCACGATGGACTTAAATTTTGATTCTTTGTTGTTACCTAGAAACGTATTTATTGCTTCTTTCAAAGAGTCCCAAGCCCTTTTTTCAACAGTTTTCATTATTGTTTAAAACACGTCATCCTTCATTCATGGGTTTCTGAATATCCGAACCCACAAAAATGCTTTTGTGCTGCCCCTGTGCCAGCAGCCGCCGTTGGTCGGATCCAGACCTTCTAAGAGAGTGGCTCGACCCGGGGGTCTCGCGGACATGTCGAATAAAAGGAGGAATGTAGATGTATGGGCTAGGCCGTATTAAGTTTGTGACGCCACCAACGGTGTGTGGTGAGGTGGGACACCACCGCTGCCGTTATGGGATACCCGGGAGAGATGTAGTGGCAGCTGGATGTTAACCCCTCCGTGTGTAGGGATGATTGCCCCGTGGCCCAGTGTCTTTGTGCAGGGTATGGTGATGGCAAGGGCCGGCGCGCCTGAGCAAGCAGGGGGATGTTTGGTTACTCACAGTAAATGAATCACACGAGTCTTTCGGTAAACCAAAGGTGCTGGTGGCCTGCCGCCCCGGCCGGTTGCATTCAGGTCCCCCACCCAGGCTGGTGGTCGCTGTCCTTTACTCTGCACTTGTTTTTGTGTATGGTGGACTGCCTGGTCTGGAACTCAGGAGTCCGCTCCCGGCTGGATATGGCCGAAGGAGCCGTGCCCGCAGGCGCTGGCCCGTGGGATCTAAGGACCCTGGCGGTGGCCTTATCCCTATCAGTGGGCTGTTGTCTTCTTTGAGGGACTTTAGGTGGGATAGGACCTATAATCCTGCCCTCAATCATTTAATTAGCTAGGCCGCTGGTTTCGGTCCTGGCTTCAGGGTCCTAGGTGACTAGGGTTTCAGGTCGGCTGTGTGTTTCCTAAGTGAGGAAAGGTGTTGTGCGGGGGCCTATCTGTAACTACCTGGTTTTGCCAGGGCATCACACCTTCCTTCAGACTTGATTCTGACAGTCCCTGAAACTTGGTACACAGGTACTTAAACATCTCTCCTTCTTTCAGTAGCGCTTTCACAAACAGCTTCATCAGTCCAAGCTTACAGTGGAGTGGTGGCAAGAGAACTTTAGGTGGGATCAACTAAGCTTTATGCAACAATGTTCTTGAGTCCCGGTTACAAAGATGTTCTTGTTGGCCAATTTTTTTTGCTCCAGTGAAGAGTCCTAACCTGGCTTTCCAATTCACACAAAAAGCATGTGTTCTGCCTTCTTTTACGTAATGCTGTGAATCTCTAGCATACAGCTAAACCCTAGTTCACATTTCAAATAAACAGACTGTGGAGTTCAATAGCCTTGATTTATTAGCTGGTAACGTGAACTTGATTGCAGTATACATGGAATATACAGTGAATATAGGAATATCCAAGATGCAGTTGAAGACAGAATACGGTATATCCAAGATACTGTTTTATACGGGTAAAAACTATAACAAGAAAATGATTACAGTCAGTACAGTGTTAATACAGAGTTAACATAGCATAACAGTACATGAGATGCAGTTCTTACGAGAATGTAGGTGAAAGGTCACTGCATCTGCAATGCATAGAAATCTTATCTAGACAAACAAGACAGGGATGACACTAAAGGTGTAGAAGTACAATGTACAATGCATTTACTACACTCTTCCATCTAGGATTCTATCACTAACACATGTAATTTGCTTTGCTCACCGGATTACACTAGGCAGGGGTGAATGTACAGAGAGGTAAGTCGGCATGTCCTTTCCTGACAAATCCAAAGAGAAAATGGCTGCAGGCTTCTTCTCAGCTCAGGGAGGCATTCCTTACCCAGAATACATTTAGCTTAAAGGGAAACTCAGCAATTCAAAAGAATAACAATGACCTCTAGGGGTTGTAACAGAAATTTCAATGAATGACTATTAGCAGGCTGCCATGAGGCAGAACAGCATGGGTATTTAATATATCCTCCTTGCTGCCCAAGAAGCAATGAGAACATTTTTAGACCACCACATATTGACCACCCATGCTCCTTGTAGTTAAGTTTCTTGAGAATAAAGTCTAAATTCTCACAGCTTTCTTCCAAGTGCATAGCATGTGTGACGCCCTGGACTAGCCAGGCAGTCACAAACACAAAATCACACACACCCCCTCCCCTGGATAGTCTACATCAGTCACACAAAATCCTTGTTGCCTCCTCCAGGGTCTGATGTCCACACCAGGTGGGGCGGAGCCAGGCGGTTGGCCCCACCCACCGAGGAGTTCACAGGCCTGGAGGCGGGAAAAAGCAGTTAGTTTAGTTTTGTAGTGGAAAGTGAGAGGACAGAAACTGTTAGTGTCTGGGTAGGAGCCCAGGCACTGTCAGCAAGGTCGGCAGACGGTGGTGGCCGTCTGCAGGAGGTGGTACAAGTCAGCTGAACCGTAGGACCGGGGACGGGCGGTGACCCGAGGGGAACTGAACCGGTGAGCGGATCTGTACCAAGCACAAAGGCAGGGCCATTGGACCCTGACCAGGCTAGGAGCCGCCGACAATGGTCAAATCCGAGAGTGACCGGAATCCCAGGGGTTCCCTAACACCCAAGACCCGACAGAAGGCAACCGTCCACACCGTGAGGATAAAAAGCCACCGCCATAGGCTAGAGATCCAAGGGCCAGCGCCTGCGGGCAAACGGGCTCCCTCGGTACGTACACCCCAGCCACCCAGCCTCCCCGTACCGCCACCGGGCCCCGGGATCACCAACCCCTACCCACGGAGGGGGAACCAACATCCTAGCTGCTCCCTGCCATCGCTCCCGGGATCCCCGTCACCAGCAGTGGTGGTGCCCATTATCACCACGACCTGTGGGTGACGTCACTAACTATCTCCCCAAACAAACCACCCCCTTTTCACTCGTGGGCGAGGAGCGCTGCTCGAGTCCCCGGATCTGGCCCTCCGCTCGAGCCACCGAGCAGCAGCAGCAGCAGAAGTCCCCGAACCCGAGCGTAGCGTGCGTGGCCCCTCTGCCCGCGACACATGCCCTACACACACTGAAGAATACTTACTGCCATTGAGCAGTAGCACAGCTTTCAGACTTTTTGGATGAAACAATGACGTGTCTCCACTCGCTCACATTGTACTTAATGTTACATTTTCCATCAGCACAGGAACATCGCTTAAATACACTAGAGCACCATCTTCAGAAAAGTATGGAGGGAATCTTTTCAGAATTCTAACCTTTTGGAAACCTATTGTCACGCTCTCCGGGTCCCCTGCTCTGCCCCCCGACTCACCTGCCACGCTCCCCGGCTTCCCTGCTTCGCTCCCCGGCTCCTCTGGCAGACATCCCCCGCTCCACGGTCTCCAGCCTCCACCACCTGCGGTCCCCAGGCGGCCCGGTCCCCGCTCCCGGCGCCCGTCGGCAGCCCTGCTCCAGGCCGGCTCCCCTGCTTCCTATACACCGCTCCCTGCCCTGGCTTCTGGCACCCGGGCCTCGCGCATGCGCATTAGGGCGCGCGCGCGGTCATTGACCCTCTCTTAAAGGGCCAGCGTCCACTGACAGGAAATTGAACACACAGGTACAGGGTATAAAGGGGTTTAATGTCCAAGTGGGCGGGGCCTGTTCTTCGTGTTTCCTAAGCTAGGAGTCAGGTCTCCTTGTGTCTCTGTGATATACTTACCTATCTCTCTTCTAGAGCCGCTCCTGCCTCGCCATCCGGTCCTGCCGATTCCCGAACCCCGAACGCTGACTATCTGCCATCCCGTCAGTCCGTACCATCTCTGATCCCTGTGGTGACCCGTCCTCTCGCTCCATCGGTTCCGGACTCTGCCTGACATCTCGGCCTCCGAACCTGAGCTCCGTCACCCGGACTACCATCAGTGACTCCGTGGTCCCAGGGACTTCTCCATTCCACTCTTTTGCACGGACTGTCCTGCTACCCGTAGTGCTCCGGCTACCGGACCCCTTGCCTTCATTAAGGTGTTCGGCCCAGTGGATCCACCTCCTGGGTCTGCCCGTCCACCTGGCCCTAACACCTATAGAATCAGTGTTTGTGAAAAAACTGTACGTGATGATATTTTTTCAATATTTTTACTGAGTCCAATGATCGAAAGTATGAAAAAAATCACATCTTTCAAAAATTTTTACCCTTGGAAACCTGTGTTATTATTACTATGCACGAGCCCTAAATTGTCTGAAAAACAACAAATATGCTGGTTGGATAGACCTTGACCCCACAATTCAACGGCCACAATTAAGGAGAAAAGTGCTAAGAGAGTTAAATTTGCCCCTGAAATAACCCATGATACGGGCCAAGGAGGGACACACCATTTTGATCCGAAAATAGCCCAACACCATGAGAGACGGGCAAATCCGTGAAAAGACAAAGTTCCAAGCTACAACTGACGCAGGATCTACAGCACATACGCCCATTGTAATTGTTCATGATTTCCGGCCACTACGCATTTCAGCCTTCAGGGACCTGGTAATTCGAATGCTATGTCCAGGAGTAGAGATGAGCGAACCGGTCCCGGTTCGGCTCGAGGTCGGTTCGCCGAACGGAGCTCCCGTTCGAGTTCGGCTCGTCGAACGTTCGACGAACCGAACTCGAGCCAATAGGAAACAATGGCAGGCAATCACAAACACAGTAAAACACCTAGAAAACACCCTCAAAGGTGTCCAAAAGGTGACAAACAACTCACAACACAACACAAACACATGGGAAAGTGACAAGGACATATACTCATGCGAAAACAAAACAGCTGGACAAGGAAAAAGAGGAGGACACACAGATATAGGCATGGCACGCCATTCTAAAATCATGTAAAACACCGCAAGGTGACTCCAAGCGGAGTCTCCCTTTTTTCCAAAAATTGGGCCCCACACACACCCACCCCTTCAGTGGCAGCAGTTGTGCCCCAGTTGTACACTTCACAGCTACATTTGCATCAAGCACATTCAAAAATACGCTATTCTTAACCGTCCCCAGGATGACACCGGGGTAGGTAGCAAAGTCTTTCCTGATCCCAGCTCTGTTCATCTTGGCTTCTTTTAAAAACACAGCAAGCAAGGGTTACTCCAAGCGGAGTCTCCCTTTTTTCCAAAAATTGGGCCACACAGACACCCACCCCATCAGTGGCAGCACTTGGGCCCTAGTTGCAAACAGGATGTTTTGATTTGCATCAAGCATTTTCAAAAATACGCCATAATTAACCGTCCCCAGGATGACACCGGGGTAGGTAGCAAAGTCTTTCCTGATCCCAGCTCTGTTCATCTTGGCTTCTTTTAAAAACACAGCAAGCAAGGGTTACTCCAAGCGGAGTCTCCCTTTTTTCCAAAAATTGGGCCAAACAGACACCCACCCCATCAGTGGCAGGACTTGGGCCCTAGTTGCAAACAGGATGTTTTGATTTGCATCAAGCACATTCAAAAATACGCCATTCTTATCCGTCCCCAGGATGACACCGGGGTAGGTAGATAAAGTCTTTGCTGACCCATGACTTGTTCATCTTGGCTTCTTTTAAAAACACAGCAAGCAAGGGTTACTCCAAGCGGAGTCTCCCTTTTTTCCAAAAATTGGGCCACACAGACACCCACCCCATCAGTGGCAGCACTTGGGCCCTAGTTGCAAACAGGATGTTTTGATTTGCATCAAGCATTTTCAAAAATACGCCATAATTAACCGTCCCCAGGATGACACCGGGGTAGGTAGCAAAGTCTTTCCTGATCCCAGCTCTGTTCATCTTGGCTTCTTTTAAAAACACAGCAAGCAAGGGTTACTCCAAGCGGAGTCTCCCTTTTTTCCAAAAATTGGGCCAAACAGACACCCACCCCATCAGTGGCAGGACTTGGGCCCTAGTTGCAAACAGGATGTTTTGATTTGCATCAAGCACATTCAAAAATACGCCATTCTTATCCGTCCCCAGGATGACACCGGGGTAGGTAGATAAAGTCTTTGCTGACCCATGACTTGTTCATCTTGGCTTCTTTTAAAAACACAGCAAGCAAGGGTTACTCCAAGCGGAGTCTCCCTTTTTTCCAAAAATTGGGCCACACAGACACCCACCCCATCAGTGGCAGCACTTGGGCCCTAGTTGCAAACAGGATGTTTTGATTTGCATCAAGCACATTCAAAAATACGCCATAATTAACCGTCCCCAGGATGACACCGGGGTAGGTAGCAAAGTCTTTCCTGATCCCAGCTCTGTTCATCTTGGCTTCTTTTAAAAACACAGCAAGCAAGGGTTACTCCAAGCGGAGTCTCCCTTTTTTCCAAAAATTGGGCCACACAGACACCCACCCCATCAGTGGCAGCACTTGGGCCCTAGTTGCAAACAGGATGTTTTGATTTGCATCAAGCACATTCAAAAATACGCCATAATTAACCGTCCCCAGGATGACACCGGGGTAGGTAGCAAAGTCTTTCCTGATCCCAGCTCTGTTCATCTTGGCTTCTTTTAAAAACACAGCAAGCAAGGGTTACTCCAAGCGGAGTCTCCCTTTTTTCCAAAAATTGGGCCACACAGACACCCACCCCATCAGTGGCAGCACTTGGGCCCTAGTTGCAAACAGGATGTTTTGATTTGCATCAAGCACATTCAAAAATACGCCATTCTTATCCGTCCCCAGGATGACACCGGGGTAGGTAGATAAAGTCTTTGCTGACCCATGACTTGTTCATCTTGGCTTCTTTTAAAAACACAGCAAGCAAGGGTTACTCCAAGCGGAGTCTCCCTTTTTTCCAAAAATTGGGCCACACAGACACCCACCCCATCAGTGGCAGCACTTGGGCCCTAGTTGCAAACAGGATGTTTTGATTTGCATCAAGCACATTCCAAAATTCGCCATAATTAACCGTCCCCAGGATGACACCGGGGTAGGTAGCAAAGTCTTTCCTGATCCCAGCTCTGTTCATCTTGGCTTCTTTTAAAAACACAGCAAGCAAGGGTTACTCCAAGCGGAGTCTCCCTTTTTTCCAAAAATTGGGCCACACAGACACCCACCCCATCAGTGGCAGCACTTGGGCCCTAGTTGCAAACAGGATGTTTTGATTTGCATCAAGCACATTCAAAAATACGCCATAATTAACCGTCCCCAGGATGACACCGGGGTAGGTAGCAAAGTCTTTCCTGATCCCAGCTCTGTTCATCTTGGCTTCTTTTAAAAACACAGCAAGCAAGGGTTACTCCAAGCGGAGTCTCCCTTTTTTCCAAAAATTGGGCCCCACACACACCCACCCCTTCAGTGGCAGCAGTTGTGCCCCAGTTGTACACTTCACAGCTACATTTGCATCAAGCACATTCAAAAATACGCTATTCTTAACCGTCCCCAGGATGACACCGGGGTAGGTAGCAAAGTCTTTCCTGATCCCAGCTCTGTTCATCTTGGCTTCTTTTAAAAACACAGCAAGCAAGGGTTACTCCAAGCGGAGTCTCCCTTTTTTCCAAAAATTGGGCCACACAGACACCCACCCCATCAGTGGCAGCACTTGGGCCCTACTTGCAAACAGGATGTTTTGATTTGCATCAAGCACATTCAAAAATACGCCATAATTAACCGTCCCCAGGATGACACTGGGGTAGGTAGCAAAGTCTTTCCTGATCCCAGCTCTGTTCATCTTGGCTTCTTTTAAAAACACAGCAAGCAAGGGTTACTCCAAGCGGAGTCTCCCTTTTTTCCAAAAATTGGGCCACACAGACACCCACCCCATCAGTGGCAGCACTTGGGCCCTAGTTGCAAACAGGATGTTTTGATTTGCATCAAGCACATTCAAAAATACGCCATAATTAACCGTCCCCAGGATGACACCGGGGTAGGTAGCAAAGTCTTTCCTGATCCCAGCTCTGTTCATCTTGGCTTCTTTTAAAAACACAGCAAGCAAGGGTTACTCCAAGCGGAGTCTCCCTTTTTTCCAAAAATTGGGCCCCACACACACCCACCCCTTCAGTGGCAGCAGTTGTGCCCCAGTTGTACACTTCACAGCTACATTTGCATCAAGCACATTCAAAAATACGCTATTCTTAACCGTCCCCAGGATGACACCGGGGTAGGTAGCAAAGTCTTTCCTGATCCCAGCTCTGTTCATCTTGGCTTCTTTTAAAAACACAGCAAGCAAGGGTTACTCCAAGCGGAGTCTCCCTTTTTTCCAAAAATTGGGCCACACAGACACCCACCCCATCAGTGGCAGCACTTGGGCCCTAGTTGCAAACAGGATGTTTTGATTTGCATCAAGCACATTCAAAAATACGCCATAATTAACCGTCCCCAGGATGACACCGGGGTAGGTAGCAAAGTCTTTCCTGATCCCAGCTCTGTTCATCTTGGCTTCTTTTAAAAACACAGCAAGCAAGGGTTACTCCAAGCGGAGTCTCCCTTTTTTCCAAAAATTGGGCCCCACACACACCCACCCCTTCAGTGGCAGCAGTTGTGCCCCAGTTGTACACTTCACAGCTACATTTGCATCAAGCACATTCAAAAATACGCTATTCTTAACCGTCCCCAGGATGACACCGGGGTAGGTAGCAAAGTCTTTCCTGATCCCAGCTCTGTTCATCTTGGCTTCTTTTAAAAACACAGCAAGCAAGGGTTACTCCAAGCGGAGTCTCCCTTTTTTCCAAAAATTGGGCCACACAGACACCCACCCCATCAGTGGCAGCACTTGGGCCCTAGTTGCAAACAGGATGTTTTGATTTGCATCAAGCACATTCAAAAATACGCTATTCTTAACCGTCCCCAGGATGACACCGGGGTAGGTAGCAAAGTCTTTCCTGATCCCAGCTCTGTTCATCTTGGCTTCTTTTAAAAACACAGCAAGCAAGGGTTACTCCAAGCGGAGTCTCCCTTTTTTCCAAAAATTGGGCCACACAGACACCCACCCCATCAGTGGCAGCACTTGGGCCCTAGTTGCAAACAGGATGTTTTGATTTGCATCAAGCACATTCCAAATCAACAAGCATTTACTCTCCCCAGGATGACACAGGGGTAGTAAATTCCTTCTGGATCCATGACTTGTTCATTTTGATGAACGTCAGTCTGTCCACATTGTCACTGGACAGACGCGTGCGCTTATCTGTCAGCACACACCCAGCAGCACTGAATACACGTTCAGAGACAACGCTGGCAGCTGGACACGACAAAATCTCCAAGGCGTAACTGGAGAGCTCTGGCCATTTTTCCAGGTTTGAAGCCCAAAAGGAGCAAGGCTCCAGTTGCACAGTCATGGCATCGATGTTCATTTGGAGATACTCCTGTATCATCCTCTCCAGCCGTTGAGTATGTGTCAGACTTGTTGTCTCTGGTGGCCTTGCAAAAGAGGGTCTAAAAAAATTATGAAAAGATTCCATAAAATTGCTGTTACCGGCACCAGATACGGTCCTACTGGTACGGGTAGACTGTTGAAGATGACGAGACCGTCCCATGTTTGTCAAGTTACAACTGGGAGATTCCCTCCCTGCACCTGCACGGTTATTTGGTGGAAAAGCCGAGCTAAGATCGAGTAACAGCTTCTGCTGATACTCCTGCATACGTGCGTCCCTTTCTATGGCTGGAATTATGTCACAAAATTTGGACTTGTACCGGGGATCTAATAGTGTGGCAATCCAGTAGTCATCATCACTTCTAATTTTGACAATACGACTGTCATGTTGGAGGTAGTGCAACAAAAAGGCACTCATGTGTCTTGCGCAGCCATGCGGACCAAGTCCACGCTGTGTTTGTGGCATAGAGGTGCTACCCGTTCTTTCTTCCTCTGACATCTCCCCCCAACCTCTTTCAACTGAAATTTGACCAAGGTCTCCCTCATCCGCTGAGTCTTCCATGTCCATGGACAGTTCGTCCTCCATTTCTTCATGTTCTCCTGCACCTTGCTCAACATTTCGCCTGCTACTATGCGCCCTTGTCGATCAATGTTCCCCATGGTCCCATGCCTGCTGCGTTGGTGATGATGAACGTCTGGACCTTGGTGATGTTGTTGTCCCTTGCGCATATGAATCCTCCTGTAGTTCCTCCCCTTCATGTTGTCCCACCCCCTGACTCCGAATAGTGTTTAGCGTGTGCTCCAGCATGTAAATGACTGGAATCGTCATGCTGATAATGGCATTGTCAGAGCTAAACATATTCGTCGCCATGTCGAAACTGTGCAGAAGGGTGCATAGGTCCTTGATCTGAGACCACTCCATCAGGGTGATCTGCCCCACCTCTGCATCTCGTTGGCCCAGGCTATACGTCATGACGTATTGCACCAGGGCTCTGCGGTGCTGCCACAGTCGCTGTAACATGTGGAGAGTTGAATTCCAGCGTGTCGCCACATCGCATTTCAGGCGATGAACCGGCAGGCCGAAAGACTTCTGGAGCGATGCAAGTCGCTCTGCTGCGGCGCTTGAACGGCGGAAGTGAGCTGACAGTTTTCGTGCCCTGTTCAGAAGGCCATCTAGGCCGGGATAGTGTGTTAAAAATTGCTGGACGACAAGGTTCAACACGTGAGCCATACAAGGTACGTGTGTCACAATGCCCAGGCGAAGTGCCGCACCCAGGTTTGCAGCATTGTCGCACACGGCCTTACCAGGCTGCAGGTTGAGTGGAGACAACCATTTATTAAACTCGGACCGCAGAGCTGACCACAACTCCTCAGCTGTGTGACTCTTATTCCCAAGACATGTCAAGCTAAAGACCGCCTGATGCCGTTGCGCACTGCTGCCAGCATAGTAATGAGGCGTGCGTGATTCCTTCTGCGCAGTGAGAACGCTGGTGGCCTGACCAGGCAGGCTTGGGGCGGAGGTGGAGGACCCAGATGAGGTGGAGGATGCAGAAGCTGTGGCGGAACTTGGACAGACAGAGGATTGACACACAAGTCGTGGGGACGGCAAGACTTGTGCAGCAGACCCTTCACCATCTATCACCATAGTTACCCAGTGCCCAGTCAGCGACATGTAACGTCCCTGTCCATGCTTACTGGTCCAAGTATCGGTGGTGAAATGCACCCGTTCACACACAGAGTTTCTCAAGGAAGCGGTGATGTTGTGTGCGACATGCTGGTGTAGCGCGGGCACACCTTTCTTAGAGAAGTAGTGGCGACTAGGCATCTGGTACTGGGGCACAGCGACAGACATAAGGTCTCTAAAATCCTGTGTGTCCACTAGGCGGAAAGGCAGCATTTCGGTAGCCAACAGCTTACAGAGGGATAGAGTCAACCTCTTAGCTTTGTCATGGGTCGGAGGAAGTGGCCTTTTATTTGACCACATCTGAGGGACAGAGATCTGGCTGCTGTTTGTAGACGGTGTTGAGTAGGGTGTCCCTGGAAAAATGCAGGTTTGTGAGGAAAGTGCAGGCGGAGACATGATGTTGCCTTCATCCAACGTTGGTGCTATCGATGTCTGAGAGAGCTGTACACACTCACTTGTTTCCCCTTCCAAACCAACTGACGACCTTACAAGCAAACTGCCTGTTGCGGTTACAGTGGTGGAAGTTTGGCGTGGAAAAACAGGTGTGACAGCTGTCCCCACAGTCCTAGAAGATGAAGAGCGCGCGGATGCACTGGCAGGGGCGGGCGGTGGATGGTTCGCTCTTGCAGCATTGCAGCACAGTGAGCTTTCCACCGGGACCTATGATATTTATTCATGTGACGATTCATGGAAGAAGTTGTCAAACTGCTGAGGTTTTGACCTCTACTAAGAGAATCATGACAAATTTTACATATCACATGATTTGGGCGATCTTTTTCTATGTCAAAAAAGGACCAGGCTAGGCAAGGCTTAGAGGCCATGCGACCTGTTGATCCACCCCGAATAATGCTCATAGGCAGAGTGGTGGCTGAGGATGCAGTTGTAGACGTGCTACCAGTGCTCCGACTCTGTCCAGGAAGGCGCAAGGTAACTTCGTCGTCGGTTGCATCCTCCTCCACCGCCTCTGTTGACCTCCTCGAGTGCCTGACTGGGGGTTGACAGTAGGTGGGATCTAGAACTTCATCATCAATTGTTGTGTTTGCACTCCCCTCCCCCTCAGACCGAGCCTCTTCTTGCCCTGACCGAATATTTAAGTTGTCATCCCAATCGGGTATCTGCGTCTCATCTTCATCAGTATGTTCCTCATTGTCTATAACCACAGGTGTTACAGTTTGTGACAAAGGGTCAACATTATGCTCAGAAACTTGGTCCTCACGGCCTGAATCAGAGTCACAAAGGTTCTGGGCATCACTGCAGACCATTTCCTGTTCTGTACTCACTGTAGCTTGGGAGCAGACCTCTGATTCCCAGGCTATAGTGTGACTGAACAGCTCTGCAGACTCAGCCATCTCAGTTCCACCATACTGTGCAGGGCTGATGGAGACTTCAGAGCTGGGAGAAATCAAGTGTGATTGGGATGACAACTCAGAGGACTGGTGTTTTTTGGATGCGGTACTTGAAGTGGCTGAGAGGGCACTTGTTGGACCACTTGAGATCCATTCAAGCATTTTCCTTTTTTGCCCATCATCTACCTTTCTTCCTGTTGTTCGTGTCCGTAAAAAAGGGAGCACATCGGATTGTCCACGGTAAGTAGTAGACATCTTACTTTTGCTGGTAGATGGTCTATCTTCAGCAGATGATAATGGAGCTTTGCCACTTTCCCCACAGACAAAACCTTTTTTGCCTTTTCCACCACGCCTCTTCCCCTTTCCACCAGCATCTGTCATTTTGCCACTCATGTTGATTGCGACAAGATTGTGGACTGAAAATGTGGTAGTAAAAATTGAGAGGTGGTGAAGATTGCAGTGGTGGTCTAGCTTTATTAACAGCAGAATAATAAAGAATAAATATCCCTGACAATGCAACTTAGTTATAATGAGTTGGAGTGTGCAACGCAGGCAGATGCGCTCTGCAAATGTCTTGGCACTAGTGGGACTATAGCAAAGTCCAATAGCCACGTATAGGATGCCACTAGGTACACTGAGTGTTTGCTAGTATAATGGCTAAGTTAAAATTAGTTGGAGTGTGCAACGCAGGCAGATGCGCTCTGCAAATGTCTTGGCACTAGTGGGACTATAGCAAAGTCCAATAGCCACGTATAGGATGCCACTAGGTACACTGAGTGTTTGCTAGTATAATGGCTTACTTATAATTAGTTGGAGTGTGCAACGCAGGCAGATACGCTCTGCAAATGTCTTGGCACTAGTGGGACTATAGCAAAGTCCAATAGCCACGTATAGGATGCCACTAGGTACACTGAGTGTTTGCTAGTATAATGGCTTACTTATAATTAGTTGGAGTGTGCAACGCAGGCAGATGCGCTCTGCAAATGTCTTGGCACTAGTGGGACTATAGCAAAGTCCAATAGCCACGTATAGGATGCCACTAGGTACACTGAGTGTTTGCTAGTATAATGGCTTACTTATAATTAGTTGGAGTGTGCAACGCAGGCAGATGCGCTCTGCAAATGTCTTGGCACTAGTGGGACTATAGCAAAGTCCAATAGCCACAGATAGGATGCCACTAGGTACACTGAGTGTTTGCTAGTATAATGGCTTACTTATAATTAGTTGGAGTGTGCAACGCAGGCAGATGCGCTCTGCAAATGTCTTGGCACTAGTGGGACTATAGCAAGGTCCAATAGCCACGTATAGGATGCCACTAGGTACACTGAGTGTTTGCTAGTATAATGGCTTACTTATAATTAGTTGGAGTGTGCAACGCAGGCAGATGCGCTCTGCAAATGTCTTGGCACTAGTGGGACTATAGCAAAGTCCAATAGCCACGTATAGGATGCCACTAGGTACACTGAGTGTTTGCTAGTATAATGGCTTACTTATAATTAGTTGGAGAGTGCAACGCAGGCAGATGCGCTCTGCAAATGTCTTGGCACTAGTGGGACTATAGCAAGGTCCAATAGCCACGTATAGGATGCCACTAGGTACACTGAGTGTTTGCTAGTATAATGGCTTACTTATAATTAGTTGGAGTGTGCAACGCAGGCAGATGCGCTCTGCAAATGTCTTGGCACTAGTGGGACTATAGCAAAGTCCAATAGCCACGTATAGGATGCCACTAGGTACACTGAGTGTTTGCTAGTATAATGGCTAAGTTAAAATTAGTTGGAGTGTGCAACGCAGGCAGATGCGCTCTGCAAATGTCTTGGCACTAGTGGGACTATAGCAAAGTCCAATAGCCACGTATAGGATGCCACTAGGTACACTGAGTGTTTGCTAGTAAAATTGCTTAGTTTAAAAAAGTTGGAGTGTGCAATGCAGGCAGACGTGCTCTGCAAATGTCTTTGCACTAGTGGGACTATAGCAAAGTCCAATAGCCACAGATAGGATGCCACTAGGTACACTGAGTTTTTGCTAGTATAATGGCTTACTTATAATTAGTTGGAGTGTGCAACGCAGGCAGATGCGCTCTGCAAATGTCTTGGCACTAGTGGGACTATAGCAAGGTCCAATAGCCACATATAGGATGCCACTAGGTACACTGAGTGTTTGCTAGTATAATGGCTTACTTATAATTAGTTGGAGTGTGCAACGCAGGCAGATGCGCTCTGCAAATGTCTTGGCACTAGTGGGACTATAGCAAGGTCCAATAGCCACGTATAGGATGCCACTAGGTACACTGAGTGTTTGCTAGTATAATGGCTTACTTATAATTAGTTGGAGTGTGCAACGCAGGCAGATGCGCTCTGCAAATGTCTTGGCACTAGTGGGACTATAGCAAAGTCCAATAGCCACAGATAGGATGCCACTAGGTACACTGAGTGTTTGCTAGTATAATGGCTTACTTATAATTAGTTGGAGTGTGCAACGCAGGCAGATGCGCTCTGCAAATGTCTTGGCACTAGTGGGACTATAGCAAGGTCCAATAGCCACGTATAGGATGCCACTAGGTACACTGAGTGTTTGCTAGTATAATGGCTTACTTATAATTAGTTGGAGTGTGCAACGCAGGCAGATGCGCTCTGCAAATGTCTTGGCACTAGTGGGACTATAGCAAGGTCCAATAGCCACGTATAGGATGCCACTAGGTACACTGAGTGTTTGCTAGTAAAATTGCTTAGTTTAAAAAAGTTGGAGTGTGCAATGCAGGCAGACGTGCTCTGCAAATGTCTTTGCACTAGTGGGACTATAGCAAAGTCCAATAGCCACAGATAGGATGCCACTAGGTACACTGAGTGTTTGCTAGTATAATGGCTTACTTATAATTAGTTGGAGTGTGCAACGCAGGCAGATGCGCTCTGCAAATGTCTTGGCACTAGTGGGACTATGGCAAAGTCCAATAGCCACGTATAGGATGCCACTAGGTACACTGAGTGTTTGCTAGTAAAATTGCTTAGTTTAAAAAAGTTGGAGTGTGCAATGCAGGCAGACGTGCTCTGCAAATGTCTTTGCACTAGTGGGACTATAGCAAAGTCCAATAGCCACAGATAGGATGCCACTAGGTACACTGAGTGTTTGCTAGTATAATGGCTTAGTTATAATGAGTTGGAGTGTGCAGAGGACAGGAGGGTACAGTGGCAGGATTGTGGTGCTCTGGGTAGAGGAATGGAAGCCTGCCTTTCTATTCCCTCCTAATGGTGAAATGCAGGGAGGAAATCCCTGACCTTGGCTACACAGATGCTGTTGCTGTTTGCAGGACCTGTCACCTATGGCTCTCTGACCCTGCCGGTTTGAGCCCTTAAAAGGACTGCTATAAAGTGCTCTCCCTATGCTGTCTAACGCTGTGTATGCAGCGCATACAGCTGTATCGGCTATAGGACTCAGGAGGACGGAGCTGCGACAGTGATGTCTGACACCAAAGACGCAGAAGGCAGATAATGGCGTCCGTGAAGAAAATGTCCGGTTTTATAATGCAGGGACATGTGACATGCAGATCCTATCACACATGCCGTTGCTTCTCTGGCTCAAAGTCAACTTAGCTGTGTGTGTGTCTGTGATTGGCTGACATGCTGGCCCGCCCCACAAGACGCGCGCACTTAGGGAAGGAAGACAAGAAAAAAAAAAAAAAATGGCGATCGCCATTATAGAAACAGCAGTGATCTGAAGGCGCTGTTCACGCACACTATACACTGAAATGTGATAATAGTTTGATTCACAGAGTGACTTACACTATTACAGCAGAAACCAAGCTATGATTTAGCTGTTTTTTGGCTGCTAGAACCGTTCTCGAACGTTTCTAGAACTATCGAGCTTTTGCAAAAAGCTCGAGTTCTAGTTCGATTTAGAACATGCCCCAAAATCACTCGAGCCTAGAACTGGAGAACCACGAACCACGAACCGCGCTCAACTCTATCCAGGAGCTTTGGTTCCCTGAGTTTCCAATAGCAAATGTCTAGAAAAAACTCTGTCCATTGGCACAACTCAGCAAGAAAACGAGAAGACCGAGAAGATATATTTCATTTATCTTAATGCCACCTTATTAACAGCACTAAACCCTTCTATTATGTCCCTTAGCCTTTTGAGCTTATCCTCTGGTAAGCGGAAGACCATGCCTCTGGTATCGATCTCAGTGCCTAAAAACTGTATTATAGTAGCCAATCAGAATACAAAAGGATGCATAGGAAGCGTGACTTTATTTCAATATTTTAAAACAATCCAATAAAATGAAGAAAAGTCACTCATACAAGATCCACAGAAGTTGTATAATACATACATAAATCAAAACACTATAAGGCCTGTTTCACACGTCAGTGATTCTGGTACGTTTGTGCTTTTTTTTAAACATAACAGAATCACTGAGATACGCAGATCCATTATAATGAATGGGTCTGCTCACACATCAGTGATTTTTCACTGCACGTGTCTCCGTGCGGCGTACCCGCGTGTCCGTGATTGCTGCACGGAGACATGTCCATTTTTTTCTGGCATCACTGATAGGATGTCCATAAGGTGGCAGCAGAGCATAACAGAAAAAGGTGCCTATTGTGCACTGAAAAGACCCAATGTGATGCACCAGACATATAGAGCCCTAATGGATTCACAAATATAAGATATATCATGAATGACTACTGCATAATGAACGCTAGCATGAAAAAAGAAAGGAATCCATAAAAATAAATAATAAATGGTGCACATATGTTAGAGCCCCACCGAAGGACAAAAAAAGTCTGATGGAAATAGAGAGCATATAGGAACAATAAGAATGTGCAACAGAGAGGAAGGTGAGAATGCAGGATCAATCACTGCCTGTCAGATATTAATAATCAGGGAAATAACTCTGGAGCAGACGCACAAATTAGGGTCTTACCTGGTAAGGTAACAAATAATTAATAGTAGTTGCACTCACCTATTAAGGTTGTGCCAGTCACAACCCCTAAATGCACGTTACAAATGGCGACAGCCGCAGCCCCTAGTAGAAGAGCAATAACGTATAGGAGGAAAATCGGGTGCGTGCCGCGCTGTCACCAAAGGAAACTGATGTTAATTATTTCATCTCTTTATTCTTTTTTCCGGTCAATGTGTTTCAGAGATCACTGTCTCCTTCATCAGGGCAAAAAAAGAACAGTATGCAATCAAAGGAGGAAGAACCTCTATATATACACATATGGAGCTACGTCAGAGGACTGACTGCTGTATTTCAAATACTGCCGGGATGGTCAACTGTTACAATACTGGCCATAAAAGTTCTCAAGTGATATATTGAGAAACATTTATAAAATCACTGGGGTATAGTGTTTCAAATTTCATCAGCTTTTTGAGACAAAAATCAGAAAAAGAAGAAGAAGAAGGACAAAATGAAAAAAAGAAAAAAAAGAAGAAAAAAAAACCAAAAAGGGAGCATTGAGCTCCAGACCCTGTATTGAGTCTTAGAAGTGTAGTGACAAGTGCATCTGTCCACAACCCTGTAAGGGTGAACGGGATGACGGACAAGAAAAATTATGTTCGTGGCAAAAAATGGTGGTGTTGCTATATAAAATTGCATTAAGAATAAAGAAAGGAAAAATTTCTTTATAAAAGTAGTGAAGAAAAAAGTGGAAAAAAGGGGAGTGTAAGCCATTTTACTACTAAATAGTGATGAGCGAGCATGCTTGTTACTACTCGGTACTCGCACGAGTATCACTGTACTCGGTCTACTCGACGGGGACCGAGTAATCTCGCGATACTCGTGCTGTACTCGTGGTCTTCATCCCTGCATGTTGGCGCTCTTTTGAGAGCCAGCCCTCATGCAGGGATTGTCTGGCAGACCACTGCAATGCCACAGCCCTGTTAGTTGTGGAATTGCAGTGATTGGCCGGCCTGCACAGCGTGACCGAGCCTTTATACCGGCGGGCGCGCTGTGCTCTGCTCACAGCTATCCAGACAGTCAGTGCAGGGAGAGGGTCGCTGCTTCAGGGAAAGGTTTGCGGCCCTTTATAGCTATTTCCGTAGCAGGGCTGCAAACAGTGTGACCAAAAGTCCTTCTCAGGACTATTCTAGTTGTATACAGGCAGGCAGGGTATAGCCAGGTCGGAGTACAGTAGCAGAGTCCTTCTCAGGACTATTGTTGCTGTATACAGGCAGGGTATAGCCAGGTTGGAATACAGGCTAGTGACCAAAAGAGTCCTTGTCAGGACTATTGTAGCAGTATACAGGCAGGCAGGCAGGCAGGCAGGGTATATAGCCATTCCTAGTGGTGACCGTATACCAGCCTTCATCATATCTGGGGCTGGTGTACACAGTCTAAAACAGTCCTGATAGTGTCAGACTTCTCAGCAATTGTCGCTCCTAAAACCTGTTAGGTTCTTAGTGCGTCCATGCTTGCATTTAAAAACCGCACGTGTGTGCCTGTCGGTGGCAGCGTACAGGTGCACTTGTGTGCGTTTTTACCAAACTATTATATAACGCACAAGTGTAGTGTATAATACACGTCAGTCAGCAGTGGCTGATAGTGTCAGAGTTCTCGTCATTAATTTTTGCTCCTAAAACCTGTGTTAGGTTCTTAGTGCGTCCGTGCTTGCATTTAAAAACCGCACGTGTGTGCCTGTCGGTGGCAGCATACAGGTGCACTTGTGTGCGTTTTTACCAAACTATTATATAACGCACAAGTGTAGTGTATAATACACGTCAGTCAGCAGTGGCTGATAGTGTCAGAGTTCTCGTCATTAATTTTTGCTCCTAAAACCTGTGTTAGGTTCTTAGTGCGTCCGTGCTTGCATTTAAAAACCGCACGTGTGTGCCTGTCGGTGGCAGCGTACAGGTGCACTTGTGTGCGTTTTTACCAAACTATTATATAACGCACAAGTGTAGTGTATAATACACGTCAGTCAGCAGTGGCTGATAGTGTCAGAGTTCTCGTCATTAATTTTTGCTCCTAAAACCTGTGTTAGGTTCTTAGTGCGTCCGTGCTTGCATTTAAAAACCGCACGTGTGTGCCTGTCGGTGGCAGCGTACAGGTGCACTTGTGTGCGTTTTTACCAAACTATTATATAACGCACAAGTGTAGTGTATAATACATGTCAGTCAGCAGTGGCTGATAGTGTCAGAGTTCTCGTCATTAATTTTTGCTCCTAAAACCTGTTAGGTTCTTAGTGCGTCCGTGCTTGCATTTAAAAACCGCACGTGTGTGCCTGTCGGTGGCAGCATACAGGTGCACAATTTGCACAAACTTTGATATAACGCCCAAGTCTAGTGAATACACGTCAGCACAGCATTGCAAAATGCGCAAGGGCGTTGGCAAGGAACAAGGAAGTGGACGTGATGGTGGTGCAGGCAGAGGCCGAGGTCGTGGGCAAGCTCTAATTTTGCCACAACAAAGGGCCACATCTAGTCGCTCGCACGTCCTGTCCCAAATTCTTGGGGACCGCAGCAGTACACCGCTCTTGAACCAAGACCAGTGTCAACAGGTTGTTAGTTGGATAGCGGATAATGCTTCCAGTCAGATTGGCACCACCACAAACACTCTGTCATCCACACGGTCAAGTGTCAGTAGCCGTGATACTGCACCGCACATTTCAGAACCTGATCCTCCTTCCTACCACAAGGCTGAGTACACGTCCTCGGACATTAATGATCCCACACTTGGACACTCGGAAGAGCTGTTCACGTTTCCATTCGCACATTCTGGCCTCTCGCCAGCTCATGTTGAAGTGGGTCATGAGGAGATCGTATGTACAGATGGCCAAATATTTGAGCAGCCACGTTCTCACGAAGTTGGCAACGTGTCTCAACAAGGGGTGGACGATGATGAGACACAATTGTCAGGAAGTCAGGAGGAGGAGCAGGGTGCGGAAGAGGAAGACGACGTGGTGGATGATCCAGTAACTGACCCAACCTGGCAGGAGGATATGCAGAGCGAGGACAGCAGTGCACAGGGGGAGGGAGGCGTAGCATCCCAACAGGCAGTAAGAAGCAGGGTGGTGGCTCCAGGCAGAAGTCAGGCAACCGTTCCCCGGAACAACAACACGACACAAGGTGCCTGTACAAATGTTAGGTCTTCCCGAGTCTGGCAGTTTTTTAAGTTGGATCCAGATGATTCTAAAAAGGCCATTTGCAACACCTGCCGTGCCAGCATCAGCAGGGGTACCAAAACTAGCAGCCTGACCACCACCAGCATGATCAGGCACATGTCAGCCAAGCACCCGACTTTGTGGGAAGTACAACAGAGTCGAGGAGCAGTACTTGCTAATGTCACTGCTACGTCTTCGCTGGTTGTGCATGCGAGCCAATCCCCTGTCCATGCTGCCTGCGAACAAGCCTCCTCCGGTCCTGCACCTGCAGTTGCCTACTCAGAAATAACACCATCATCAAGCACGTCCTTGTCCCAGCGCAGCGTTCAGTTATCCATTCAGCAAACCTTTGAACGCAGGCGCAAATACACTGCCAACACCCCACATGCCACAGTTCTAAATGCTAACATTTCGCGACTGCTTGCGCTGGAAATGTTGCCTTTTAGGCTGGTGGAGACAGAAGCATTCCGCGACCTGATGGCGGCAGCTGTCCCACGTTACTCGGTCCCCAGCCGCCACTATTTCTCCCGGTGTGCCGTCCCCGCGTTGCATAACCACGTGTCACAAAACATCACACGTGCCCTGAACAACGCTGTTTCACCCAAAGTCCACCTAACCACAGACACGTGGACAAGTGCTTGTGGGCAAGGCCGCTACATCTCGTTGACGGCACACTGGGTTAATATTGTGGAAGCTGGGACCCAGTCTGAGCGAGGGACGGAACACGTCCTTCCCACACCAAGGTTTGCAGGCCCTACCTCAGTCAGTGTTTCACCCACACTCTACAGCTCCGGAATGTCATGCTCTTCAGCCTCCTCCTCCTCCTGCGCATCCTCATCCACTGTACCCTCCACACCAGTCCCAAGCTGGAAGCACTGCAGCACTGCCTCGGCGAAGCGGCAACAGGCTGTGCTGAAGCTAATCTGCATAGGTGACAAACCCCACAATGCAGAAGAGCTGTGGACAGCTCTGAAACAGCAGGCAGATCACTGGCTCACACCTCTGAACCTAAAGCCAGGAAAGGTCGTGTGTGACAATGGCCGGAACCTGGTGGCGGCTTTGAGGCGAGGCCAGCTGACACATGTTCCATGCGTGGCCCATGTGCTCAACCTCGTGGTTCAGCGGTTTCTAAAGTCATACCCAGAGCTGTCTGATCTGCTGGTAAAAGTTTGCCGCCTGTCTGCACATTTTCGAAAGTCACCTACTGCTTCAGCCGGCCTTGCCGGCTTTCAGCGCAGTTTGCATCTTCCGGCTCACAGACTGGTGTGTGATGTCCCCACGCGTTGGAATTCAACTCTGCACATGTTGGTCAGGATATGTGAGCAGAAGAGGGCAGTTGTTGAGTACCTGCATCACCTAAGCCGTCGGGAAATGGGTCAAACTCCACACATAACACCTGAGGAGTGGAGATGGATGTCCGACCTATGTACCATCCTCCAAAACTTTGAGGACTCCACCAAGATGGTGAGTGGTGATGACGCCATTATTAGCGTCACCATACCGCTACTCTGCCTTCTAAAACGGTCTCTGCTCAAAACCAAACATGATGCATTGCAGGCGGAGCGCGATGAGTTGCAGCAAGAAACAGTAGTGGGTGTGGGTGATAACACACAGCCCAGCCTCGTCTCATCACAACGTGCAGTGGAGGACTATGACGAGGAGGAGGATGAAGACATGGAGCAAATCTCCGGCCAAATTGAGGATATGACATGCACACCAGTCATATCCTCGGTTCAGCGTGGCTGGCCAGAGGACAGGGTAGATGAGGAGGAGGAGGAGGAGGAGGAGGAGGACAGCATGTTCAGTCAACGTGTTGGTCAGGCTACTGAAGTCCTGGCTGTTAAGAGTCTGGCGCACATGGCTGACTTTATGGTAAGCTGCCTGTCTCGTGACCCTCGCGTTAAGAACATCTTGGCCGACAATCATTACTGGTTGGTAACACTGTTAGACCCACGCTACAAGGAGAACTTTATGTCTCTTATTCCCGAGGCGGAGAGGTCAACCAAAATGCAGCAGTTCCGGAAGGCCATAGTCACGGAAGTAGGCAAAGCATTCCCCTCACAAAACGCTAGCGGCATAGGTCAGGAATCAGTGGACAACCAAGGCGTACAGCCGAGAGAGGCACAAGTCCAATCCGCCAGAGGTAGGGGAACAGTCTTTAAGATGTGGGACAGTTTTCTCAGCCCCTCACGTACCACAGCCCCTGAGGTGCGGGGTAGTGCCACAAGAAATCCTAAGTTTGCCCAGATGCTCAAGGAGTACCTTGCAGATCGAACAACTGTACTCCGACATTCCTCTGTGCCTTACAATTATTGGGTATCCAAGGTGGACACGTGGCATGAATTGGCTCTCTACGCCTTGGAAGTCCTGGCCTGCCCTGCCGCTAGCGTTTTGTCAGAGCGTGTTTTTAGTGCCGCAGGTGGAATCATTACAGATAAACGCACCCGCCTGTCAACTGAAAATGCTGACAGGCTGACTCTGATCAAGATGAACAAGGGTTGGATTGGGCCAGACTTCACCACACCACCAGCAAATGAGAGCGGAATTTAAAGTTTGTAACGGGAATTTGCCATGTACCTCCAGTCACCCATGGGTACACACTTCTGGACTTTGGATAATCGCTGGACTGCTCCTCCTTCTCCTCATGCGCCACCATGATGACCGTTACAAGAGTTAGGCCTTTGTTTCAGGTATACCCCCAGTGGTAAATTTTTTCGCCCATTCTTTGCAGAATGGACATTACAACGACAGGAGACCCGCTCCTTTGCAATGGGAACAATGTTTTGAGGCCCTCATGCACGTCTCTATGCAGGGACAACGTGGAGCCTCCCAATTTTTGGCTGCCCTGCCAAAGGGCTATACTATAATACACCCACTTCCTGACAATGGACACTTAATGTTTTGAGGCCCTCATGCACGTCTCTATCCAGGGACAACGTGGAGCCTCCCAATTTTTGGCTGCCCTGCCTAAGGGCTATACTATAATACACCCACTTCCTGACAATGGACACTTAATGTTTTGAGGCCCTCATGCACGTCTCTATCCAGGGACAACGTGGAGCCTCCCAATTTTTGGCTGCCCTGCCAAAGGGCTATACTATAATACACCCACTTCCTGACAATGGACACTTAATGTTTTGAGGCCCTCATGCACGTCTCTATCCAGGGACAACGTGGAGCCTCCCAATTTTTGGCTGCCCTGCCTAAGGGCTATACTATAATACACCCACTTCCTGACAATGGACACTTAATGTTTTGAGGCCCTCATGCACGTCTCTATCCAGGGACAACGTGGAGCCTCCCAATTTTTGGCTGCCCTGCCTAAGGGCTATACTATAATACACCCACTTCCTGACAATGGACACTTAATGTTTTGAGGCCCTCATGCACGTCTCTATCCAGGGACAACGTGGAGCCTCCCAATTTTTGGCTGCCCTGCCTAAGGGCTATACTATAATACACCCACTTCCTGACAATGGACACTTAATGTTTTGAGGCCCTCATGCACGTCTCTATCCAGGGACAACGTGGAGCCTCCCAATTTTTGGCTGCCCTGCCAAAGGGCTATACTACAAAAGACCCACTTCCTGACAATGGACACTTAATGTTTTGAGGCCCTCATGCACGTCTCTATCCAGGGACAACGTGGAGCCTCCCAATTTTTGGCTGCCCTGCCTAAGGGCTATACTATAATACACCCACTTCCTGACAATGGACACTTAATGTTTTGAGGCCCTCATGCACGTCTCTATCCAGGGACAACGTGGAGCCTCCCAATTTTTGGCTGCCCTGCCAATGGGCTATACTATAATACACCCACTTCCTGACAATGGACAACGTGGAGCCTCCCAATTTTTGGCTGCCCTGCCAAAGGGCTATACTACAAAAGACCCACTTCCTTCCAATGGGCACTTCAGGTTTACAGGCCCTCATGCACGTCTCTATCCAGGGACAACGTGGAGCCTCCCAATTTTTGGCTGCCCTGCCTAAGGGCTATACTATAATACACCCACTTCCTGACACTGGACACTTAATGTTTTGAGGCCCTCATGCACGTCTCTATCCAGGGACAACGTGGAGCCTCCCAATTTTTGGCTGCCCTGCCTAAGGGCTATACTACAATAGACCCACTTCCTTACAATGGGCACTTCAGGTTTACAGGCCATCATGCACGTCTGTATGCAGGGGCATTGGTGAACCTCACAATTTTGGACTGCCCTGGCAAAGGAAAATACTACAAAGACTCAGTTCCTCAAAATGTGCACATTAGACTCAGAGGCCTTTATGTACGTCTCTTCTCAGGGACATCGGAGTGCCACACAATGTTTTACGTAAAATCTTTCATGTATTGATCTCAAAAAGTAACATACATTAGCTCTATCTCACTATTGGGTATGTGCCCTTAACATTTCCGCTATGAAAAATCATTTTGGTGTCATTTTGGAAGGTTTTCTGGTGAGTCCGTAAAAATGGCGTAAAACGCGGACAAAATTATTCACAGCTGTGACTTTTGAGTGATAAATGCTTCAAGGGGTCTTCCCCATGCTGTTGCCATGTCATTTGAGCACTCATCGGAGACTTTTGTGCCATTTTTAGGGTTTCTACATGCTGCCGGTGGTCATTTCACAAAAATACTCGGGTCTCCCATAGGATAACATTGGGCTCGGTGCTCGGGCCGAGTACACGAGTATCTTGGGAGGCTCGGCCCGAGCTTCGAGCACCCGAGCTTTTTAGTACTCGCTCATCACTACTAATAAACCTAAAAAATAAAAATAAATTGAATAAAAATCATGAATGTTGTGTTATAACAGGAAATTCGGTGTAAGAATGAATATCCGGGATGAGAGTTCAGCGAATGAGTTATAGAAATTGTTACAAAAAGGAGTGTGTACGGTTTATGCGTAAATTTTCAGAATGCGTACATGAAAATTATATGTATGTGAGAATGTCCCCCATGCTTTGTAAAAAGTTATTTATGAAAATGTAAATAAAATATATAAAAATGCCTAATTATTTATAATTTATGAGAAAGA
The DNA here is from genome assembly GCF_048569485.1 of Anomaloglossus baeobatrachus. Lineage (NCBI taxonomy): Eukaryota > Metazoa > Chordata > Amphibia > Anura > Aromobatidae > Anomaloglossus > Anomaloglossus baeobatrachus. The sequence goes on from NW_027442587.1 coordinate 155,737, forward strand.
TATATATGTATGGAAGAATGTTATAAGGTGTCCAAGAACCATAAAGAAAAAGGGTGCATATATAATGTTAGAGGTCTAGAGTTCCACCAGGCTATATCACCCCTAAAGAAATAGAAAGAAGACCTTACTACCTGTGTACCCCAAAAAAAGCTATATTTCTTAGCCAGGATTATGGTGGAGATATGCACAAGTGAAATAAGAATATAAAGTAATACAATAAGATTATAAAACCAATATGTGTGCATTCATGCACCACCCGGTACGCTACCCTTGCCAAATTGCTCACTCTAGATCCCCACACGATCCATGAAGCCGTTCCCCCGGTCACACCGCCTGCTGCCGGTTCCCACTCATCCCTGGGGGAGTTAGGCGAGTGGTATCGAGAGCTACATGTCGGCACTGATGATACCCCCATACACCACAAGGAAGGGGTATACCGGGTGGTACAGGAGTATGAGCGGGTTTTTAGCAAGCACCCTCTAGATTTTGGGCAGATTAAAGGGGTTCAACACCACATCCCTACCGGTACACACTCCCCTATTAAAGAGAGATACAGGCCTATTCCCCCTGCGCACTACCAATGCTCCAAAGACATGTTGAGGAACATGAAGGAGGCAGGGGTTATTAGGGACAGCTGTAGTCCCTGGGCCGCTCCGTTGGTGCTGGTTAAGAAGAAGGATGGCACCATGCGGATGTGTGTGGATTACCGGAAGATTAACCAGATAACGCATAAGGATGCTTACCCTCTGCCCCGCATCAAAGAGTCCCTGGCCTCGCTGAGAACCGCTAACTACTTCTCCACCCTTGACCTCACCAGCGGGTACTGGCAGGTGGCCGTGGCACCGGAAGACCGAGAGAAGACTGCCTATGGGACCGTTTTGCTGTACTTGGATGATGTGATTGTGTACTCACAGACGTATGAAGCCCACCTGGAGCACCTAGCCGAGGTGTTCGCGTCCCTTGCCAAGTATGGGATGAAGTTGAAGCCCTCAAAGTGTCATCTGCTGAAACCCAGAGTGCAGTACCTAGGACATGTGGTTGGTGCGGAAGGTGTCGCCCCCAACCCCGAGAAGATCACCGCCATCCAAGACTGGCCGAGACCGACCACAGTGAGGGAAGTGAGGCAGTTTCTGGGCCTGGTGGGATATTACCGTCGCTTCATTAAGGGGTACACAAAGATGGCTGCCCCCATGCAAGACCTCCTCGTAGGACAGACCAAGGGTGGTAGATCCCTAGTAGCCCCATTGGTGTGGGAAGAAAAGCATGAGGAATCCTTCCGCCAGCTGAGAACAGCCCTGACCGGAGAGGAAATCCTAGCGTACCCTGACTACAGCCGCCCATTCATCCTCTACACCGACGCCAGCAATGTGGGCTTGGGGGCTGTTCTATCCCAGGTCCAAGACAGAAGGGAAAAGGTAATAGCTTATGCTAGCTGAAAACTCCGACCGACTGAGAGGAACCCTGAGAACTACATCTCCTTCAAGCTTGAGCTCTTGGCACTGGTGTGGGCTATCACCGAGCGGTTCCGCCATTACCTGGCAGCAGCCAAGTTCACCGCGTACACAGACAATAACCTGCTGACCCATCTAGATACGGCCAAGCTGGGCGCGTTGGAGCAGCGGTGGGTGACCAGGTTAGCCAACTACGATTTCACCATCAAGTACCGGGCCGGCCGTACCAACGTCAATGCCAATGCACTCTCCCGGATGCCCCACCTGTCGGAAGAGGGGCCAGAGGATGATGACCTCGAAGAGATCGAGTTGCCTGCATTTCACCGGCCATTCACTGAGAAGGTGCACGTCTACCAACAACGGGTGAACCTGGATCCGCTGCCCCGACAGGACTGGCAGGAAGCTCAGGACCAGGCACCTGCTGTCCGCCTGGTCAAGACTCTAGTGGAACAGGGTTCTGCTGGGATAGACCCTGCTGCCCCTGCCGAAGCCCAACGTCTGTGGCAAGAACGGACCCGGCTATACCTACACCAGGGGAAGTTGTATCGCGAGCTGATTAATCCAAAGACTCACGAGAAGATCCGCCAGCTGGTGATTCCCCAGGCTAACGTGCCCACCGTCCTGCAAGCATACCATGATGGTGCAGTGCACTTCGGGTGGAAGAAGCTAGAGATGTTGTTAAGAGAGCGGTTCTATTGGAGTGGAATGCGGGAATCTGTGGAGGCCTGGTGCCGAGAATGTGGCCCTTGCGCATTGAGAAGGAAGGACGAGGCCAGCCAGAAGGCACCCCTACACCCGATCATTACACACCAACCGCTGGAGCTGGTTGCCCTTAACCATGTAAAGCTCACCCCCAGCCGAAGTGGGTACACCTACGCTCTGACCATCGTAGACCACTACTCGAGGTTCCTGGTGGTTGTCCCAGTTAAGGACTTAACCGGCCGCACCGCTGCTAAGGCTTTCCAGGCTTATTTCTGTTGACCGCATTGGTACCCGGAGAGGGTGCTTACCGACCAGGGTCCGGCCTTTGAAGCAGAGGTATTCCAGGAATTCTGCCAGTTGTACGGCTGCAAGAAAATCCGGACCACGCCTTACCACGCCCAAACCAATGGCATTTGTGAAAAGATGAACCACTTGGTCCTGGGCCTCCTCAAGACGTTACCACTGGAAGAGCGGAACCTGTGGCTGGAGAAGCTACCTGACCTGGTCGATATGTACAACAACATCCCTTCCAGCTCTACGAAATGCACTCCAGCATACCTGATGAGAGCTCGTCCCGGCCGGCTACCAGTGGATCTGGAAATGGGCTTGGAAGCTTCAGAAGCACTCCTGTCGACAGCTGAATGGGACACTCGGCGGAGGACACAGTACCGACAGGTCCAGGAGTATGTTGAAAAGAACTTGTGCCAGAGTCGGGGACAATAGGAGCAGTGCTTCAACAAGAAGGCGCCTGCCGGTTCCTTCCAACCTGGGGATGTAGTGCTGAAGCGGAAAAGAAGGGCCCACAAGCTGGATGATCAATGGGAAAAAACCCCGTATGTAGTCCAGCCCACAGGATGGGAGAATGGGAAGGCCTACCAGATCAGCCGTGACCAGGGGGGGACTTTGGCCACGGTTTCCCGAGACCACCTGAAGAAGTGCCCACCAGCATTGAGAGTAGCGGATGAGGCTCCAGTTCCCAGTCCAGTGGAGAAGGAAAAAGAGGTAATCCACACCATGATGGGTGATTTTCCAGCAGACTGGCCTACACAGAACGGTGCGGTGATCCTTCCAGTGATACTGTTCCCACAACCCGTGGATGAAGAAATGATGGAAACGGTTAACCGCGAGCCAGTGCCCAGGGATGTACCTGTACCCAGCTCCCCTACGCCTCCGCCTGCCCCACATGATAGCAGGGAGGAGGAACTGACTGTTCCCTCTGCCCCACTGCCTGTCACCACTGACACCGGACCCCGAAGGTCCACTCGCCCCAACCTAGGTAGACCCCCACTTAGGTACAGGGAAACTACTCTTTAAAAGGGGGGGGGCTTTATGTGTTGAGTGTACCAGTTTGAAAGTTTTAAATGATAAGTAAAGATGATCAACCAAAGAAGTTTACCTGATTGAACCGTGATTAAACCGGCCGTTGCCGGCAACTGTTGTCCCCGTAGGGACTGTGCAACCATTGCGTAAGGAACTGCTTACGGACAAGCCCGAGAACTTGCAGGGCAACCACAAACTTAGTGCAATGTAAATAAAAATGTTTGTTGGCTTGACACCGTTACCGCCTCCGGAGAGGCTGATTTGGGAGGATGGGCCTGGAGGAAAGGGATGGCCTAGGCCCGCCACTACCGTAACCGGTGGCGATCCTCCGGGGGTTCAGGGGTCCCCTTGGACGTGGGCCCCCTGAAAGAGACAGAACCCGCTCGGGCAACTTGGTGCTGGACTGGGGTCAAGGGGTGCTGCCCGCTTCTTAGGGGCAGCATCAGGGCCAGGTTGTTTGGGTGGGAGAAGAGCGGAAGCTGTACCGTTGTAAAATGTTTATGATGCTTTTACATGTTTTACCGTTTTATTCTTTTTCAGTTGTGAAAATAAAACCGGTGATGGACGGGCAGCCCGCGGACGGTCTGCATTTTACTATAGGGGAATGTGGCGCCCTGGACAAGCCAGGTCGTCACAGGTACTACACCAACACACTCTACACTCCGGCTAGGCACACCGAAGCTAAACACAAATCCTAGTTGCCTTCCTCCAGGGGCTGATGTCCACACCAGGGGGTGGGCCAGGCGGTTGATCCCACCCACCGAGGAGTTCACAGTCCTGGAGGCGGGAAAAGGAGTCAGATTAGAGATCAGTTTTGGAGTTAGAGAAGTGAAGAGGAGAGGAGACTGACCGTGTCCGGGTGTGTGGCCCGGGCACTCAGCAAGGTTGGCAGACGGTGGTGACCTTCTGCAGGAGAGGCTGATTGGAGTGAACCGTACGGACCGGGGATGGGCGGTGGCCCGCCGGTACCAGATCGGGGAGTGAAGAGAAGCCAGCACCATCCGGCAGGGCCTACGGACCCCGACCAGGCTAGGAGTCGCCGTAAAACCGGTCAAATCCGTTAGCGACAGGAACCTCCAGGGTTTCCCAGCAGTCAAGACCCGATTCAAGGCAACAGCTCACACCGTAGAGGGAAGCACAGTCACCGCCAAGGCTACAGTTCCCAGGGCCAGAGCCTGCGGGCAAAAGGGGCTCCCTCAGCATCCATCCAAGCTGGGGAGCGGGTTACCGGTGGGAAGCCCGCTAGATTTTGGGGGAATAAAAGGGGTCCAACACCACATCCCCACAGGTGCACACCCACCCATCAAAGAGAGCTATAAGCCAATACCACCTTCACATTGCCAGTGTACCAAGGACATGTTGAGCAACATGAAGGCGGCTGGGGTTATCCGTGACAGTTGTAGCCTTTGGGCAGCTCTGTTGATCCTGTTAAAAAAGAAGGACGGCACCACTCCCCGTATTGAGGAATCGCTAGCTGCATTGAGAACTGCAAATTATTTTTCTACCCTTGATCTCACTAGTCACTATTGGCAAGTGTCCGTTGCTGAGGCAGACCGGGAGAAGACCGCCTTCGCCACCCCTATGGGTCTCTGCGAGTTCAAAAGCATGCCCTTCGAGCTGTGCAATGCGCCAGGAACCTTCCAGAGGCTGATGGAATGCTGCTTGGGACAAGATTTTAGGGTGTATAAAAAGGGAGATTAGATCCCGTGATCCCAACGTATTGTTACACCTCTATAAATCACTTGTAAGGCTACATCTGGAATATGGGAACCAGTTTTGGGCTCCACATTTTAAAAAGGACATTCAGAAGTTAGAGTCAGTTCAAAGGTGGGCAACTAGACTACTACAAGGAATGGAAGGCCTCCCATATGATGACAAGTTGAAAAAGTTATTAAGTGATTATTGGCTGCAATGGGGCTTTCTGGCTGGTGCCAGCCTCTTTTCTTAGCACACAGGAACCACAATCCCTACATCATGCTTCAATGGATTCTCTCATCCCAGCCCAGTAAAACTACATATTTTACACAGTCATAAGCAGCCAAAAGGGATCTATTCTATTCAATTGCAAATGATCTAGATAAGGCTGAGAATAAGATACTGCACGGGACATAGCAGAGTTGGTCAAGTTGAGTGGAGATGAGTTTGCTATTTGGCACAGCTTTTTGCATCAATAAAGCAAGTAAAAGGTGTGAAAGATAAAAAAAAGGGTGAAAGTGTGAAAAGTGAATTGGCCAAATTGAGGTACATATAAAGTTTTTGCTTTCTTTCAATTCACTAATGGGGCTCATTTGAATCAGGTGAATTGAGTTCTGCTTTTGGAAACTGGGTTAAGAAGGGGTGCACCGGTCCTGGAGGTACTGCAATACCAGGTCAATGCGTGGAGTGGACAGAGCAAGATTTTTTCCATCTCCTTGTTCTAAAAATCCATTTAATATATGGTCCCCAGAGAGGGGACGTATCAGATATTAAACTGATAAGAACAGATTTAATTTTTTTTTTTTCTGTTTATCAGTAGGACTTCAAAATAACAAAGGTGATCGCCTCCCGTTGCCTGGGAACCGTCCAGGCACAAGAGGGCTATGTGTCACCAGAAGGCGCACACACTTCCTCAAGGCCGGCAGACGTGCAATCCCAGGCACCTTCCAGTACCGACCAAGGTAGCGTCCTCCGAAACTACACTTGATCTTAGCCAAAAGGCCGAGAAGCTATAACCCGAATTGGTTACGGCCTTGAGTGGCACCCTGGCCTATACCGGACACATCTTAGGGAGAGGGAGACAAACCCACGCCTACAGAAGACATTTTGTCACCCAAGCCAACCCTTGAAAAGGCTGTTTTGCAGAGCAAAAACAAGAAGAATGGTGCTTTTTGCAGCCGCCGCCCACTGCAATGAATCTGAATAACTCCTCCTTTTGGACACAAGCACCTCCCCTCCCCCTTGCAGTCTTTCCAATTCATGATACAAAAAGACGGACGGACAGGACAGGACAGGACAGGCTGCCTGACTTTCCGTCACTGCCACCCTTTGCCATCCTTGCCCGTAGAAAGCCCTTTCATCATCCCCAAACCCTAATCTTTTCCCTTCCCTTCCCAGATGCGTCTCACTCCCTTTCATTAGGAAGTGAGCGCAGCCTTTTCTCCGTTCTGCACATGCGCGACGTTAAACACAAATGCGCAGGCGTGCGTTCCATTACCCTCACTGCATTCCACTCCCATACAGGAAGTGGGCGCAGCTATTACTACGGTCGCACATAAAAGAACCCACGGCCACCACTGCACATAGCTGACTCCACCACAGGACACCCACTTCTACACCAACGCAGGTAAGACAGGATCGGCACCTCTATGCTCCCGTTACAATCAGGCTCAGTCACCATGTGATAACGCTCTCAACTCTTTAGTTGCAGGCTCCCCTTGCTTCACCTACACTGACTGTGCTGCCATTTCCTCTCCCACCTGGAAGGTATACTTTATTCCACTATTTTCCTGTTTCTCTATTCCCCCTTTTCCCATAACCTACTTTTATCTGCATTTGTGGGGTATCTATATGCTATTTACATCATAGTTTTATTCATTAATATGGAAGGGAAGAGTGCCCATGAGAGTGTTGAACTGCGGAGAGCAAGAGATTAAGCTGCTCCGATTTGCCACCATTGATAAGCTGTTCTCAGTAGATACACATGCTATCCAAACAGCAGCATCCACCATTGCTTCAGCCCACCCATTCAGTGACAGCTCACCAAGTCAGCCAGAGGAGTGGTGTAAGGAATTACACGTAGGCACTGACTCCACACCTTCACATCACAAGAAGGGGGTCTACAGGCTAGTGCAAGAATACGAGCAAGTCTTCAGCAAACATCCGCTAGACTTTTGAAGAATAAAAGGGGTCAAACACTACATCCCCACAAGTGCACACCCACCCATCAAAGAGAGATATAAGCCAAAACTACCTGCACATTACCAGTGTACCAAGGACATGTTGAGCAACATGAAGGAGGCTGGGGTTATCCGTGACAGTTGTAGCCTCTGGGCAGCTCCGTTGGTCCTGTTAAAGAAGAAGGACAGCACCACTCCCCTGTATTGAGGAATAGCTAGCTGCATTGAGAACTGCAAATTATTTTTCTACCCTTGATCTCACTAGTCGCTATTGGCAAGTGTCCGTTGCTGAGGCAGACCGGGAGAAGACCGCCTTTGCCACCCCGATGGGTCTCTGCGAGTTCAAAAGCATGCCCTTCGAGCTGTGCAATTTGCCAGGAACCTTCCAGAGGCTGATGGAATGCTGCTTGGGACACCGAAACTTTGAAACGGTACTGCTATACCTTTATGATGTTATTGTTTATTCTAAAGCAAACAAGATTTTAGGGTGTATAAAAAGGGAGATTAGATCCGGTGATCCCAACGTATTGTTACCCCTCTATAAATCACTTGTAAGGCCACATCTGGAATATGGGGTAAAGTCCTGAGCAGGTTGATAACCATTGGTTTGAGCATGGTAGGGTGTAGTGCGCATCTTCCTGCATCGGTAAAAGCTGCAGAAGTCCTTGAAGATTTCCGCTTCAAAGGCTGTGCCTTGATCTGTGAGGACTCTCTCTGAGTAGCCATGAGGTCTGCATAAGTGTGCTTGGAAGACCTTCGCTGCAGTATGGGCCATTAGATCTTTGACTTGTACCACAACCATAAATCTCGAGAAGTTGTCTACCATCGTAAGTGCATACGTGAGCTCGCCTCGATATTCTGCAACAAAACTCCCTTTTTCGATTTCAGTTTCAGCAAACACTCCTCTTCCTGTAGAAAATATTTATCATTACCTAAGACAGTCATTCTAATGCATGACAATATTAAGGCAATTTAGTTAAAACTTGTTTTAACTCACCTTTAAGGGGATTGATGTATTTCATGGTCAATCCAGGTTTGTCAGTGATGGCACTGACATAATGTATGGCGTCTTTTTCGGGCGTTATCCTTTGCCTTTTCATTGTGAAAATCCAGTTGCCTATATCAAAGCAAATTCTACTACTTGTAAAGTATGCAGAAAATGAAATGTAGAACATATAACATCAACTGCTTAGGAACGCATCATAGGTTAGTACTTAAAAGGATATTGTCATGTTCTAGTCATAATGCAAGCTGGACATTTTTCATGTTACCCTGTAATCGCCGGCCTGTTCTAATGCTCACAAGCCAAGATATAGGCTCAGCTGCTACGGCTTCCCTCTGCCTTCTGAATGAAACTTGAATATGTCTGGGTCACTGTGTATATAGCAGGTGCTCAGAAAAAATAAGAGTCAATTCAATAGAAATAGCTCTGGCACACTATAGTGATCAATAACGTAAGAAAGGAACTCTTGGAATGCTGAAAATTCTTTATTTGTGCAAAAGGATAATTCATCCAACGTTTCGACCTTGTTTTTAGGTCTTTATCAAGGATAAAGTTATCTAAGATCATAAAGGGTTACAAAACCATATAAACACGTAATTAGTACATAGTACAACATAACAGTACAATATATTGCTACTTGAGAGTACAATGGGTCAAATGACCATGATGCACATACAAAAAATTTTTCCAAAGCCATAGTGAAAACATTTGTACTGAGGAAAGAAAATTTCCACATGACCTATCTGGAGAAACATTCTGGATCAAACAACCAAAAATAGTCAAGCAGGTAAATACACACCTATATGGATAACAGGATGATATGTGTTCAATTGTATAGCGTCATTGCCATTAAGGTACAAATGGAAAACTTGCAATCCTATATAGTGAAGGAAATGAACACATATCATATCAAAGAACACAGGAACATGGGTGTGAGAAAAACCTCAATGTTTATACTTTGTTCTTTATAATGGTGTGAACATGTATATGTCTCAGTACCTTATGCACTTGAGAATTCTAGTGAGTAGATCATGAAAGCCTATTTCAGAACTGGAATCGGTAAATAATTGTAGGTGGAATCTAAATGAAAAGATGGTACAAGTGTTATCATGACACGTGGGCTATAACACAATGGACCGTGTGACAAAGAAGAAAGGAGAGAAAGAAGAGGAAGAAAATGCAACTACCTGTAACATTACGTGATAGTCACTGGTAAGTATCACTTGACAATTCAAGTGAAAAAGGATTCCTTTATTAAAGGGTTCTCAGTCGCCTCAGGATCATGAAATACTAGGGTAAATGATATGAGAATGGGTAAGAAGCACCACTAAAGGAAATATGAGATGCAGGACATATATCTATAAACCCCTGAACTACATGATAGAAATAAAAAGAAGAAAAAAGAAAAAAAAGAAGAAAGAAGAAGAACACATAGAATGCGGAAAGAGAATGGGTACAACTACCTGAGTTACTGCAGGGAGGCCCCTGGTTGGTATTGTGAGGGTTAGTGGAATTCCTTCACTGAAGGGTTCTCAGTTGCCTCAGGTTCGTGAAAAATGCTATAGACAAATAATGCCCGGAGAAAAGGGGTTCATATACAGCGAATAATGGTAATACAAGGTACATGTGTCACATGTAATAGTATATATATATATATTGTACTAAGCTCTACACCAGAAATAGAAAGTAGTCCCTCTGCCTTCTGTCTAGGTGCCCTGAGTTATGTCCTGTAAACTGTCACAGGGACCCAGACACACATGTGTAGTAGGGGAATATCCCTGCTGAGATGCCAGTGCTAGAGCACTCGTTTGCTGTGGAGTTGAACGCTATGTGAGCAGTTCTTACCTTCAATGAGCAGAAGTCTCTTTTTTCAGATTTCAATATCTCTGTGGGTATCTGGCAGAAATATGGAATACTCTTTACTGCTAAGACCCTGTACACCACTCCCACTAAAGGGGGCTTTACACGCTGCGACATCGCTAATGCGGAGTCGTTGGGGTCACGGAATTTGTGACGCACATCCGGCCGCATTAGCGATGTTGCTGCGTGTGACACCGATGAGCGATTTTGCATCGCTGCAAAAACGTGCAAAATCGCTCATCGGTGACATGGGTCTCCATTCTCGATTATCGTTACTGCAGCAGTAACGATGTAGTTCGTCGCTCCTGCGGCAGCACACATCGCTCCGTGTTACACCGCAGAAACGAGGAACCTCTCCTTACCTGCCTCCCAGCCGCTATGAGGAAGGAAGGAGGTGGGCGGGATGTTCCGGCCACTCATCTCCGCCCCTCCGCTGCTATTGGGCGGTCGCTCAGTGATGTCGCTGTGACGCCGCACGGACCGCCCCCTTAGAAAGGAGGCGGTTCGCCGGTCACAGCGACGTCGCCGGGCAGGTAAGTATATGTGACGGGTCTGGTCGGTGTTGTGCAGCATGGGCAGCGATTTGCCCGTGTCGCGCAACAGATGGGGGCGGGTATCCACACTAGCGATATCGGGACCGATATCGCAGTGTGTAAAGTAGCCTTTAATAAACTGTGTAAAGGATTTTAAGTAAAAATCCACAATAAACCAGCGCTAGATGGGTTTTTATAATTTTATTAATAGACCACAAATAAAAAATTTTTTGCTATCCTTGTTTCAAGACAGAGTATTTGATAATATACAATACACTGATTTTTACTAAAACCAAGGACCACATAAAACAAGGACCACATAAAATAAAAAATGAAAGTAATGATAATAAAATTATTTTGTATAACCAATTAACTTCGAGGTGATACAATATTCACATTGATTTAGTTTTACCAGTCTAATGTAATGCCCCGGCCGGTGGCATATATTTTGTTTGGTTAATAATTTAGACTTATACAATGAAAGATGTACTATACCACCCCTGGCTAACTTACAAGTTTTAAGTTGTACAATATAAGTTTGCGACGTTATATTCATATATAGGAAGGCAAACAATATTGGCAATTTAGTGGCACCCACCATACGTAATCTTACAGCACCTAATAAGGGAGGATTATTTGGCCTGAAAGGTTTTTTTCCATGCAAAAGCTGTATAGTATGTAAGAATACAAAAAATATTTCACGGAAATCCTTCTTACAGGGGCAGTCAGAAGTCATGATTAGAGAATTTATTACATGTCAATCAAAGGGAGTAGTATATTGCATTCAATGTCCCTGTCAGAAAAAATACATTGGGAGAACTATTAGACCCCTATGGAAAAGGGTGGGTGAGCACATTAGAAGTGTTAAAAATAAATGTACTAAGCACCCCCTATCCAGACATTATGTGTTAAAACATGGAGGGTCCTTTAAAGGATCCCAAGTATGGGGCGTACAAAAAATAACTAAGGATTGGAGAGGTGGCGATTTCATTAAAAAAATGTCACGAGCAGAAAGCCAATGGATTTTTGAATTGAACACCTTGAAACCATATGGACTCAATAATGATATAGAACTGTTTGCTTTTAATTAATTTATATTTTTATAGGTAGAGGAGTAATAGGTACTGATAATAATACGGAGAGAAGGAAAAAAAAAAAAAAAAAAAAAATAAAGCGATTGTCATGGAGATATATGTGTATATATGCATAATATATATTAAAATTGGTGCTTCACTTGCCCAAGGTTGATGTAGATATAAGGGGCTTTTCATATTATAGCAAATTTATATTACACCTTTATGATGTCCTTTTGTTAAATTTATTGTTGAAAAAAAGCATATGCATATATACACATTGTCTTCCCAGTATATGATGATACAAGCAAGGCTATATATAGGTCTTTTTAGAAAAACCTTTAGAAAAACCTTTGCACATAATTATATTATATGGCTATTATGAACGGTCTTTCACAAATTGATATATGTAGTGGTCATTGAATGTTGGTTGAATTTAAACATTGTTTAATTTTATGCAAATTATAACCAATTAAATATATGCATAAATAGTGCTCTAGGCAACAGCTGAGTTATCCTTGAGGAAGGGGGCCGTTACACGCCCCCGAAACGCGCGTCGGATCAGGACTCTGTTTTTGCCTACCTCACCTGTGCGGTGATAACCTGCCAAGTAATCTCTCCCTCGTGTGGAATCAACCGGCTTCCACTGGACACGGTACGGATTGCCTGCTGGAGAGGTTGAGAGGTTACCGCTGACATTTCCTTTGTCTGCAACCAGGATACATTGGTACCTCCAGCGGTTCTGCATTGCTCGTTTGGAAGCGGATCGGAGCCTTGTGTGGTGCTAACCTGCCAAGCAACTTCCTCCTGTGTGGAATCAGTCAGCTGACACTGGATACGGTCTGGACTGCCCGCTGGAGAGGCTGAGTAGTTACCGCTGATCTTATTGTTGTCCGCAGCCAACATCTTGGTGCTTTCAGTGGCTTCGTACTGCTTGATTTCGAAAGTACATTTGGGAGAATACGGGACCGGCTGGTTTGTGGCCTTGTGAAGTGTTATAAAGGCTCTGTAAAGAGGGATGTCGGTAACCATACATCTCCCCCAGAGCCAGCACTAGTCGCGGCCACTGGCCTCAAAACGTCCGCTCTGGAAGTCTAACAGGTCAATCCTGTACATAGCGGTTCCAGCCTAATCAACGGAGAAATCCGGGGTGTTTTTTGCGGTCAAGTTGTTGTGAGGTTTATTCCCCCAGGCCCTGGGGGCGAATATAACGTCGCAAACTTATATTGTACAACTTAAAACTTGTAAGTTAGCCAGGGGTGGTATAGTACATCTTTCATTGTATAAGTCTAAATTATTAACCAAACAAAATATATGCCACCGGCCGGGGCATTACATTAGACTGGTAAAACTAAATCAATGTGAATATTGTATCACCTCGAAGTTAATTGGTTATACAAAAGAATTTTATTCTCATTACTTTCATTTTTTATTTTATGTGGTCCTTGTTTTATGTGGTCCTTGGTTTTAGTAATAATCAGTGTATTGTATATTATCAAATACTCTGTCTTGAAACAAGGATAGCAAAAAATTTTTTATTTGTGGTCTATTAATAAAATTATAAAAACCCATCTAGCGCTGGTTTATTGTGGATTTTTACTTAAAATCCTTTACACAGTTTATTAAAGGCTACTTTACACACTGCGATATCGGTCCCGATATCGCTAGTGTGGATACCCGCCCCCATCTGTTGCGCGACACGGGCAAATCGCTGCCCATGCTGCACAACACCGACCAGACCCGTCACACATACTTACCTGCCCGGCGACGTCGCTGTGACCGACGAACCGCCTCCTTTCTAAGGGGGCGGTCCGTGCGGCGTCACAGCGACGTCACTGAGCGACCGCCCAATAGCAGCGGAGGGGCGGAGATGAGTGGCCGGAACATCCCGCCCACCTCCTTCCTTCCTCATAGCGGCTGGGAGGCAGGTAAGGAGAGGTTCCTCGTTTCTGCGGTGTCACACGGAGCGATGTGTGCTGCCGCAGGAGCGACGAACTACATCGTTACTGCTGCAGTAACGATAATCGAGAATGGAGACCCATGTCACCGATGAGCGATTTTGCACGTTTTTGCAGCGATGCAAAATCGCTCATCGGTGTCACACGCAGCAACATCGCTAATGCGGCCGGATGTGCGTCACAAATTCCGTGACCCCAACGACTCCGCATTAGCGATGTCGCAGCGTGTAAAGCCCCCTTTAGTGGGAGTGGTGTACAGGGTCTTAGCAGTAAAGAGTATTCCATATTTCTGCCAGATACCCACAGAGATATTGAAATCTGAAAAAAGAGACTTCTGCTCATTGAAGGTAAGAACTGCTCACATAGCGTTCAAATCCACAGCAAACGAGTGCTCTAGCACTGGCATCTCAGCAGGGATATTCCCCTACTACACATGTGTGTCTGGGTCGCTGTGACAGTTTACAGGACATAACTCAGGGCACCTAGACAGAAGGCAGAGGGACTACTTTCTATTTCTGGTGTAGAGCTTAGTACAATATATATATATATACTATTACATGTGACACATGTACCTTGTATTACCATTATTCGCTGTATATGAACCCCTTTTCTCCGGGCATTATTTGTCTATAGCATTTTTCACGAACCTGAGGCAACTGAGAACCCTTCAGTGAAGGAATTCCACTAACCCTCACAATACCAACCAGGGGCCTCCCTGCAGTAACTCAGGTAGTTGTACCCATTCTCTTTCCGCATTCTATGTGTTCTTCTTCTTTCTTCTTTTTTTTCTTTTTTCTTCTTTTTATTTCTATCATGTAGTTCAGGGGTTTATAGATATATGTCCTGCATCTCATATTTCCTTTAGTGGTGCTTCTTACCCATTCTCATATCATTTACCCTAGTATTTCATGATCCTGAGGCGACTGAGAACCCTTTAATAAAGGAATCCTTTTTCACTTGAATTGTCAAGTGATACTTACCAGTGACTATCACGTAATGTTACAGGTAGTTGCATTTTCTTCCTCTTCTTTCTCTCCTTTCTTCTTTGTCACACGGTCCATTGTGTTATAGCCCACGTGTCATGATAACACTTGTACCATCTTTTCATTTAGATTCCACCTACAATTATTTACCGATTCCAGTTCTGAAATAGGCTTTCATGATCTACTCACTAGAATTCTCAAGTGCATAAGGTACTGAGACATATACATGTTCACACCATTATAAAGAACAAAGTATAAACATTGAGGTTTTTCTCACACCCATGTTCCTGTGTTCTTTGATATGATATGTGTTCATTTCCTTCACTATATAGGATTGCAAGTTTTCCATTTGTACCTTAATGGCAATGACGCTATACAATTGAACACATATCATCCTGTTATCCATATAGGTGTGTATTTACCTGTTTGACTATTTTTGGTTGTTTGATCCAGAATGTTTCTCCAGATAGGTCATGTGGAAATTTTCTTTCCTCAGTACAAATGTTTTCACTATGGCTTTGGAAAAATTTTTTGTATGTGCATCATGGTCATTTGACCCATTGTACTCTCAAGTAGCAATATATTGTACTGTTATGTTGTACTATGTACTAATTACGTGTTTATATGGTTTTGTAACCCTTTATGATCTTAGATAACTTTATCCTTGATAAAGACCTAAAAACAAGGTCGAAACGTTGGATGAATTATCCTTTTGCACAAATAAAGAATTTTCAGCATTCCAAGAGTTCTTTTCTTACGTTATTGATCACTATAGTGTGCCAGAGCTATTTCTATTGAATTGACTCTTATTTTTTCTGAGCACCTGCTATATACACAGTGACCCAGACATATTCAAGTTTCATTCAGAAGGCAGAGGGAAGCCTTAGCAGCTGAGCCTATATCTTGGCTTGTGAGCATTAGAACAGGCCGGCGATTACAGGGTAACATGAAAAATGTCCAGCTTGCATTATGACTAGAACATGACAATATCCTTTTAAGTACTAACCTATGATGCGTTCCTAAGCAGTTGATGTTATATGTTCTACATTTCATTTTCTGCATACTTTACAAGTAGTAGAATTTGCTTTGATATAGGCAACTGGATTTTCACAATGAAAAGGCAAAGGATAACGCCCGAAAAAGACGCCATACATTATGTCAGTGCCATCACTGACAAACCTGGATTGACCATGAAATACATCAATCCCCTTAAAGGTGAGTTAAAACAAGTTTTAACTAAATTGCCTTAATATTGTCATGCATTAGAATGACTGTCTTAGGTAATGATAAATATTTTCTACAGGAAGAGGAGTGTTTGCTGAAACTGAAATCGAAAAAGGGAGTTTTGTTGCAGAATATCGAGGCGAGCTCACGTATGCACTTACGATGGTAGACAACTACTCGAGATTTATGGTTGTGGTACAAGTCAAAGATCTAATGGCCCATACTGCAGCGAAGGTCTTCCAAGCACACTTATGCAGACCTCATGGCTACTCAGAGAGAGTCCTCACAGATCAAGGCACAGCCTTTGAAGCGGAAATCTTCAAGGACTTCTGCAGCTTTTACCGATGCAGGAAGATGCGCACTACACCCTACCATGCTCAAACCAATGGTTATCAACCTGCTCAGGACTTTACCCCATATTCCAGATGTGGCCTTACAAGTGATTTATAGAGGGGTAACAATACGTTGGGATCACCGGATCTAATCTCCCTTTTTATACACCCTAAAATCTTGTTTGCTTTAGAATAAACAATAACATCATAAAGGTATAGCAGTACCGTTTCAAAGTTTCGGTGTCCCAAGCAGCATTCCATCAGCCTCTGGAAGGTTCCTGGCAAATTGCACAGCTCGAAGGGCATGCTTTTGAACTCGCAGAGACCCATCGGGGTGGCAAAGGCGGTCTTCTCCCGGTCTGCCTCAGCAACGGACACTTGCCAATAGCGACTAGTGAGATCAAGGGTAGAAAAATAATTTGCAGTTCTCAATGCAGCTAGCTATTCCTCAATACAGGGGAGTGGTGCTGTCCTTCTTCTTTAACAGGACCAACGGAGCTGCCCAGAGGCTACAACTGTCACGGATAACCCCAGCCTCCTTCATGTTGCTCAACATGTCCTTGGTACACTGGTAATGTGCAGGTAGTTTTGGCTTATATCTCTCTTTGATGGGTGGGTGTGCACTTGTGGGGATGTAGTGTTTGACCCCTTTTATTCTTCAAAAGTCTAGCGGATGTTTGCTGAAGACTTGCTCGTATTCTTGCACTAGCCTGTAGACCCCCTTCTTGTGATGTGAAGGTGTGGAGTCAGTGCCTACGTGTAATTCCTTACACCACTCCTCTGGCTGACTTGGTGAGCTGTCACTGAATGGGTGGGCTGAAGCAATGGTGGATGCTGCTGTTTGGATAGCATGTGTATCTACTGAGAACAGCTTATCAATGGTGGCAAATCGGAGCAGCTTAATCTCTTGCTCTCCGCAGTTCAACACTCTCATGGGCACTCTTCCCTTCCATATTAATGAATAAAACTATGATGTAAATAGCATATAGATACCCCACAAATGCAGATAAAAGTAGGTTATGGGAAAAGGGGGAAGAGAGAAACAGGAAAATAGTGGAATAAAGTATACCTTCCAGGTGGGAGATGAAATGGCAGCACAGCCAGTGGAGGTGAAGCAAGGGGAGCCTGCAACTAAAGAGTTGAGAGCGTTATCACATGGTGACTGAGCCTGATTGTAACGGGAGCATAGAGGTGCCGATCCTGTCTTACCTGCGTTGGTGTAGAAGTGGGTGTCCTGTGGTGGAGTCAGCTATGTGCAGTGGTGGCCGTGGGTTCTTTTATGTGCGACCGTAGTAATAGCTGCGCCCACTTCCTGTATGGGAGTGGAATGCAGTGAGGCTAATGGAACGCACGCCTGCGCATTTGTGTTTAACGTCGCGCATGTGCAGAACGGAGAAAAGGCTGCGCTCACTTCCTAATGAAAGGGAGTGAGACGCATCTGGGAAGGGAAGGGAAAAGATTAGGGTTTGGGGATGATGAAAGGGCTTTCTACGGGCAAGGATGGCAAAGGGTGGCAGTGACGGAAAGTCAGGCAGCCTGTCCTGTCCTGTCCTGTCCGTCCGTCTTTTTGTATCATGAATTGGAAAGACTGCAAGGGGGAGGGGAGGTGCTTGTGTCCAAAAGGAGGAGTTATTCAGATTCATTGCAGTGGGCGGCGGCTGCAAAAAGCACCATTCTTCTTGTTTTTGCTCTGCAAAACAGCCTTTTCAAGGGTTGGCTTGGGTGACAAAATGTCTTCTGTAGGCGTGGGTTTGTCTCCCTCTCCCTAATATGTGTCCGGTATAGGCCAGGGTGCCACTCAAGGCCGTAACCAATTCGGGTTATAGCTTCTCGGCCTTTTGGCTAAGATCAAGTGTAGTTTCGGAGGACGCTACCTTGGTCGGTACTGGAAGGTGCCTGGGATTGCACGTCTGCCGGCCTTGAGGAAGTGTGTGCGCCTTCTGGTGACACATAGCCCTCTTGTGCCTGGACGGTTCCCAGGCAACGGGAGGCGATCACCTTTGTTATTTTGAAGTCCTACTGATAAACAGAAAAAAAAAAAAATTAAATCTGTTCTTATCAGTTTAATATCTGATACGTCCCCTCTCTGGGGACCATATATTAAATGGATTTTTAGAACAAGGAGATGGAAAAAATCTTGCTCTGTCCACTCCACGCATTGACCTGGTATTGCAGTACCTCCAGGACCGGTGCACCCCTTCTTAACCCAGTTTCCAAAAGCAGAACTCAATTCACCTGATTCAAATGAGCCCCATTAGTGAATTGAAAGAAAGCAAAAACTTTATATGCACCTCAATTTGGCCAATTCACTTTTCACACTTTCACCCTTTTTTTTATCTTTCACACCTTTTACTTGCTTTATTGATGCAAAAAGCTGTGCCAAATAGCAAACTCATCTCCACTCAACTTGACCAACTCTGCTATGTCCCGTGCAGTATCTTATTCTCAGTCTTATCTAGATCATTTGCAATTGAATAGAATAGATCCCTTTTGGCTGCTTATGACTGTGTAAAATATGTAGTTTTACTGGGCTGGGATGAGAGAATCCATTGAAGCATGGTGTAGGGATTGTGGTTCCTGTGTGCTAAGAAGAGAGGCTGGCACCAGCCAGAAAGCCCCATTGCAGCCAATAATCACTTAATAACTTTTTCAACTTGTCATCATATGGGAGGCCTTCCATTCCTTGTAGTAGTCTAGTTGCCCACCTTTGAACTGACTCTAACTTCTGAATGTCCTTTTTAAAATGTGGAGCCCAAAACTGGTTCCCATATTCCAGATGTAGCCTTACAAGTGATTTATAGAGGTGTAACAATACGTTGGGATCACGGGATCTAATCTCCCTTTTTATACACCCTAAAATCTTGTCCCAAGCAGCATTCCATCAGCCTCTGGAAGGTTCCTGGCGCATTGCACAGCTCGAAGGGCATGCTTTTGAACTCGCAGAGACCCATAGGGGTCTGCCTCAGCAACGGACACTTGCCAATAGTGACTAGTGAGATCAAGGGTAGAAAAATAATTTGCAGTTCTCAATGCAGCTAGCGATTCCTCAATACGGGGAGTGGTGCCGTCCTTCTTTTTTAACAGGATCAACAGAGCTGCCCAAAGGCTACAACTGTCACGGATAACCCCAGCCGCCTTCATGTTGCTCAACATGTCCTTGGTACACTGGCAATGTGAAGGTGGTATTGGCTTATAGCTCTCTTTGATGGGTGGGTGTGCACCTGTGGGGATGTGGTGTTGGACCCCTTTTATTCCCCCAAAATCTAGCGGGCTTCCCACCGGTAACCCGCTCCCCAGCTTGGATGGATGCTGAGGGAGCCCCTTTTGCCCGCAGGCTCTGGCCCTGGGAACTGTAGCCTTGGCGGTGACTGTGCTTCCCTCTACGGTGTGAGCTGTTGCCTTCAATCGGGTCTTGACTGCTGGGAAACCCTGGAGGTTCCTGTCGCTAACGGATTTGACCGGTTTTACGGCGACTCCTAGCCTGGTCGGGGTCCGTAGGCCCTGCCGGATGGTGCTGGCTTCTCTTCACTCCCCGATCTGGTACCGGCGGGCCACTGCCCATCCCCGGTCCGTACGGTTCACTCCAATCAGCCTCTCCTGCAGAAGGTCACCACCGTCTGCCAACCTTGCTGAGTGCCCGGGCCACACACCCGGACACGGTCAGTCTCCTCTCCTCTTCACTTCTCTAACTCCAAAACTGATCTCTAATCTGACTCCTTTTCCCGCCTCCAGGACTGTGAACTCCTCGGTGGGTGGGATCAACCGCCTGGCCCACCCCCTGGTGTGGACATCAGCCCCTGGAGGAAGGCAACTAGGATTTGTGTTTAGCTTCGGTGTGCCTAGCCGGAGTGTAGAGTGTGTTGGTGTAGTACCTGTGATGACCTGGCTTGTCCAGGGCGCCACATTCCCCTATAGTAAAATGCAGACCGTCCGCGGGCTGCCCGTCCATCACCGGTTTTATTTTCACAACTGAAAAAGAATAAAACGGTAAAACATGTAAAAGCATCATAAACATTTTACAACGGTACAGCTTCCGCTCTTCTCCCACCCAAACAACCTGGCCCTGATGCTGCCCCTAAGAAGCGGGCAGCACCCCTTGACCCCAGTCCAGCACCAAGTTGCCCGAGCGGGTTCTGTCTCTTTCAGGGGGCCCACGTCCAAGGGGACCCCTGAACCCCCGGAGGATCGCCACCGGTTACGGTAGTGGCGGGCCTAGGCCATCCCTTTCCTCCAGGCCCATCCTCCCAAATCAGCCTCTCCGGAGGCGGTAACGGTGTCAAGCCAACAAACATTTTTATTTACATTGCACTAAGTTTGTGGTTGCCCTGCAAGTTCTCGGGCTTGTCCGTAAGCAGTTCCTTACGCAATGGTTGCACAGTCCCTACGGGGACAACAGTTGCCGGCAACGGCCGGTTTAATCACGGTTCAATCAGGTAAACTTCTTTGGTTGATCATCTTTACTTATCATTTAAAACTTTCAAACTGGTACACTCAACACATAAAGCCCCCCCCTTTTAAAGAGTAGTTTCCCTGTACCTAAGTGGGGGTCTACCTAGGTTGGGGCGAGTGGACCTTCGGGGTCCGGTGTCAGTGGTGACAGGCAGTGGGGCAGAGGGAACAGTCAGTTCCTCCTCCCTGCTATCATGTGGGGCAGGCGGAGGCGTAGGGGAGCTGGGTACAGGTACATCCCTGGGCACTGGCTCGCGGTTAACCGTTTCCATCATTTCTTCATCCACGGGTTGTGGGAACAGTATCACTGGAAGGATCACCGCACCGTTCTGTGTAGGCCAGTCTGCTGGAAAATCACCCATCATGGTGTGGATTACCTCTTTTTCCTTCTCCACTGGACTGGGAACTGGAGCCTCATCCGCTACTCTCAATGCTGGTGGGCACTTCTTCAGGTGGTCTCGGGAAACCGTGGCCAAAGTCCCCCCCTGGTCACGGCTGATCTGGTAGGCCTTCCCATTCTCCCATCCTGTGGGCTGGACTACATACGGGGTTTTTTCCCATTGATCATCCAGCTTGTGGGCCCTTCTTTTCCGCTTCAGCACTACATCCCCAGGTTGGAAGGAACCGGCAGGCGCCTTCTTGTTGAAGCACTGCTCCTGTTGTCCCCGACTCCGGCACAAGTTCTTTTCAACATACTCCTGGACCTGTCGGTACTGTGTCCTCCGCCGAGTGTCCCATTCAGCTGTCGACAGGAGTGCTTCTGAAGCTTCCAAGCCCATTTCCAGATCCACTGGTAGCCGGCCGGGACGAGCTCTCATCAGGTATGCTGGAGTGCATTTCGTAGAGCTGGAAGGGATGTTGTTGTACATATCGACCAGGTCAGGTAGCTTCTCCA
Organism: Anomaloglossus baeobatrachus; assembly: GCF_048569485.1. Taxonomy (NCBI): domain Eukaryota; kingdom Metazoa; phylum Chordata; class Amphibia; order Anura; family Aromobatidae; genus Anomaloglossus; species Anomaloglossus baeobatrachus. Next base: position 177,395 of record NW_027442587.1, read on the forward strand.
GCCACAGGTTCCGCTCTTCCAGTGGTAACGTCTTGAGGAGGCCCAGGACCAAGTGGTTCATCTTTTCACAAATGCCATTGGTTTGGGCGTGGTAAGGCGTGGTCCGGATTTTCTTGCAGCCGTACAACTGGCAGAATTCCTGGAATACCTCTGCTTCAAAGGCCGGACCCTGGTCGGTAAGCACCCTCTCCGGGTACCAATGCGGTCAACAGAAATAAGCCTGGAAAGCCTTAGCAGCGGTGCGGCCGGTTAAGTCCTTAACTGGGACAACCACCAGGAACCTCGAGTAGTGGTCTACGATGGTCAGAGCGTAGGTGTACCCACTTCGGCTGGGGGTGAGCTTTACATGGTCAAGGGCAACCAGCTCCAGCGGTTGGTGTGTAATGATCGGGTGTAGGGGTGCCTTCTGGCTGGCCTCGTCCTTCCTTCTCAATGCGCAAGGGCCACATTCTCGGCACCAGGCCTCCACAGATTCCCACATTCCACTCCAATAGAACCGCTCTCTTAACAACATCTCTAGCTTCTTCCACCCGAAGTGCACTGCACCATCATGGTATGCTTGCAGGACGGTGGGCACGTTAGCCTGGGGAATCACCAGCTGGCGGATCTTCTCGTGAGTCTTTGGATTAATCAGCTCGCGATACAACTTCCCCTGGTGTAGGTATAGCCGGGTCCGTTCTTGCCACAGACGTTGGGCTTCGGCAGGGGCAGCAGGGTCTATCCCAGCAGAACCCTGTTCCACTAGAGTCTTGACCAGGCGGACAGCAGGTGCCTGGTCCTGAGCTTCCTGCCAGTCCTGTCGGGGCAGCGGATCCAGGTTCACCCGTTGTTGGTAGACGTGCACCTTCTCAGTGAATGGCCGGTGAAATGCAGGCAACTCGATCTCTTCGAGGTCATCATCCTCTGGCCCCTCTTCCGACAGGTGGGGCATCCGGGAGAGTGCATTGGCATTGACGTTGGTACGGCCGGCCCGGTACTTGATGGTGAAATCGTAGTTGGCTAACCTGGTCACCCACCGCTGCTCCAACGCGCCCAGCTTGGCCGTATCTAGATGGGTCAGCAGGTTATTGTCTGTGTACGCGGTGAACTTGGCTGCTGCCAGGTAATGGCGGAACCGCTCGGTGATAGCCCACACCAGTGCCAAGAGCTCAAGCTTGAAGGAGATGTAGTTCTCAGGGTTCCTCTCAGTCGGTCGGAGTTTTCGGCTAGCATAAGCTATTACCTTTTCCCTTCTGTCTTGGACCTGGGATAGAACAGCCCCCAAGCCCACATTGCTGGCGTCGGTGTAGAGGATGAATGGGCGGCTGTAGTCAGGGTACGCTAGGATTTCCTCTCCGGTCAGGGCTGTTCTCAGCTGGCGGAAGGATTCCTCATGCTTTTCTTCCCACACCAATGGGGCTACTAGGGATCTACCACCCTTGGTCTGTCCTACGAGGAGGTCTTGCATGGGGGCAGCCATCTTTGTGTACCCCTTAATGAAGCGACGGTAATATCCCACCAGGCCCAGAAACTGCCTCACTTCCCTCACTGTGGTCGGTCTCGGCCAGTCTTGGATGGCGGTGATCTTCTCGGGGTTGGGGGCGACACCTTCCGCACCAACCACATGTCCTAGGTACTGCACTCTGGGTTTCAGCAGATGACACTTTGAGGGCTTCAACTTCATCCCATACTTGGCAAGGGACGCGAACACCTCGGCTAGGTGCTCCAGGTGGGCTTCATACGTCTGTGAGTACACAATCACATCATCCAAGTACAGCAAAACGGTCCCATAGGCAGTCTTCTCTCGGTCTTCCGGTGCCACGGCCACCTGCCAGTACCCGCTGGTGAGGTCAAGGGTGGAGAAGTAGTTAGCGGTTCTCAGCGAGGCCAGGGACTCTTTGATGCGGGGCAGAGGGTAAGCATCCTTATGCGTTATCTGGTTAATCTTCCGGTAATCCACACACATCCGCATGGTGCCATCCTTCTTCTTAACCAGCACCAACGGAGCGGTCCAGGGACTACAGCTGTCCCTAATAACCCCTGCCTCCTTCATGTTCCTCAACATGTCTTTGGCGCATTGGTAGTGCGCAGGGGGAATAGGCCTGTATCTCTCTTTAATAGGGGAGTGTGTACCGGTAGGGATGTGGTGTTGAACCCCTTTAATCTGCCCAAAATCTAGAGGGTGCTTGCTAAAAACCCGCTCATACTCCTGTACCACCCGGTATACCCCTTCCTTGTGGTGTATGGGGGTATCATCAGTGCCGACATGTAGCTCTCGATACCACTCGCCTAACTCCCCCAGGGATGAGTGGGAACCGGCAGCAGGCGGTGTGACTGGGGGAACGGCTTCATGGATCGTGTGGGGATCTAGAGTGAGCAATTTGACAAGGGTAGCGTACCGGGTGGTGCATGAATGCACACATATTGGTTTTATAATCTTATTGTATTACTTTATATTCTTATTTCACTTGTGCATATCTCCACCATAATCCTGGCTAAGAAATATAGCTTTTTTTGGGGTACACAGGTAGTAAGGTCTTCTTTCTATTTCTTTAGGGGTGATATAGCCTGGTGGAACTCTAGACCTCTAACATTATATATGCACCCTTTTTCTTTATGGTTCTTGGACACCTTATAACATTCTTCCATACATATATATCTTTCTCATAAATTATAAATAATTAGGCATTTTTATATATTTTATTTACATTTTCATAAATAACTTTTTACAAAGCATGGGGGACATTCTCACATACATATAATTTTCATGTACGCATTCTGAAAATTTACGCATAAACCGTACACACTCCTTTTTGTAACAATTTCTATAACTCATTCGCTGAACTCTAATCCCGGATATTCATTCTTACACCGAATTTCCTGTTATAACACAATATTCATGATTTTTATTCAATTTATTTTTATTTTTTAGGTTTATTAGTAGTGATGAGCGAGTACTAAAAAGCTCGGGTGCTCGAAGCTCGGGCCGAGCCTCCCAAGATACTCGTGTACTCGGCCCGAGCACCGAGCCCAATGTTATCCTATGGGAGACCCGAGTATTTTTGTGAAATGACCACCGGCAGCATGTAGAAACCCTAAAAATGGCACAAAAGTCTCCGAAGAGTGCTCAAATGACATGGCAACAGCATGGGGAAGACCCCTTGAAGCATTTATCACTCAAAAGTCACAGCTGTGAATAATTTTGTCCGCGTTTTACGCCATTTTTACGGACTCACCAGAAAACCTTCCAAAATGACACCAAAATGATTTTTCATAGCGGAAATGTTAAGGGCACATACCCAATAGTGAGATAGAGCTAATGTATGTTACTTTTTGAGATCAATACATGAAAGATTTTACGTAAAACATTGTGTGGCACTCCGATGTCCCTGAGAAGAGACGTACATAAAGGCCTCTGAGTCTAATGTGCCCATTTTGAGGAACTGAGTCTTTGTAGTATTTTCCTTTGCCAGGGCAGTCCAAAATTGTGAGGTTCACCAATGCCCCTGCATACAGACGTGCATGATGGCCTGTAAACCTGAAGTGCCCATTGTAAGGAAGTGGGTCTATTGTAGTATAGCCCTTAGGCAGGGCAGCCAAAAATTGGGAGGCTCCACGTTGTCCCTGGATAGAGACGTGCATGAGGGCCTCAAAACATTAAGTGTCCAGTGTCAGGAAGTGGGTGTATTATAGTATAGCCCTTAGGCAGGGCAGCCAAAAATTGGGAGGCTCCACGTTGTCCCTGGATAGAGACGTGCATGAGGGCCTGTAAACCTGAAGTGCCCATTGGAAGGAAGTGGGTCTTTTGTAGTATAGCCCTTTGGCAGGGCAGCCAAAAATTGGGAGGCTCCACGTTGTCCCTGGATAGAGACGTGCATGAGGGCCTGTAAACCTGAAGTGCCCATTGGAAGGAAGTGGGTCTTTTGTAGTATAGCCCTTTGGCAGGGCAGCCAAAAATTGGGAGGCTCCACGTTGTCCCTGGATAGAGACATGCATGAGGGCCTCAAAACATTAAGTGTCCATTGTCAGGAAGTGGGTGTATTATAGTATAGCCCTTAGGCAGGGCAGCCAAAAATTGGGAGGCTCCACGTTGTCCCTGGATAGAGACGTGCATGAGGGCCTGTAAACCTGAAGTGCCCATTGGAAGGAAGTGGGTCTTTTGTAGTACAGCCCTTTGGCAGGGCAGCCAAAAATTGGGAGGCTCCACGTTGTCCCTGGATAGAGACGTGCATGAGGGCCTCAAAACATTAAGTGTCCATTGTCAGGAAGTGGGTGTATTATAGTATAGCCCTTTGGCAGGGCAGCCAAAAATTGGGAGGCTCCACGTTGTCCCTGGATAGAGACGTGCATGAGGGCCTCAAAACATTAAGTGTCCATTGTCAGGAAGTGGGTGTATTATAGTATAGCCCTTAGGCAGGGCAGCCAAAAATTGGGAGGCTCCACGTTGTCCCTGGATAGAGACGTGCATGAGGGCCTCAAAACATTAAGTGTCCATTGTCAGGAAGTGGGTCTTTTGTAGTATAGCCCTTTGGCAGGGCAGCCAAAAATTGGGAGGCTCCACGTTGTCCCTGGATAGAGACGTGCATGAGGGCCTCAAAACATTAAGTGTCCATTGTCAGGAAGTGGGTGTATTATAGTATAGCCCTTAGGCAGGGCAGCCAAAAATTGGGAGGCTCCACGTTGTCCCTGGATAGAGACGTGCATGAGGGCCTCAAAACATTAAGTGTCCATTGTCAGGAAGTGGGTCTTTTGTAGTATAGCCCTTTGGCAGGGCAGCCAAAAATTGGGAGGCTCCACGTTGTCCCTGGATAGAGACGTGCATGAGGGCCTCAAAACATTAAGTGTCCATTGTCAGGAAGTGGGTGTATTATAGTATAGCCCTTTGGCAGGGCAGCCAAAAATTGGGAGGCTCCACGTTGTCCCTGCATAGAGACGTGCATGAGGGCCTCAAAACATTGTTCCCATTGCAAAGGAGCGGGTCTCCTGTCGTTGTAATGTCCATTCTGCAAAGAATGGGCGAAAAAATTTACCACTGGGGGTATACCTGAAACAAAGGCCTAACTCTTGTAACGGTCATCATGGTGGCGCATGAGGAGAAGGAGGAGCAGTCCAGCGATTATCCAAAGTCCAGAAGTGTGTACCCATGGGTGACTGGAGGTACATGGCAAATTCCCGTTACAAACTTTAAATTCCGCTCTCATTTGCTGGTGGTGTGGTGAAGTCTGGCCCAATCCAACCCTTGTTCATCTTGATCAGAGTCAGCCTGTCAGCATTTTCAGTTGACAGGCGGGTGCGTTTATCTGTAATGATTCCACCTGCGGCACTAAAAACACGCTCTGACAAAACGCTAGCGGCAGGGCAGGCCAGGACTTCCAAGGCGTAGAGAGCCAATTCATGCCACGTGTCCACCTTGGATACCCAATAATTGTAAGGCACAGAGGAATGTCGGAGTACAGTTGTTCGATCTGCAAGGTACTCCTTGAGCATCTGGGCAAACTTAGGATTTCTTGTGGCACTACCCCGCACCTCAGGGGCTGTGGTACGTGAGGGGCTGAGAAAACTGTCCCACATCTTAAAGACTGTTCCCCTACCTCTGGCGGATTGGACTTGTGCCTCTCTCGGCTGTACGCCTTGGTTGTCCACTGATTCCTGACCTATGCCGCTAGCGTTTTGTGAGGGGAATGCTTTGCCTACTTCCGTGACTATGGCCTTCCGGAACTGCTGCATTTTGGTTGACCTCTCCGCCTCGGGAATAAGAGACATAAAGTTCTCCTTGTAGCGTGGGTCTAACAGTGTTACCAACCAGTAATGATTGTCGGCCAAGATGTTCTTAACGCGAGGGTCACGAGACAGGCAGCTTACCATAAAGTCAGCCATGTGCGCCAGACTCTTAACAGCCAGGACTTCAGTAGCCTGACCAACACGTTGACTGAACATGCTGTCCTCCTCCTCCTCCTCCTCCTCCTCCTCATCTACCCTGTCCTCTGGCCAGCCACGCTGAACCGAGGATATGACTGGTGTGCATGTCATATCCTCAATTTGGCCGGAGATTTGCTCCATGTCTTCATCCTCCTCCTCGTCATAGTCCTCCACTGCACGTTGTGATGAGACGAGGCTGGGCTGTGTGTTATCACCCACACCCACTACTGTTTCTTGCTGCAACTCATCGCGCTCCGCCTGCAATGCATCATGTTTGGTTTTGAGCAGAGACCGTTTTAGAAGGCAGAGTAGCGGTATGGTGACGCTAATAATGGCATCATCACCACTCACCATCTTGGTGGAGTCCTCAAAGTTTTGGAGGATGGTACATAGGTCGGACATCCATCTCCACTCCTCAGGTGTTATGTGTGGAGTTTGACCCATTTCCCGACGGCTTAGGTGATGCAGGTACTCAACAACTGCCCTCTTCTGCTCACATATCCTGACCAACATGTGCAGAGTTGAATTCCAACGCGTGGGGACATCACACACCAGTCTGTGAGCCGGAAGATGCAAACTGCGCTGAAAGCCGGCAAGGCCGGCTGAAGCAGTAGGTGACTTTCGAAAATGTGCAGACAGGCGGCGAACTTTTACCAGCAGATCAGACAGCTCTGGGTATGACTTTAGAAACCGCTGAACCACGAGGTTGAGCACATGGGCCACGCATGGAACATGTGTCAGCTGGCCTCGCCTCAAAGCCGCCACCAGGTTCCGGCCATTGTCTCACACGACCTTTCCTGGCTTTAGGTTCAGAGGTGTGAGCCAGTGATCTGCCTGCTGTTTCAGAGCTGTCCACAGCTCTTCTGCATTGTGGGGTTTGTCACCTATGCAGATTAGCTTCAGCACAGCCTGTTGCCGCTTCGCCGAGGCAGTGCTGCAGTGCTTCCAGCTTGGGACTGGTGTGGAGGGTACAGTGGATGAGGATGCGCAGGAGGAGGAGGAGGCTGAAGAGCATGACATTCCGGAGCTGTAGAGTGTGGGTGAAACACTGACTGAGGTAGGGCCTGCAAACCTTGGTGTGGGAAGGACGTGTTCCGTCCCTCGCTCAGACTGGGTCCCAGCTTCCACAATATTAACCCAGTGTGCCGTCAATGAGATGTAGCGGCCTTGCCCACAAGCACTTGTCCACGTGTCTGTGGTTAGGTGGACTTTGGGTGAAACAGCGTTGTTCAGGGCACGTGTGATGTTTTGTGACACGTGGTTATGCAACGCGGGGACGGCACACCGGGAGAAATAGTGGCGGCTGGGGACCGAGTAACGTGGGACAGCTGCCGCCATCAGGTCGCGGAATGCTTCTGTCTCCACCAGCCTAAAAGGCAACATTTCCCGCGCAAGCAGTCGCGAAATGTTAGCATTTAGAACTGTGGCATGTGGGGTGTTGGCAATGTATTTGCGCCTGCGTTCAAAGGTTTGCTGAATGGATAACTGAACGCTGCGCTGGGACAAGGACGTGCTTGATGATGGTGTTATTTCTGAGTAGGCAACTGCAGGTGCAGGACCGGAGGAGGCTTGTTCGCAGGCAGCATGGACAGGGGATTGGCTCGCATGCACAACCAGCGAAGACGTAGCAGTGACATTAGCAAGCACTGCTCCTCGACTCTGTTGTACTTCCCACAAAGTCGGGTGCTTGGCTGACATGTGCCTGATCATGCTGGTGGTGGTCAGGCTGCTAGTTTTGGTACCCCTGCTGATGCTGGCACGGCAGGTGTTGCAAATGGCCTTTTTAGAATCATCTGGATCCAACTTAAAAAACTGCCAGACTCGGGAAGACCTAACATTTGTATAGGCACCTTGTGTCGTGTTGTTGTTCCGGGGAACGGTTGCCTGACTTCTGCCTGGAGCCACCACCCTGCTTCTTACTGCCTGTTGGGATGCTACGCCTCCCTCCCCCTGTGCACTGCTGTCCTCGCTCTGCATATCCTCCTGCCAGGTTGGGTCAGTTACTGGATCATCCACCACGTCGTCTTCCTCTTCCGCACCCTGCTCCTCCTCCTGACTTCCTGACAATTGTGTCTCATCATCGTCCACCCCTTGTTGAGACACGTTGCCAACTTCGTGAGAACGTGGCTGCTCAAATATTTGGCCATCTGTACATACGATCTCCTCATGACCCACTTCAACATGAGCTGGCGAGAGGCCAGAATGTGCGAATGGAAACGTGAACAGCTCTTCCGAGTGTCCAAGTGTGGGATCATTAATGTCCGAGGACGTGTACTCAGCCTTGTGGTAGGAAGGAGGATCAGGTTCTGAAATGTGCGGTGCAGTATCACGGCTACTGACACTTGACATGGTGGAAGACAGAGTGTTTGTGGTGGTGCCAATCTGACTGGAAGCATTATCCGCTATCCAACTAACAACCTGTTGACACTGGTCTTGGTTCAAGAGCGGTGTACTGCTGCGGTCCCCAAGAATTTGGGACAGGATGTGCGAGCGACTAGATGTGGCCCTTTGTTGTGGCAAAATTAGAGCTTGCCCACGACCTCGGCCTCTGCCTGCACCACCATCACGTCCACTTCCTTGTTCCTTGCCAACGCCCTTGCGCATTTTGCAATGCTGTGCTGACGTGTATTCACTAGACTTGGGCGTTATATCAAAGTTTGTGCAAATTGTGCACCTGTACGCTGCCACCGACAGGCACACACGTGCGGTTTTTAAATGCAAGCACGGACGCACTAAGAACCTAACAGGTTTTAGGAGCAAAAAATAATGACGAGAACTCTGACACTATCAGCCACTGCTGACTGACGTGTATTATACACTACACTTGTGCGTTATATAATAGTTTGGTAAAAACGCACACAAGTGCACCTGTACGCTGCCACCGACAGGCACACACGTGCGGTTTTTAAATGCAAGCACGGACGCACTAAGAACCTAACACAGGTTTTAGGAGCAAAAATTAATGACGAGAACTCTGACACTATCAGCCACTGCTGACTGACGTGTATTATACACTACACTTGTGCGTTATATAATAGTTTGGTAAAAACGCACACAAGTGCACCTGTACGCTGCCACCGACAGGCACACACGTGCGGTTTTTAAATGCAAGCACGGACGCACTAAGAACCTAACACAGGTTTTAGGAGCAAAAATTAATGACGAGAACTCTGACACTATCAGCCACTGCTGACTGACGTGTATTATACACTACACTTGTGCGTTATATAATAGTTTGGTAAAAACGCACACAAGTGCACCTGTACGCTGCCACCGACAGGCACACACGTGCGGTTTTTAAATGCAAGCACGGACGCACTAAGAACCTAACACAGGTTTTAGGAGCAAAAATTAATGACGAGAACTCTGACACTATCAGCCACTGCTGACTGACGTGTATTATACACTACACTTGTGCGTTATATAATAGTTTGGTAAAAACGCACACAAGTGCACCTGTACGCTGCCACCGACAGGCACACACGTGCGGTTTTTAAATGCAAGCACGGACGCACTAAGAACCTAACACAGGTTTTAGGAGCAAAAATTAATGACGAGAACTCTGACACTATCAGCCACTGCTGACTGACGTGTATTATACACTACACTTGTGCGTTATATAATAGTTTGGTAAAAACGCACACAAGTGCACCTGTACGCTGCCACCGACAGGCACACACGTGCGGTTTTTAAATGCAAGCACGGACGCACTAAGAACCTAACACAGGTTTTAGGAGCAAAAATTAATGACGAGAACTCTGACACTATCAGCCACTGCTGACTGACGTGTATTATACACTACACTTGTGCGTTATATAATAGTTTGGTAAAAACGCACACAAGTGCACCTGTACGCTGCCACCGACAGGCACACACGTGCGGTTTTTAAATGCAAGCACGGACGCACTAAGAACCTAACAGGTTTTAGGAGCGACAATTGCTGAGAAGTCTGACACTATCAGGACTGTTTTAGACTGTGTACACCAGCCCCAGATATGATGAAGGCTGGTATACGGTCACCACTAGGAATGGCTATATACCCTGCCTGCCTGCCTGCCTGCCTGTATACTGCTACAATAGTCCTGACAAGGACTCTTTTGGTCACTAGCCTGTATTCCAACCTGGCTATACCCTGCCTGTATACAGCAACAATAGTCCTGAGAAGGACTCTGCTACTGTACTCCGACCTGGCTATACCCTGCCTGCCTGTATACAACTAGAATAGTCCTGAGAAGGACTTTTGGTCACACTGTTTGCAGCCCTGCTACGGAAATAGCTATAAAGGGCCGCAAACCTTTCCCTGAAGCAGCGACCCTCTCCCTGCACTGACTGTCTGGATAGCTGTGAGCAGAGCACAGCGCGCCCGCCGGTATAAAGGCTCGGTCACGCTGTGCAGGCCGGCCAATCACTGCAATTCCACAACTAACAGGGCTGTGGCATTGCAGTGGTCTGCCAGCCAATCCCTGCATGAGGGCTGGCTCTCAAAAGAGCGCCAACATGCAGGGATGAAGACCACGAGTACAGCACGAGTATCGCGAGATTACTCGGTCCCCGTCGAGTAGACCGAGTACAGTGATACTCGTGCGAGTACCGAGTAGTAACAAGCATGCTCGCTCATCACTATTTATTAGTAAAATGGCTTACACTCCCCTTTTTTCCACTTTTTTCTTCACTACTTTTATAAAGAAATTTTTCCTTTCTTTATTCTTAATGCAATTTTATATAGCAACACCACCATTTTTTGCCACGAACATAATTTTTCTTGTCCGTCATCCCGTTCACCCTTACAGGGTTGTGGACAGATGCACTTGTCACTACACTTCTAAGACTCAATACAGGGTCTGGAGCTCAATGCTCCCTTTTTGTTTTTTTTTTCTTCTTTTTTTTCTTTTTTTCATTTTGTCCTTCTTCTTCTTCTTTTTCTGATTTTTGTCTCAAAAAGCTGATGAAATTTGAAACACTATACCCCAGTGATTTTATAAATGTTTCTCAATATATCACTTGAGAACTTTTATGGCCGGTATTGTAACAGTTGACCATCCCGGCAGTATTTGAAATACAGCAGTCAGTCCTCTGACGTAGCTCCATATGTGTATATATAGAGGTTCTTCCTCCTTTGATTGCATACTGTTCTTTTTTTGCCCTGATGAAGGAGACAGTGATCTCTGAAACACATTGACCGGAAAAAAGAATAAAGAGATGAAATAATTAACATCAGTTTCCTTTGGTGACAGCGCGGCACGCACCCGATTTTCCTCCTATACGTTATTGCTCTTCTACTAGGGGCTGCGGCTGTCGCCATTTGTAACGTGCATTTAGGGGTTGTGACTGGCACAACCTTAAGAGGTGAGTGCAACTACTATTAATTATTTGTTACCTTACCAGGTAAGACCCTAATTTGTGCGTCTGCTCCAGAGTTATTTCCCTGATTATTAATATCTGACAGGCAGTGATTGATCCTGCATTCTCACCTTCCTCTCTGTTGCACATTCTTATTGTTCCTATATGCTCTCTATTTCCATCAGACTTTTTTTGTCCTTCGGTGGGGCTCTAACATATGTGCACCATTTATTATTTATTTTTATGGATTCCTTTCTTTTTTCATGCTAGCGTTCATTATGCAGTAGTCATTCATGATATATCTTATATTTGTGAATCCATTAGGGCTCTATATGTCTGGTGCATCACATTGGGTCTTTTCAGTGCACAATAGGCACCTTTTTCTGTTATGCTCTGCTGCCACCTTATGGACATCCTATCAGTGATGCCAGAAAAAAATGGACATGTCTCCGTGCAGCAATCACGGACACGCGGGTACGCCGCACGGAGACACGTGCAGTGAAAAATCACTGATGTGTGAGCAGACCCATTCATTATAATGGATCTGCGTATCTCAGTGATTCTGTTATGTTTAAAAAAAAGCACAAACGTACCAGAATCACTGACGTGTGAAACAGGCCTTATAGTGTTTTGATTTATGTATGTATTATACAACTTCTGTGGATCTTGTATGAGTGACTTTTCTTCATTTTATTGGATTGTTTTAAAATATTGAAATAAAGTCACGCTTCCTATGCATCCTTTTGTATTCTGATTGGCTACTATAATACAGTTTTTAGGCACTGAGATCGATACCAGAGGCATGGTCTTCCGCTTACCAGAGGATAAGCTCAAAAGGCTAAGGGACATAATAGAAGGGTTTAGTGCTGTTAATAAGGTGGCATTAAGATAAATGAAATATATCTTCTCGGTCTTCTCGTTTTCTTGCTGAGTTGTGCCAATGGACAGAGTTTTTTCTAGACATTTGCTATTGGAAACTCAGGGAACCAAAGCTCCTGGATAGAGTTGAGCGCGGTTCGTGGTTCGTGGTTCTCCAGTTCTAGGCTCGAGTGATTTTGGGGCATGTTCTAGATCGAACTAGAACTCGAGCTTTTTGCAAAAGCTCGATAGTTCTAGAAACGTTCGAGAACGGTTCTAGCAGCCAAAAAACAGCTAAATCATAGCTTGGTTTCTGCTGTAATAGTGTAAGTCACTCTGTGAATCAAACTATTATCAAATTTCAGTGTATAGTGTGCGTGAACAGCGCCTTCAGATCACTGCTGTTTCTATAATGGCGATCGCCATTTTTTTTTTTTTTTCCTTGTCTTCCTTCCCTAAGTGCGCGCGTCTTGTGGGGCGGGCCAGCATGTCAGCCAATCACAGACACACACACAGCTAAGTTGACTTTGAGCCAGAGAAGCAACGGCATGTGTGATAGGATCTGCATGTCACATGTCCCTGCATTATAAAACCGGACATTTTCTTCACGGACGCCATTATCTGCCTTCTGCGTCTTTGGTGTCAGACATCACTGTCGCAGCTCCGTCCTCCTGAGTCCTATAGCCGATACAGCTGTATGCGCTGCATACACAGCGTTAGACAGCATAGGGAGAGCACTTTATAGCAGTCCTTTTAAGAACTCAAACCGGCAGGGTCAGAGAGCCATAGGTGACAGGTCCTGCAAACAGCAACAGCATCTGTGTAGCCAAGGTCAGGGATTTCCTCCCTGCATTTCACCATTAGGAGGGAATAGAAAGGCAGGCTTCCATTCCTCTACCCAGAGCACCACAATCCTGCCACTGTACCCTCCTGTCCTCTGCACACTCCAACTCATTATAACTAAGCCATTATACTAGCAAACACTCAGTGTACCTAGTGGCATCCTATCTGTGGCTATTGGACTTTGCTATAGTCCCACTAGTGCAAAGACATTTGCAGAGCACGTCTGCCTGCATTGCACACTCCAACTTTTTTAAACTAAGCAATTTTACTAGCAAACACTCAGTGTACCTAGTGGCATCCTATACGTGGCTATTGGACTTTGCTATAGTCCCACTAGTGCCAAGACATTTGCAGAGCGCATCTGCCTGCGTTGCACACTCCAACTAATTTTAACTTAGCCATTATACTAGCAAACACTCAGTGTACCTAGTGGCATCCTATACGTGGCTATTGGACTTTGCTATAGTCCCACTAGTGCCAAGACATTTGCAGAGCGCATCTGCCTGCGTTGCACACTCCAACTAATTATAAGTAAGCCATTATACTAGCAAACACTCAGTGTACCTAGTGGCATCCTATCTGTGGCTATTGGACTTTGCTATAGTCCCACTAGTGCAAAGACATTTGCAGAGCACGTCTGCCTGCATTGCACACTCCAACTTTTTTAAACTAAGCAATTTTACTAGCAAACACTCAGTGTACCTAGTGGCATCCTATCTGTGGCTATTGGACTTTGCTATAGTCCCACTAGTGCCAAGATATTTGCAGAGCGCATCTGCCTGCGTTGCACACTCCAACTAATTATAAGTAAGCCATTATACTAGCAAACACTCAGTGTACCTAGTGGCATCCTATCTGTGGCTATTGGACTTTGCTATAGTCCCACTAGTGCCAAGACATTTGCAGAGCGCATCTGCCTGCGTTGCACACTCCAACTAATTATAAGTAAGCCATTATACTAGCAAACACTCAGTGTACCTAGTGGCATCCTATACGTGGCTATTGGACCTTGCTATAGTCCCACTAGTGCCAAGACATTTGCAGAGCGCATCTGCCTGCGTTGCACACTCCAACTAATTATAAGTAAGCCATTATACTAGCAAACACTCAGTGTACCTAGTGGCATCCTATACGTGGCTATTGGACCTTGCTATAGTCCCACTAGTGCCAAGACATTTGCAGAGCGCATCTGCCTGCGTTGCACACTCCAACTAATTATAAGTAAGCCATTATACTAGCAAACACTCAGTGTACCTAGTGGCTTCCTATCTGTGGCTATTGGACTTTGCTATAGTCCCACTAGTGCCAAGACATTTGCAGAGTGCATCTGCCTGCGTTGCACACTCCAACTAATTATAAGTAAGCCATTATACTAGCAAACACTCAGTGTACCTAGTGGCATCCTATACGTGGCTATTGGACCTTGCTATAGTCCCACTAGTGCCAAGACATTTGCAGAGCGCATCTGCCTGCGTTGCACACTCCAACTAATTATAAGTAAGCCATTATACTAGCAAACACTCAGTGTACCTAGTGGCATCCTATACGTGGCTATTGGACCTTGCTATAGTCCCACTAGTGCCAAGACATTTGCAGAGCGCATCTGCCTGTGTTGCACACTCCAACTAATTATAAGTAAACCATTATACTAGCAAAAACTCAGTGTACCTAGTGGCATCCTATCTGTGGCTATTGGACTTTGCTATAGTCCCACTAGTGCAAAGACATTTGCAGAGCACGTCTGCCTGCATTGCACACTCCAACTTTTTTAAACTAACCAATTTTACTAGCAAACACTCAGTGTACCTAGTGGCATCCTATACGTGGCTATTGGACTTTGCTATAGTCCCACTAGTGCCAAGACATTTGCAGAGCGCATCTGCCTGCGTTGCACACTCCAACTAATTTTAACTTAGCCATTATACTAGCAAACACTCAGTGTACCTAGTGGCATCCTATACGTGGCTATTGGACTTTGCTATAGTCCCACTAGTGCCAAGACATTTGCAGAGCGCATCTGCCTGCGTTGCACACTCCAACTAATTGTAAGTAAGCCATTATACTAGCAAACACTCAGTGTACCTAGTGGCATCCTATACGTGGCTATTGGACCTTGCTATAGTCCCACTAGTGCCAAGACATTTGCAGAGCGCATCTGCCTGCGTTGCACACTCCAACTAATTATAAGTAAGCCATTATACTAGCAAACACTCAGTGTACCTAGTGGCATCCTATACGTGGCTATTGGACTTTGCTATAGTCCCACTAGTGCCAAGACATTTGCAGAGCGCATCTGCCTGCGTTGCACACTCCAACTAATTATAAGTAAGCCATTATACTAGCAAACACTCAGTGTACCTAGTGGCATCCTATACGTGGCTATTGGACCTTGCTATAGTCCCACTAGTGCCAAGACATTTGCAGAGCGCATCTGCCTGCGTTGCACACTCCAACTAATTATAAGTAAGCCATTATACTAGCAAACACTCAGTGTACCTAGTGGCATCCTATCTGTGGCTATTGGACTTTGCTATAGTCCCACTAGTGCCAAGACATTTGCAGAGCGCATCTGCCTGCGTTGCACACTCCAACTAATTATAAGTAAGCCATTATACTAGCAAACACTCAGTGTACCTAGTGGCATCCTATACGTGGCTATTGGACTTTGCTATAGTCCCACTAGTGCCAAGACATTTGCAGAGCGCATCTGCCTGCGTTGCACACTCCAACTAATTTTAACTTAGCCATTATACTAGCAAACACTCAGTGTACCTAGTGGCATCCTATACGTGGCTATTGGACTTTGCTATAGTCCCACTAGTGCCAAGACATTTGCAGAGCGCATCTGCCTGCGTTGCACACTCCAACTAATTATAAGTAAGCCATTATACTAGCAAACACTCAGTGTACCTAGTGGCATCCTATACGTGGCTATTGGACTTTGCTATAGTCCCACTAGTGCCAAGACATTTGCAGAGCGCATCTGCCTGCGTTGCACACTCCAACTAATTTTAACTTAGCCATTATAC
The DNA here is from genome assembly GCF_048569485.1 of Anomaloglossus baeobatrachus. Classification (NCBI taxonomy): domain Eukaryota; kingdom Metazoa; phylum Chordata; class Amphibia; order Anura; family Aromobatidae; genus Anomaloglossus; species Anomaloglossus baeobatrachus. The sequence goes on from NW_027442587.1 coordinate 193,363, forward strand.
TAGCAAACACTCAGTGTACCTAGTGGCATCCTATACGTGGCTATTGGACTTTGCTATAGTCCCACTAGTGCCAAGACATTTGCAGAGCGCATCTGCCTGCGTTGCACACTCCAACTCATTATAACTAAGTTGCATTGTCAGGGATATTTATTCTTTATTATTCTGCTGTTAATAAAGCTAGACCACCACTGCAATCTTCACCACCTCTCAATTTTTACTACCACATTTTCAGTCCACAATCTTGTCGCAATCAACATGAGTGGCAAAATGACAGATGCTGGTGGAAAGGGGAAGAGGCGTGGTGGAAAAGGCAAAAAAGGTTTTGTCTGTGGGGAAAGTGGCAAAGCTCCATTATCATCTGCTGAAGATAGACCATCTACCAGCAAAAGTAAGATGTCTACTACTTACCGTGGACAATCCGATGTGCTCCCTTTTTTACGGACACGAACAACAGGAAGAAAGGTAGATGATGGGCAAAAAAGGAAAATGCTTGAATGGATCTCAAGTGGTCCAACAAGTGCCCTCTCAGCCACTTCAAGTACCGCATCCAAAAAACACCAGTCCTCTGAGTTGTCATCCCAATCACACTTGATTTCTCCCAGCTCTGAAGTCTCCATCAGCCCTGCACAGTATGGTGGAACTGAGATGGCTGAGTCTGCAGAGCTGTTCAGTCACACTATAGCCTGGGAATCAGAGGTCTGCTCCCAAGCTACAGTGAGTACAGAACAGGAAATGGTCTGCAGTGATGCCCAGAACCTTTGTGACTCTGATTCAGGCCGTGAGGACCAAGTTTCTGAGCATAATGTTGACCCTTTGTCACAAACTGTAACACCTGTGGTTATAGACAATGAGGAACATACTGATGAAGATGAGACGCAGATACCCGATTGGGATGACAACTTAAATATTTGGTCAGGGCAAGAAGAGGCTCGGTCTGAGGGGGAGGGGAGTGCAAACACAACAATTGATGATGAAGTTCTAGATCCCACCTACTGTCAACCCCCAGTCAGGCACTCGAGGAGGTCAACAGAGGCGGTGGAGGAGGATGCAACCGACGACGAAGTTACCTTGCGCCTTCCTGGACAGAGTCGGAGCACTGGTAGCACGTCTACAACTGCATCCTCAGCCACCACTCTGCCTATGAGCATTATTCGGGGTGGATCAACAGGTCGCATGGCCTCTAAGCCTTGCCTAGCCTGGTCCTTTTTTGACATAGAAAAAGATCGCCCAAATCATGTGATATGTAAAATTTGTCATGATTCTCTTAGTAGAGGTCAAAACCTCAGCAGTTTGACAACTTCTTCCATGAATCGTCACATGAATAAATATCATAGGTCCCGGTGGGAAGCTCACTGTGCTGCAATGCTGCAAGAGCGAACCATCCACCGCCCGCCCCTTCCAGTGCATCCGCGCGCTCTTCATCTTCTAGGACTGTGGGGACAGCTGTCACACCTGTTTTTCCACGCCAAACTTCCACCACTGTAACCGCAACAGGCAGTTTGCTTGTAAGGTCGTCAGTTGGTTTGGAAGGGGAAACAAGTGAGTGTGTACAGCTCTCTCAGACATCGATAGCACCAACGTTGGATGAAGGCAACATCATGTCTCCGCCTGCACTTTCCTCACAAACCTGCATTTTTCCAGGGACACCCTACTCAACACCGTCTACACACAGCAGCCAGATCTCTGTCCCTCAGATGTGGTCAAATAAAAGGCCACTTCCTCCGACCCATGACAAAGCTAAGAGGTTGACTCTATCCCTCTGTAAGCTGTTGGCTACCGAAATGCTGCCTTTCCGCCTAGTGGACACACAGGATTTTAGAGACCTTATGTCTGTCGCTGTGCCCCAGTACCAGATGCCTAGTCGCCACTACTTCTCTAAGAAAGGTGTGCCCGCGCTACACCAGCATGTCGCACACAACATCACCGCTTCCTTGAGAAACTCTGTGTGTGAACGGGTGCATTTCACCACCGATACTTGGACCAGTAAGCATGGACAGGGACGTTACATGTCGCTGACTGGGCACTGGGTAACTATGGTGATAGATGGTGAAGGGTCTGCTGCACAAGTCTTGCCGTCCCCACGACTTGTGTGTCAATCCTCTGTCTGTCCAAGTTCCGCCACAGCTTCTGCATCCTCCACCTCATCTGGGTCCTCCACCTCCGCCCCAAGCCTGCCTGGTCAGGCCACCAGCGTTCTCACTGCGCAGAAGGAATCACGCACGCCTCATTACTATGCTGGCAGCAGAGCGCAACGGCATCAGGCGGTCTTTAGCTTGACATGTCTTGGGAATAAGAGTCACACAGCTGAGGAGTTGTGGTCAGCTCTGCGGTCCGAGTTTAATAAATGGTTGTCTCCACTCAACCTGCAGCCTGGTAAGGCCGTGTGCGACAATGCTGCAAACCTGGGTGCGGCACTTCGCCTGGGCATTGTGACACACGTACCTTGTATGGCTCACGTGTTGAACCTTGTCGTCCAGCAATTTTTAACACACTATCCCGGCCTAGATGGCCTTCTGAACAGGGCACGAAAACTGTCAGCTCACTTCCGCCGTTCAAGCGCCGCAGCAGAGCGACTTGCATCGCTCCAGAAGTCTTTCGGCCTGCCGGTTCATCGCCTGAAATGCGATGTGGCGACACGCTGGAATTCAACTCTCCACATGTTACAGCGACTGTGGCAGCACCACAGAGCCCTGGTGCAATACGTCATGACGTATAGCCTGGGCCAACGAGATGCAGAGGTGGGGCAGATCACCCTGATGGAGTGGTCTCAGATCAAGGACCTATGCACCCTTCTGCACAGTTTCGACATGGCGACGAATATGTTTAGCTCTGACAATGCCATTATCAGCATGACGATTCCAGTCATTTACATGCTGGAGCACACGCTAAACACTATTCGGAGTCAGGGGGTGGGACAACATGAAGGGGAGGAACTACAGGAGGATTCATATGCGCAAGGGACAACAACATCACCAAGGTCCAGACGTTCATCATCACCAACGCAGCAGGCATGGGACCATGGGGAACAGGGATCGACAAGGGCGCATAGTAGCAGGCGAAATGTTGAGCAAGGTGCAGGAGAACATGAAGAAATGGAGGACGAACTGTCCATGGACATGGAAGACTCAGCGGATGAGGGAGACCTTGGTCAAATTTCAGTTGAAAGAGGTTGGGGGGAGATGTCAGAGGAAGAAAGAACGGGTAGCACCTCTATGCCACAAACACAGCGTGGACTTGGTCCGCATGGCTGCGCAAGACACATGAGTGCCTTTTTGTTGCACTACCTCCAACATGACAGTCGTATTGTCAAAATTAGAAGTGATGATGACTACTGGATTGCCACACTATTAGATCCCCGGTACAAGTCCAAATTTTGTGACATAATTCCAGCCATAGAAAGGGACGCACGTATGCAGGAGTATCAGCAGAAGCTGTTACTCGATCTTAGCTCGGCTTTTCCACCAAACAACCGTGCAGGTGCAGGGAGGGAATCTCCCAGTTGTAACTTGACAAACATGGGACGGTCTCGTCATCTTCAACAGTCTACCCGTACCAGTAGGACCGTATCTGGTGCCGGTAACAGCAATTTTATGGATGCTTTTCATCATTTTTTTAGACCCTCTTTTGCAAGGCCACCAGAGACAACAAGTCTGACACATACTCAACGGCTGGAGAGGATGATACAGGAGTATCTCCAAATGAACATCGATGCCATGACTGTGCAACTGGAGCCTTGCTCCTTTTGGGCTTCAAACCTAGAAAAATGGCCAGAGCTCTCCAGTTACGCCTTGGAGATTTTGTCGTGTCCAGCTGCCAGCGTTGTCTCTGAACGTGTATTCAGTGCTGCTGGGTGTGTGCTGACAGATAAGCGCACGCGTCTGTCCAGTGACAATGTGGAAAGACTGACGTTCATCAAAATGAACAAGTCATGGATCCAGAAGGAATTTACTACCCCTGTGTCATCCTGGGGAGAGTAAATGCTTGTTGATTTGGAATGTGCTTGATGCAAATCAAAACATCCTGTTTGCAACTAGGGCCCAAGTGCTGCCACTGATGGGGTGGGTGTCTGTGTGGCCCAATTTTTGGAAAAAAGGGAGACTCCGCTTGGAGTAACCCTTGCTTGCTGTGTTTTTAAAAGAAGCCAAGATGAACAGAGCTGGGATCAGGAAAGACTTTGCTACCTACCCCGGTGTCATCCTGGGGACGGTTAAGAATAGCGTATTTTTGAATGTGCTTGATGCAAATGTAGCTGTGAAGTGTACAACTGGGGCACAACTGCTGCCACTGAAGGGGTGGGTGTGTGTGGGGCCCAATTTTTGGAAAAAAGGGAGACTCCGCTTGGAGTAACCCTTGCTTGCTGTGTTTTTAAAAGAAGCCAAGATGAACAGAGCTGGGATCAGGAAAGACTTTGCTACCTACCCCGGTGTCATCCTGGGGACGGTTAATTATGGCGTATTTTTGAATGTGCTTGATGCAAATCAAAACATCCTGTTTGCAACTAGGGCCCAAGTGCTGCCACTGATGGGGTGGGTGTCTGTGTGGCCCAATTTTTGGAAAAAAGGGAGACTCCGCTTGGAGTAACCCTTGCTTGCTGTGTTTTTAAAAGAAGCCAAGATGAACAGAGCTGGGATCAGGAAAGACTTTGCTACCTACCCCGGTGTCATCCTGGGGACGGTTAATTATGGCGTATTTTTGAATGTGCTTGATGCAAATCAAAACATCCTGTTTGCAACTAGGGCCCAAGTGCTGCCACTGATGGGGTGGGTGTCTGTGTGGCCCAATTTTTGGAAAAAAGGGAGACTCCGCTTGGAGTAACCCTTGCTTGCTGTGTTTTTAAAAGAAGCCAAGATGAACAGAGCTGGGATCAGGAAAGACTTTGCTACCTACCCCGGTGTCATCCTGGGGACGGTTAAGAATAGCGTATTTTTGAATGTGCTTGATGCAAATGTAGCTGTGAAGTGTACAACTGGGGCACAACTGCTGCCACTGAAGGGGTGGGTGTGTGTGGGGCCCAATTTTTGGAAAAAAGGGAGACTCCGCTTGGAGTAACCCTTGCTTGCTGTGTTTTTAAAAGAAGCCAAGATGAACAGAGCTGGGATCAGGAAAGACTTTGCTACCTACCCCGGTGTCATCCTGGGGACGGTTAATTATGGCGTATTTTTGAATGTGCTTGATGCAAATCAAAACATCCTGTTTGCAACTAGGGCCCAAGTGCTGCCACTGATGGGGTGGGTGTCTGTGTGGCCCAATTTTTGGAAAAAAGGGAGACTCCGCTTGGAGTAACCCTTGCTTGCTGTGTTTTTAAAAGAAGCCAAGATGAACAGAGCTGGGATCAGGAAAGACTTTGCTACCTACCCCGGTGTCATCCTGGGGACGGTTAATTATGGCGTATTTTTGAATGTGCTTGATGCAAATCAAAACATCCTGTTTGCAACTAGGGCCCAAGTGCTGCCACTGATGGGGTGGGTGTCTGTGTGGCCCAATTTTTGGAAAAAAGGGAGACTCCGCTTGGAGTAACCCTTGCTTGCTGTGTTTTTAAAAGAAGCCAAGATGAACAGAGCTGGGATCAGCAAAGACTTTGCTACCTACCCCGGTGTCATCCTGGGGACGGTTAATTATGGCGAATTTTGGAATGTGCTTGATGCAAATCAAAACATCCTTTTTGCAACTAGGGCCCAAGTGCTGCCACTGATGGGGTGGGTGTCTGTGTGGCCCAATTTTTGGAAAAAAGGGAGACTCCGCTTGGAGTAACCCTTGCTTGCTGTGTTTTTAAAAGAAGCCAAGATGAACAAGTCATGGGTCAGCAAAGACTTTATCTACCTACCCCGGTGTCATCCTGGGGACGGATAAGAATGGCGTATTTTTGAATGTGCTTGATGCAAATCAAAACATCCTGTTTGCAACTAGGGCCCAAGTGCTGCCACTGATGGGGTGGGTGTCTGTGTGGCCCAATTTTTGGAAAAAAGGGAGACTCCGCTTGGAGTAACCCTTGCTTGCTGTGTTTTTAAAAGAAGCCAAGATGAACAGAGCTGGGATCAGGAAAGACTTTGTTACCTACCCCGGTGTCATCCTGGGGACGGTTAATTATGGCGTATTTTTGAATGTGCTTGATGCAAATCAAAACATCCTGTTTGCAACTAGGGCCCAAGTGCTGCCACTGATGGGGTGGGTGTCTGTGTGGCCCAATTTTTGGATAAAAGGGAGACTCCGCTTGGAGTCACCTTGCGGTGTTTTACATGATTTTAGAATGGCGTGCCATGCCTATATCTGTGTGTCCTCCTCTTTTTCCTTGTCCAGCTGTTTTGTTTTCGCATGAGTATATGTCCTTGTCACTTTCCCATGTGTTTGTGTTGTGTTGTGAGTTGTTTGTCACCTTTTGGACACCTTTGAGGGTGTTTTCTAGGTGTTTTACTGTGTTTGTGATTGCCTGCCATTGTTTCCTATTGGCTCGAGTTCGGTTCGTCGAACGTTCGACGAGCCGAACTCGAACGGGAGCTCCGTTCGGCGAACCGACCTCGAGCCGAACCGGGACTGGTTCGCTCATCTCTACTCCTGGACATAGCATTCGAATTAACAGGTCCCTGAAGGCTGAAATGCGTAGTGGCCGGAAATCATGAACAATTACAATGGGCGTATGTGCTGTAGATCCTGCGTCAGTTGTAGCTTGGAACTTTGTCTTTTCACGGATTTGCCCGTCTCTCATGGTGTTGGGCTATTTTCGGATCAAAATGGTGTGTCCCTCCTTGGCCCGTATCATGGGTTATTTCAGGGGCAAATTTAACTCTCTTAGCACTTTTCTCCTTAATTGTGGCCGTTGAATTGTGGGGTCAAGGTCTATCCAACCAGCATATTTGTTGTTTTTCAGACAATTTAGGGCTCGTGCATAGTAATAATAACACAGGTTTCCAAGGGTAAAAATTTTTGAAAGATGTGATTTTTTTCATACTTTCGATCATTGGACTCAGTAAAAATATTGAAAAAATATCATCACGTACAGTTTTTTCACAAACACTGATTCTATAGGTGTTAGGGCCAGGTGGACGGGCAGACCCAGGAGGTGGATCCATGTTAAAAAATATACTCTTAAATATATTTTTTCTTCAAATACGTAAAGCCGCATGAAAGAAAGAACTTCCAAAGATGTAAAAAAATAAATGTATTTTATCTATTTAAAAATGGTTGCCAGGGTTCAGTTACAGAAAGGAAAAATAATATACTTTGATAGCTTACGCAAAGAGTTCATTTAGTCCATAATGATCTATGGGAAGTCTTTACCCAACTTTCTTAGGTTCCAGAATGGCATGGCAGGAGATGTCATCTCTTGGACAGCATGTCTTGCAGCACTGGAGTCTTCTCACAGCAGGCAAAGTGGAGGAGCGAGCCCCCTAGCCCCCTCCATCGTGTATTATATACCAGCTGCTCAGTCCATATAGGGTGTTCTAGTGGAACGTAGTTGAATATAGTTCCATATTACGTAACCTTCTGGAAGCTTCGGGAAGCTTCTGGAGGGATTTATATATATCCTTCCATGCTCAGCATATATATATTCAATATGGATATTTTAATACTTATTCCTTATAAAAACTTAATTAATAAACTATGCCCTCCCACATAAACAGAACTGTGAACTTATATGTCTTACTATAACATATTTGATAACTAGATGTATTAATTTTAAGGTTTTTACAATTCCCCCTTGAAGCGGGTAGAATAACCCCGAAATTAATTAATACATCATTAAAACAACAAATCTTCTTTCCTTATTTGGCGATAATGGATTAATATCAATAATAATGATGAATAATAATTAATTTGCATTATTCATGTTGTAAGTTCAATAATATAATATTGTGGATTCCTGTTATGACAGGCTGTGACTGATCAATCATATAAAAATGTATATAACTATACTTCGCTAGACCTAAAAAGAAATGCAAAAACCAAATCCGGTCACCATATGATGTCCTCTGAGTTGATGTCTTCTTATCTCCGATGTAATCCGGCATTAACACAGTCTCTTAGAAATAAATCCTTTGATAAAAATGAATGGTTACCAATTTATACAGTCCCATATTGCGTTTATCATTGTTAGATCAAAGTCCATAAACCTTATTTTTTTTTATTGCAAAGTCCATAGCCAATGTTGATAAACCACAGTTCATGAATGTAGAAGAATAGCAAAAGTCTTTGATGTCTGTGCAGTGTGATTTACACTAGTCACCTTTCATGCTGCCTGTTGTCAAATAACCCAGGAACAGATGTTAAGACGTTCTTGGTCAGCACGACAGGGGTTAACTTTAACACGTCATTGCTCTTCTTAGTAACTTTAGGGAGGTCTTAATGCACAGACCATGTGTCATTGTCCATCCTGGAATCATAGGATCACTGTGTTTCTGAGGTGCTAACGCGGTAAGTGTATTTTGTATGTTTCACAGTCTTATTTGAGACGTTACCTTTTGGACCTTTTGCAGAATCCCTTTTAACTTTAGGAAAAATATAAAGTCGTTTTATCTTCTATAATCTTGATTGAAGACTTCATTCCCTACCTAAATACCAAATATGGCAATAACTATCACTAATAAATGTCACAGCGTATCATAACTCTAATACTATAATACCATGTCATTATTATTATCGTAAAAGTATTAATATAATTGATACTCAGAATGATAAAATACTGCATAATGGTATAGACAATAGTATTCTCTTGTAATGACCTTTTTTGTCATTGGTGCATTACCCTTCCAAACCCATAGGTGGCAATGTGTTGAATGTAACCAAAATATAATATAAAATATGAAACAATATAATGTGTACCTATAACATGTATCATATTATAAATATGAAAGGCAACAATGTGGCTTATTAGTTAGATCATTTGTAAATTATAAACCAAAGCAAATAACCTTTTAGAAAAGACTGGATGATACCATCAAAACACAACAATATCCATTATAAATTATTATTGATTAAAAATATAATATATATTATTTGTAAATATAGGAAGGTAAACCTAGATGTACCTTAATCTTCCATCTTTATTACTCTAATTTAATTTATTTGATTTGTCTATTATTTATTAAATAACCTACTATAAGGAAATGTGTAACTATAAGTAATACTTCATCCTTATTGTGTTAACATGCTAATATAAAAATAATGTATTACCAGAAAGTAAACAATTGTATATATGATGAAGGAAGTATCTTTTCTTCCAAAAAAGTGGAACTTTTCCCTTTTAATATGATTCATATTTAATAAAGTAATATTCTTATATTAGATATTACTGAACTAAATATTGAAGTGTTTTCTCAATTGAGATATTTAAAATCTGAAGAAAAAATAAAAATTGTAGAATTTAGATTTTGATTAAAAATGTGAATATTAAATAATAATTAATATAAAAAATAGGAATAAAAAGAAAAATGAAAATCGGAATAAAAATAAAACTTGAAATAAAAATAAGGCCTTCTATGTATATAACACCTATGTCTTTAATAATACATAACCTTAATGTTACCAGATAACCTTAATATTACCAGTATCTTATAAAATTACCAAACCTATCAATAACCAATAAAAATAATTAAGTCATGTAACCTTGCAAATAATACACTTCTCTTAGTATATAAATGCATTATGATATACTTCAAATATATTTTTTTATTCCCAATTCTTCCTTTGTACTTAAAATATTAATTATTAAAGTATCCTGTAAACACATATATTTATCAAATATAAATGTGTGTGATTGAGACCAAACCTCTCCCTTTCAATATCATGAAATATGATATTATAAAAATTAATATGTTTAGATTAAATTAAATTCAAATTTGTGTTGTAAATCTTCAAGACCATTTATAAATATCACTTCCATATTTGAAAAGAAAAATGATTTCCAATCTATGTACCAATAAAAAAAGTGACTAACACAAAAGACATAAAAAAAATCAAAACGTTATAACCTTATTCTAGAATGTAACTCTTCAGAATAAACCCTTAATAAAAAATCCTAATATCTCTATACTAAAGAAATATGTCTAAGAATAATATATATATATATATTCGGTATAAATTCCTTCATTTATACTTATGTACTATAACTTATTATCTAAAAGTATACATACATATAATATAATATAATATAATATAATATAACCTCGAAGTTAAAACAAAAATTCCCTTTTTTTTTTTTTTTTTTTTTTTTCCTGGATCCAAGTACTCTGACTTTAGCATTTGCAGCTGCTCAAACAATCAATCATTCATAGACACATCTATGCACACAAGACTGTAACATATACTTTCACATAAAAACATTGACGGACACAAATCCCTGTATTCCCAATTATTCTATGCGCATTTCAAAGATTATGTTACTAATTTGAAGTACTTCTTGAAAAAAACAAATTCCAATGAATTACAGACTGTACATATGACCATGGAACAAACATTTATTTTTAGCTTTAGTACCAAGTCACATGCTTTGGTCACGTGCAAGGAACACCATTCCAAGACAGCAAGCAGTTTTATACCACTCCAAAGCTCAGATTACATCTCTAATAACTCTAAAGAAGATATATATTCTTTAAAGAAACATTAAAGTAATAGTTCTCTGGCAATTGGTACCTGAGGAAATAATAATATTAATCGTGCTTTCGCGATTAATCTTACCCAATAAAATATATGTTACCTGATTGAGGACAAGAACATATGTATAAATAAAAAGTTAATACTTCATCAATCTGCTTTACTGATAAATTCTGAGGGAAATAAAAGAATAAAATTATTATCATATTTATGATAAAAATGAAACACTTTGAATCTGTTACTTTCTCTTATTGTTTTATTTTAAATATTATTATTCATATACAGAGATCAAATTATTAATTTATAACATTTAACTATCATTTGACTAAATGAAAATATGACCTTGATATACTATCACTACCTTTAATATATATATATATATATATATATATATATATATATATATATATATATATATATATGTATAGATTCACTGTATATGAATAAACATATTTATCAAACAATAAAATTAATTTACCCAGAAATCCACTTTATTTAACTGAAGACCATACCTAATTTTTTCTTCAAAGATTCGATTTATTAGATTCCCTTTGAACTTATAGGAATCCCTGAACTTATGTAATTCAAGGTTTTCTCTTATTTGAGAGAGAATGTCTCTCTCAGAAAAACCACCCAGCTGTTGCTGGCTATCAAATCCTAACCCAGGGAAAGAGTCTGCACAAGACACCTGTTTCTGTCTTTCAAAGCTATTACTCATCATTTGTCTGGGATTTTCAATCCCAGTGACCAATCCCTTCACTGGTGACAGGGGTTTTTCCTGTGAAAAAAGACTTTTAGATGATAAAAATTGGGGTGGATTGTATGGTTTATAACACGTATGCATCTTCCTCCGAATTGCATATACCCTGTCACAGAAATATCTGGATCTGGGAGACACTGTTGGTTTTTCACAAAAACTCACCCTTTTTTGTGTTGGTTTTTCAGAATTAATTAATTTCTGTTTTGATTGACTTTGGCGATTTCTAACAAAATCGACAAATGTCGTACATTCGAATAGGGACTTTTTATTTAATGCCACCGCACAGGCGGCATTGTCAAGGAAATTAAATTTCTTGATGAATAAACGTATCATTCCATCCAATCCGACATTTGGAATAACCGCCCTATACAAACGTTCAAAAACGGACATAAATGAGAACGTACTCTCATTTTGTTCAATTTGTAATTCCTTCAACATCTCATAGTTTGGATCAGATTCATTCCTTGTACAGAATATGAGATTTTTCAGCCTTATGATATCGTTATCATTTGAACAATCAAATGTCTCATTGTCAGAAAACTTTTTCAAAGCCAATTGTCTAAAGAAATGCTGAGGTATCCACATACGGAATAACTGATTCGTCTCACTATTGGTTAAGTTTAATTTCTCGATGGAACTTTCAAATATCTCTGAATTTCTGCAAACATGTATTTTAGGATTATATGCGGGAATTAATTTGCATATGTCCAATAAATTTTTTCTAAGTGTAATCCCTAACTTGGCCTGTTCTATTTTTAGAAACTGATCGTCGCCATTTTCTCTCTCCACGTGTCTTTTCTGCACGTCTCCCACTCTGGCTCCTCCCCCTTCTGGCTTCTCTACGTCATTTCCTGCTTCTTTCCCAGTGTCCTGAAAATGACCTTGATTACGTAGCACATGTCTGCCGCCATTATCAAAATTCTGATTTACAAAATTACAGCCAACATTACAGTCAGAATTCACAATATCACTGACTGACATTCCAGGTTCTAAGCAGTCTTTGGATTTCTCTGTCACTGACTCTCCTGACAATTCAGGTTGTCTATTTCCACCATTTTTACACTTTTCTACGATTAACTTGTGAAAATCATAGACTAAATGACAGACATTTCTGATTTTCTGTTTCTCTCTATTAAAAGACCTTGCACATTCTATACGTGAATTCTCAAGTTCACACTCCTCATAAAAGCGTAACCAAATCTCTTCTACATTAGAAATATCTGGATAAGTGAACTGAAGTTTACTTTGCTTAACATATGAAGAGATAAAATCCATTTTCTTACCTGAAATGATCAGATGATCTGATGGATGATCCTGTAAGACTTGATCCACCTTGTTCAGCACGTCCAATACTTCTTATGGACTGACTTTATCTTTCTTGCTCAAAAATACGTCGAAAGTTAACTTCTGTAACTTTGTAAAGACTTTAAAGTTCATTAAAAAAAACATTCATGCAACTTGACTTATACGTATTTCCTAGGTTCTGCGTGATTTTTATAAATTGTCGATTCCTGATCCTTTGCAGGAGATACTTAAAATACTTATGACTTTGATAACTTCGACCCCCCTTATGCAAAGTGAAGGAACAACAAAAAAAAATATATAAAAAAAAATCACGAATAGCTGACTCGCCAAAATGTTAAAAAATATACTCTTAAATATATTTTTTCTTCAAATACGTAAAGCCGCATGAAAGAAAGAACTTCCAAAGATGTAAAAAAATAAATGTATTTTATCTATTTAAAAATGGTTGCCAGGGTTCAGTTACAGAAAGGAAAAATAATATACTTTGATAGCTTACGCAAAGAGTTCATTTAGTCCATAATGATCTATGGGAAGTCTTTACCCAACTTTCTTAGGTTCCAGAATGGCATGGCAGGAGATGTCATCTCTTGGACAGCATGTCTTGCAGCACTGGAGTCTTCTCACAGCAGGCAAAGTGGAGGAGCGAGCCCCCTAGCCCCCTCCATCGTGTATTATATACCAGCTGCTCAGTCCATATAGGGTGTTCTAGTGGAACGTAGTTGAATATAGTTCCATATTACGTAACCTTCTGGAAGCTTCGGGAAGCTTCTGGAGGGATTTATATATATCCTTCCATGCTCAGCATATATATATTCAATATGGATATTTTAATACTTATTCCTTATAAAAACTTAATTAATAAACTATGCCCTCCCACATAAACAGAACTGTGAACTTATATGTCTTACTATAACATATTTGATAACTAGATGTATTAATTTTAAGGTTTTTACAATCCACTGGGCCAAACACCTTAATGAAGGCAAGGGGTCCGGTAGCCGGAGCACTACGGGTAGCAGGACAGTCCGTGCAAAAGAGTGGAATGGAGAAGTCCCTGGGACCACGGAGTCACTGATGGTAGTCCGGGTGACGGAGCTCAGGTTCGGAGGCCGAGATGTCAGGCAGAGTCCGGAACCGATGGAGCGAGAGGACGGGTCACCACAGGGATCAGAGATGGTACGGACTGACGGGATGGCAGATAGTCAGCGTTCGGGGTTCGGGAATCGGCAGGACCGGATGGCGAGGCAGGAGCGGCTCTAGAAGAGAGATAGGTAAGTATATCACAGAGACACAAGGAGACCTGACTCCTAGCTTAGGAAACACGAAGAACAGGCCCCGCCCACTTGGACATTAAACCCCTTTATACCCTGTACCTGTGTGTTCAATTTCCTGTCAGTGGACGCTGGCCCTTTAAGAGAGGGTCAATGACCGCGCGCGCGCCCTAATGCGCATGCGCGAGGCCCGGGTGCCAGAAGCCAGGGCAGGGAGCGGTGTATAGGAAGCAGGGGAGCCGGCCTGGAGCAGGGCTGCCGACGGGCGCCGGGAGCGGGGACCGGGCCGCCTGGGGACCGCAGGTGGTGGAGGCTGGAGACCGTGGAGCAGGGGATGTCTGCCAGAGGAGCCGGGGAGCGAAGCAGGGAAGCCGGGGAGCGTGGCAGGTGAGCCGGGGGGCAGAGCAGGGGACCCGGAGAGCGTGACAATAGGTTTCCAAAAGGTTAGAATTCTGAAAAGATTCCCTCCATACTTTTCTGAAGATGGTGCTCTAGTGTATTCAAGCGATGTTCCTGTGCTGATGGAAAATGTAACATTAAGTACAATGTGAGCGAGTGGTGACACGTCATTGTTTCATCCAAAAAGTCTGAAAGCTGTGCTACTGCTCAATGGCAGTAAGTATTCTTCAGTGTGTGTAGGGCATGTGTCGCGGGCAGAGGGGCCACGCACGCTACGCTCGGGTTCGGGGACTTCTGCTGCTGCTGCTGCTCGGTGGCTCGAGCGGAGGGCCAGATCCGGGGACTCGAGCAGCGCTCCTCGCCCACGAGTGAAAAGGGGGTGGTTTGTTTGGGGAGATAGTTAGTGACGTCACCCACAGGTCGTGGTGATAATGGGCACCACCACTGCTGGTGACGGGGATCCCGGGAGCGATGGCAGGGAGCAGCTAGGATGTTGGTTCCCCCTCCGTGGGTAGGGGTTGGTGATCCCGGGGCCCGGTGGCGGTACGGGGAGGCTGGATGGCTGGGGTGTACGTACCGAGGGAGCCCGTTTGCCCGCAGGCGCTGGCCCTTGGATCTCTAGCCTATGGCGGTGGCTTTTTATCCTCACGGTGTGGACGGTTGCCTTCTGTCGGGTCTTGGGTGTTAGGGAACCCCTGGGATTCCGGTCACTCTCGGATTTGACCATTGTCGGCGGCTCCTAGCCTGGTCAGGGTCCAATGGCCCTGCCTTTGTGCTTGGTACAGATCCGCTCACCGGTTCAGTTCCCCTCGGGTCACCGCCCGTCCCCGGTCCTACGGTTCAGCTGACTTGTACCACCTCCTGCAGACGGCCACCACCGTCTGCCGACCTTGCTGACAGTGCCTGGGCTCCTACCCAGACACTAACAGTTTCTGTCCTCTCACTTTCCACTACAAAACTAAACTAACTGCTTTTTCCCGCCTCCAGGCCTGTGAACTCCTCGGTGGGTGGGGCCAACCGCCTGGCTCCGCCCCACCTGGTGTGGACATCAGACCCTGGAGGAGGCAACAAGGATTTTGTGTGACTGATGTAGACTATCCAGGGGAGGGGGTGTGTGTGATTTTGTGTTTGTGACTACCTGGCTAGTCCAGGGCGTCACACATGCTATGCACTTGGAAGAAAGCTGTGAGAATTTAGACTTTATTCTCAAGAAACTTAACTACAAGGAGCATGGATGGTCAATATGTGGTGGTCTAAAAATGTTCTCATTGCTTCTTGGGCAGCAAGGAGGATATATTAAATACCCATGCTGTTCTGCCTCATGGCAGCCTGCTAATAGTCATTCATTGAAATTTCTGTTACAACCCCTAGAGGTCATTGTTATTCTTTTGAATTGCTGAGTTTCCCTTTAAGCTAAATGTATTCTGGGTAAGGAATGCCTCCCTGAGCTGAGAAGAAGCCTGCAGCCATTTTCTCTTTGGATTTGTCAGGAAAGGACATGCCGACTTACCTCTCTGTACATTCACCCCTGCCTAGTGTAATCCGGTGAGCAAAGCAAATTACATGTGTTAGTGATAGAATCCTAGATGGAAGAGTGTAGTAAATGCATTGTACATTGTACTTCTACACCTTTAGTGTCATCCCTGTCTTGTTTGTCTAGATAAGATTTCTATGTATTGCAGATGCAGTGACCTTTCACCTACATTCTCGTAAGAACTGCATCTCATGTACTGTTATGCTATGTTAACTCTGTATTAACACTGTACTGACTGTAATCATTTTCTTGTTATAGTTTTTACCCGTATAAAACAGTATCTTGGATATACCGTATTCTGTCTTCAACTGCATCTTGGATATTCCTATATTCACTGTATATTCCATGTATACTGCAATCAAGTTCACGTTACCAGCTAATAAATCAAGGCTATTGAACTCCACAGTCTGTTTATTTGAAATGTGAACTAGGGTTTAGCTGTATGCTAGAGATTCACAGCATTACGTAAAAGAAGGCAGAACACATGCTTTTTGTGTGAATTGGAAAGCCAGGTTAGGACTCTTCACTGGAGCAAAAAAAATTGGCCAACAAGAACATCTTTGTAACCGGGACTCAAGAACATTGTTGCATAAAGCTTAGTTGATCCCACCTAAAGTTCTCTTGCCACCACTCCACTGTAAGCTTGGACTGATGAAGCTGTTTGTGAAAGCGCTACTGAAAGAAGGAGAGATGTTTAAGTACCTGTGTACCAAGTTTCAGGGACTCCAGCCGGGAGCGGACTCCTGAGTTCCAGACCAGGCAGTCCACCATACACAAAAACAAGTGCAGAGTAAAGGACAGCGACCACCAGCCTGGGTGGGGGACCTGAATGCAACCGGCCGGGGCGGCAGGCCACCAGCACCTTTGGTTTACCGAAAGACTCGTGTGATTCATTTACTGTGAGTAACCAAACATCCCCCTGCTTGCTCAGGCGCGCCGGCCCTTGCCATCACCATACCCTGCACAAAGACACTGGGCCCCGGGGCAATCATCCCTACACACGGAGGGGTTAACATCCAGCTGCCACTACATCTCTCCCGGGTATCCCATAACGGCAGCGGTGGTGTCCCACCTCACCACACACCGTTGGTGGCGTCACAAACTTAATACGGCCTAGCCCATACATCTACATTCCTCCTTTTATTCGACATGTCCGCGAGACCCCCGGGTCGAGCCACTCTCTTAGAAGGTCTGGATCCGACCAACGGCGGCTGCTGGCACAGGGGCAGCACAAAAGCATTTTTGTGGGTTCGGATATTCAGAAACCCATGAATGAAGGATGACGTGTTTTAAACAATAATGAAAACTGTTGAAAAAAGGGCTTGGGACTCTTTGAAAGAAGCAATAAATACGTTTCTAGGTAACAACAAAGAATCAAAATTTAAGTCCATCGTGGAGAACATGCTGAAACGTTTCAAAGCCTTGGGTTGTCTAATGAATTTGAAGTTACATTTTTTACATTCCTATTTGGACTACTTGTCTGAAAACCTTGGTGCTGGTGGGAAGAACAAGAAGGTTTTCATCGGAATATCAAGGAGATGGAACGACGATACCAAAGTAAATGAAACGTGAACATGATTGCCGGATGCTTCACAGAGAAGATCCACAGGCCTTCTATAAGAGAAAAGGGGGATCTAGAGAAAAGGAAAAAGTGCAAGAATAAATTTCTAATAAAGTTGCAGAATGACTGTACAATAAATAAATGTATTTTATATATAAAATTGTGAATATTTTTGGTTACAATAAGTATTTTTCTTGTTCATGTCACTTGTATGTAACTTCACACATGGATTGTACAAAATCAATATTTGATGGTTAAAAAAAAATATTTTTTTTTTTTTTAAATCAGGACATTAGAAAACATAATAATCAGTCACTGGATTTGAAGTTTCATAAACCAAAATTTTACATAGCTGTGTAATTTGTCGGGCACCCACCGACAATAGAATAGCGCCAGATTTAGGAAGCTGGCTGAGGTCTGCAAAGTCTGTAGCCAGGTGACAAAATTGTCCAACCTGGGTTTCTTCCTTAAGTAGTCTCTGGTATGATGATATGGTATAATCCTGGCAGCAGGAGTCGAAATCCCTAGATTGCGGTTATGATCTCCAATCGGAATTGGAGCCCCTAGATTGAAGCCATGTAGCCAAGTGATCCTCTAGTTGAAGCCAAAGTCCCTAGACCGAGTCCACAAGGCATCCTGGTTCTGATCCCCTAGCCAGCTCCTAAGAGCTTAGACTAGATCATGCAACATCCATCAACAACCTGGTGACTCCAAGAAGTCCCCTTTTATAGCCATAACCTTCCCTTAGGATATACTGTGCCCTTATCAGATTGGTTGTACAAGGTTGCTTCTCTTATTGGATGAATTTCAAGCTGCATGGATAATGTTCATTTAAATGATGTGGATAGAAAGACTGAAGATATCTACATGTAGTCTGAAATCCATCATGAATCAATACTATTTTACACAGTCATAAGCAGCCCATGGGCATTCACCTGCATTCAAACCAATAACAGCTCATAGACCAGACAATCCATCTACCACTGGACCAAAGACAGGAAGTTAAATCCACTGCCTGCGGTAACCAACTTAATCCTATAGGCTACTCACACAACAAACCCAACAGAAAGGAAAAAAACATGGCTTTGATTATCCATCCAATGAAAACGCATAACCATTGTGAGCCATTGGACAATGCAATTGGACACTTGGTGACATGGTGCACGGCCCAATGAATCAAGTCTTTACTTCATATTCACGGTTTAAGCCCTTGGGTTCTAATGTGCCCAGAGTACATATCCAGAAAGATTCTCTTTCTTTGAGCTAAACACAAGTCAACAATACATTGTAAGCAGATTCTATTACCAGTCCCACACCATTTTGTGACGCATAATCACACAGTGATCCAATTAAGATTCCAAGTCATCGAACATGTCCAAGCCATACGCAGAGGAGGCAATAGAATTAGGAAGCTCAACGAAAGGGAATCTTTCTGGATATATACTCTGGGCACATTGGAACCCAAAGGCTTAAACCATGAATATGAAGTGCAGACTTGATTCATTGGGCCATGCATGGACATAATGGACATAATTCTAATAGGCAGGACAGGTAATAAGGAGCACAAGTTATATGCTAAAATGTGTTGTGTGACAAGACAGACACAGGAAAGGACATGATAACAGGTGTAGGGACCAACAAGGTGAGACAAGGGGTATCAGGATAGGGTCAAGTAGGTATGAATGTAGTAATGGGGCAGGCATAGAGAATTGTATGTGAATGTGAATTACAATAAATCACTAAGGAAAGGAATATGTGAGTGTGTGCCTAATGTAAACTAATATTGTACTGGCAAAATTATAGATGGAAAGGGAGAAGGAGAGGGGGGAGAGAGGAGGCTGTAATTGACTACAAGGGTATGAGTTATGAGTGATCATAGGGATAGTGTTACATAAGTGGAAATACCTATGGAGGACCGGATGTGTAAGCGCATACCTTATACAAACCTATAGAGTGCTGATGGGTGAGAGTGTGATGTTAGATATAAGACATCCTATAGTGAATAGTGAGCCGTAATCAAGTGCAACAGGGATATTTCACGTGACTATGGGAACCTGGAAGGTAAAGAAAGGGGAGAAAAAACTGTTAGACAAGGTAATCAGACATAATGTAACCAGTTGATCAGACATGATCACCTGGTTTGAGACCCCCTGCCTTACACTATATAGATATCATGTTCATTCCCCATCTATCTTGCTCAGGAGAGCATCTCCCTCCCCCGGCACCAAGAGCAGCTCATACTGAATTGTTACATTGACTAGTAACACTGCACACAGAAATGCACCTTAATATTCCACTGTTAACCCTTTCCTCCCAGCAGTAACACACAACTCCTCACCTTGATATCATGGTGATTTATGGTCAGAATGACTTCAATGCGATCAGTGATTTCTATTCTAGCTCTGCTCACATAGATTTTATATCCACACTCAACTATAGGCCGTTCTTCATATTTTGGGGGATTTTAGTCAGATATACTAGTTTGTGCCTGTATAGTATTGGTGTAGATGGGAGTGTAGGGCATGGGTTACATGGCACTGTGGTGGAATACTGATGGGAGGTATTGGTGCTGTGTTTGATGCTTCTACTGGGTATTTTCCTACAAATACTGGAACAGCTCACTGCTTAGAATGATCCTTCCCAGCTCTATAATATATTATATATACCCCACAATGCAGGCTCACACACACATTTGTCTCAAGTGTGTTGTAGGGACACAGATACAGTCTTGGTCATGTGACTAAAGGCTACTTTACACACTGCGATATCGGTCCCGATATCGCTAGTGTGGGTACCCGCCCCCATCTGTTGCGCGACACGGGCAAATCGCTGCCCATGCCGCACAACACCGACCAGACCCGTCACACATACTTACCTGCCCGGCGACGTCGCTGTGTCCGGCGAACCGCCTCCTTTCTAAGGGGGCGGTCCGTGCGGCGTCACAGCGACGTCACTGAGCGACCGCCCAATAGCAGCGGAGGGGCGGAGATGAGTGGCCGGAACATCCCGCCCACCTCCTTCCTTCCTCATAGCGGCTGGGAGGCAGGTAAGGAGAGGTTCCTCGTTTCTGCGGTGTCACACGGAGCGATGTGTGCTACCGCAGGAGCGACGAACTACATCGTTACTGCTGCAGTAACGATAATCGAGAATGGAGACCCATGTCACCGATGAGCGATTTTGCACGTTTTTGCAACGATGCAAAATCGCTCATCGGTATCACACGCAGCAACATCGCTAATGCGGCCGGATGTGCGTCACAAATTCCGTGACCCCAACGACTCCGCTTTAGCGATGTCGCAGCGTGTAAAGCCCCCTTTAGTGGGAGTGGTGTACAGGGTCTTAGCAGTAAAGAGTATTCCATATTTCTGCCAGATACCCACAGAGATATTGAAATCTGAAAAAAGAGACTTCTGCTCATTGAAGGTAAGAACTGCTCACATAGCGTTCAACTCCACAGCAAACGAGTGCTCTAGCACTGGCATCTCAGCAGGGATATTCCCCTACTACACATGTGTGTCTAGGTCACTGTGACAGTTTACAGGACATAACTCAGGGCACCTAGACAGAAGGCAGAGGGACTACTTTCTATTTCTGGTGTAGAGCTTAGTACAATATATATATATTTATACTATTACATGGGACACATGTACCTTGTATTACCATTATTCGCTGTATATGAACCCCTTTTCTCCGGGCATTATTTGTCTATAGCATTTTTCACGAACCTGAGGCAACTGAGAACCCTTCAGTGAAGGAATTCCACTAACCCTCACAATACCTACCAGGGGCCTCCCTGCAGTAACTCAGGTAGTTGTACCCATTCTCTTTCCGCATTCTATGTGTTCTTCTTCTTTCTTCTTTTTTTTCTTTTTTCTTCTTTTTATTTCTATCATGTAGTTCAGGGGTTTATAGATATATGTCCTGCATCTCATATTTCCTTTAGTGGTGCTTCTTACCCATTCTCATATCATTTACCCTAGTATTTCATGATCCTGAGGCGACTGAGAACCCTTTAATAAAGGAATCCTTTTTCACCTGAATTGTCAAGTGATACTTACCAGTGACTATCACGTAATGTTACAGGTAGTTCCATTTTCTTCCTCTTCTTTCTCTCCTTTCTTCTTTGTCACACGGTCCATTGTGTTATAGCCCACGTGTCATGATAACACTTGTACCATCTTTTCATTTAGATTCCACCTACAATTATTTACCGATTCCAGTTCTGGAATAGGCTTTCATCATCTACTCACTAGAATTCTCAAGTTCATAAGGTACTGAGACATATACATGTTCACACCATTATAAAGAACAAAGTATAAACATTGAGGTTTTTCTCACACCCATGTTCCTGTGTTCTTTGATATGATATGTGTTCATTTCCTTCACTATATAGGATTGCAAGTTTTCCATTTGTACCTTAATGGCAATGACGCTATACAATTGAACACATATCATCCTGTTATCCATATAGGTGTGTATTTACCTGCTTGACTATTTTTGGTTGTTTGATCCAGAATGTTCCTCCAGATAGGTCATGTGGAAATTTTCTTTCCTCAGTACAAATGTTTTCACTATGGCTTTGGAACATTTTTTTGTATGTGCATCATGGTCATTTGACCCATTGTACTCTCAAGTAGCAATATATTGTACTGTTATGTTGTACTATGTACTAATTACGTGTTTATATGGTTTTGTAACCCTTTATGATCTTAGATAACTTTATCCTTGATAAAGACCTAAAAACAAGCTCGAAACGTTGGATGAATTATCCTTTTGCACAAATAAAGAATTTTCAGCATTCTAAGAGTTCTTTTCTTACGTTATTGATCACTATAGTGTGCCAGAGCTATTTCTATTGAATTGACTCTTATTTTTTCTGAGCACCTGCTATATACACAGTGAGCCAGACATATTCAATTTTCATTCAGAAGGCAGAGGGAAGCCTTAGCAGCTGAGCCTATATCTTGGCTTGTGAGCATTAGAACAGGCCGGCGATTACAGGGTAACATGAAAAATGTCCAGCTTGCATTATGACTAGAACATGACAATATCCTTTTAAGTACTAACCTATGATGCGTTCCTAAGCAGTTGATGTTATATGTTCTACATTTCATTTTCTGCATACTTTACAAGTAGTAGAATTTGCTTTGATATAGGCAACTGGATTTTCACAATGAAAAGGCAAAGGATAACGCCCGAAAAAGACGCCATACATTATGTCAGTGCCATCACTGACAAACCTGGATTGACCATGAAATACATCAATCCCCTTAAAGGTGAGTTAAAACAAGTTTTAACTAAATTGCCTTAATATTGTCATGCATTAGAATGACTGTCTTAGGTAATGATAAATATTTTCTACAGGAAGAGGAGTGTTTGCTGAAACTGAAATCGAAAAAGGGAGTTTTGTTGCAGAATATCGAGGTGAGCTCACGTATGCACTTACGATGGTAGACAACTACTCGAGATTTATGGTTGTGGTACAAGTCAAAGATCTAATGGCCCATACTGCAGCGAAGGTCTTCCAAGCACACTTATGCAGACCTCATGGCTACTCAGAGAGAGTCCTCACAGATCAAGGCACTGCCTTTGAAGCGGAAATCTTCAAGGACTTCTGCAGCTTTTACCGATGCAGGAAGATGCGTATTACACCCTACCATGCTCAAACCAATGGTTATCAACCTGCTCAGGACTTTACCCCATATTCCAGATGTGGCCTTACAAGTGATTTATAGAGGGGTAACAATACGTTGGGATCATCGGATCTAATCTCCCTTTTTATACACCCTAAAATCTTGTTTGCGTTAGAATAAACAATAACATCATAAAGGTATAGCAGTACCGTTTCAAAATTTCGGTGTCCCAAGCAGCATTCCATCAGCCTCTTGAAGGTTCCTGGCAAATTGCACAGCTCGAAGGGCATGCTTTTGAACTCGCAGAGACCCATCGGGGTGGCAAAGGCGGTCTTCTCCCGGTCTGCCTCAGCAACGGACACTTGCCAATAGTGACTAGTGAGATCAAGGGTAGAAAAATAATTTGCAGTTGTCAATGCAGCTAGCTATTCCTCAATACAGGGGAGTGGTGCTGTCCTTCTTCTTTAACAGGACCAACGGAGCTGCCCAGAGGCTACAACTGTCACGGATAACCCCAGCCTCCTTCATGTTGCTCAACATGTCCTTGGTACACTGGTAATGTGCAGGTAGATTTGGCTTATATCTCTCTTTGATGGGTGGGTGTGCACTTGTGGGGATGTAGTGTTTGACCCCTTTTATTTTTCAAAAGTCTAGCGGATGTTTGCTGAAGACTTGCTCGTATTCTTGCACTAGCCTGTAGACCCCCTTCTTGTGATGTGAAGGTGTGGAGTCAGTGCCTACGTGTAATTCCTTACACCACTCCTCTGGCTGACTTGGTGAGCTGTCACTGAATGGGTGGGCTGAAGCAATGGTGGATGCTGCTGTTTGGATAGCATGTGTATCTACTGAGAACAGCTTATCAATGGTGGCAAATCGGAGCAGCTTAATCTTTTGCTCTCCGCAGTTCAACACTCTCATGGGCACTCTTCCCTTCCATATTAATGAATAAAACTATGATGTAAATAGCATATAAATACCCCACAAATGCAGATAAAAGTAGGTTATGGGAAAAGGGGGAAGAGAGAAACAGGAAAATAGTGGAATAAAGTATACCTTCCAGGTGGGAGAGGAAATGGCAGCACAGCCAGTGGAGGTGAAGCAAGGGGAGCCTGCAACTAAAGAGTTGAGAGCGTTATCACATGGTGACTGAGCCTGATTGTAACGGGAGCATAGAGGTGCCGATCCTGTCTTACCTGCGTTGGTGTAGAAGTGGGTGTCCTGTGGTGGAGTCAGCTATGTGCAGTGGTGGCCGTGGGTTCTTTTATGTGCGACCGTAGTAATAGCTGCGCCCACTTCCTGTATGGGAGTGGAATGCAGTGAGGGTAATGGAACGCACGCCTGCGCATTTGTGTTTAACGTCGCGCATGTGCAGAACGGAGAAAAGGCTGCGCTCACTTCCTAATGAAAGGGAGTGAGACGCATCTGGGAAGGGAAGGGAAAAGATTAGGGTTTGGGGATGATGAAAGGGCTTTCTACGGGCAAGGATGGCAAAGGGTGGCAGTGACGGAAAGTCAGGCAGCCTGTCCTGTCCTGTCCTGTCCGTCCGTCTTTTTGTATCATGAATTGGAAAGACTGCAAGGGGGAGGGGAGGTGCTTGTGTCCAAAAGGAGGAGTTATTCAGATTTATTGCAGTGGGCGGCGGCTGCAAAAAGCACCATTCTTCTTGTTTTTGCTCTGCAAAACAGCCTTTTCAAGGGTTGGCTTGGGTGACAAAATGTCTTCTGTAGGCGTGGGTTTGTCTCCCTCTCCCTAAGATGTGTCCGGTATAGGCCAGGGTGCCACTCAAGGCCGTAACCAATTCGGGTTATAGCTTCTCGGCCTTTTGGCTAAGATCAAGTGTAGTTTCGGAGGACGCTACCTTGGTCGGTACTGGAAGGTGCCTGGGATTGCACGTCTGCCGGCCTTGAGGAAGTGTGTGCGCCTTCTGGTGACACATAGCCCTCTTGTGCCTGGACGGTTCCCAGGCAACGGGAGGCGATCACCTTTGTTATTTTGAAGTCCTACTGATAAACAGAAAAAAAAAAAAATTAAATCTGTTCTTATCAGTTTAATATCTGATACGTCCCCTCTCTGGGGACCATATATTAAATGGATTTTTAGAACAAGGAGATGGAAAAAATCTTGCTCTGTCCACTGCACGCATTGACCTGGTATTGCAGTACCTCCAGGACCGGTGCACCCCTTCTTAACCCAGTTTCCAAAAGCAGAACTCAATTCACCTGATTCAAATGAGCCCCATTAGTGAATTGAAAGAAAGCAAAAACTTTATATGCACCTCAATTTGGCCAATTCACTTTTCACACTTTCACCCTTTTTTTTATCTTTCACACCTTTTACTTGCTTTATTGATGCAAAAAGCTGTGCCAAATAGCAAACTCATCTCCACTCAACTTGACCAACTCTGCTATGTCCCGTGCAGTATCTTATTCTCAGTCTTATCTAGATCATTTGCAATTGAATAGAATAGATCCCTTTTGGCTGCTTATGACTGTGTAAAATATGTAGTTTTACTGGGCTGGGATGAGAGAATCCATTGAAGCATGGTGTAGGGATTGTGGTTCCTGTGTGCTAAGAAGAGAGGCTGGCACCAGCCAGAAAGCCCCATTGCAGCCAATAATCACTTAATAACTTTTTCAACTTGTCATCATATGGGAGGCCTTCCATTCCTTGTAGTAGTCTAGTTGCCCACCTTTGAACTGACTCTAACTTCTGAATGTCCTTTTTAAAATG
Organism: Anomaloglossus baeobatrachus; assembly: GCF_048569485.1. Lineage (NCBI taxonomy): Eukaryota > Metazoa > Chordata > Amphibia > Anura > Aromobatidae > Anomaloglossus > Anomaloglossus baeobatrachus. Next base: position 219,143 of record NW_027442587.1, read on the forward strand.
TGGAGCCCAAAACTGGTTCCCATATTCCAGATGTAGCCTTACAAGTGATTTATAGAGGTGTAACAATACGTTGGGATCACGGGATCTAATCTCCCTTTTTATACACCCTAAAATCTTGTCCCAAGCAGCATTCCATCAGCCTCTGGAAGGTTCCTGGCGCATTGCACAGCTCGAAGGGCATGCTTTTGAACTCGCAGAGACCCATAGGGGTGGCGAAGGCGGTCTTCTCCCGGTCTGCCTCAGCAACGGACACTTGCCAATAGTGACTAGTGAGATCAAGGGTAGAAAAATAATTTGCAGTTCTCAATGCAGCTAGCGATTCCTCAATACGGGGAGTGGTGCCGTCCTTCTTTTTTAACAGGATCAACAGAGCTGCCCAAAGGCTACAACTGTCACGGATAACCCCAGCCGCCTTCATGTTGCTCAACATGTCCTTGGTACACTGGCAATGTGAAGGTGGTATTGGCTTATAGCTCTCTTTGATGGGTGGGTGTGCACCTGTGGGGATGTGGTGTTGGACCCCTTTTATTCCCCCAAAATCTAGCGGGCTTCCCACCGGTAACCCGCTCCCCAGCTTGGATGGATGCTGAGGGAGCCCCTTTTGCCCGCAGGCTCTGGCCCTGGGAACTGTAGCCTTGGCGGTGACTGTGCTTCCCTCTACGGTGTGAGCTGTTGCCTTCAATCGGGTCTTGACTGCTGGGAAACCCTGGAGGTTCCTGTCGCTAACGGATTTGACCGGTTTTACGGCGACTCCTAGCCTGGTCGGGGTCCGTAGGCCCTGCCGGATGGTGCTGGCTTCTCTTCACTCCCAGATCTGGTACCGGCGGGCCACCGCCCATCCCCGGTCCGTACGGTTCACTCCAATCAGCCTCTCCTGCAGAAGGTCACCACCGTCTGCCAACCTTGCTGAGTGCCCGGGCCACACACCCGGACACGGTCAGTCTCCTCTCCTCTTCACTTCTCTAACTCCAAAACTGATCTCTAATCTGACTCCTTTTCCCGCCTCCAGGACTGTGAACTCCTCGGTGGGTGGGATCAACCGCCTGGCCCACCCCCTGGTGTGGACATCAGCCCCTGGAGGAAGGCAACTAGGATTTGTGTTTAGCTTCGGTGTGCCTAGCCGGAGTGTAGAGTGTGTTGGTGTAGTACCTGTGACGACCTGGCTTGTCCAGGGCGCCACATTCCCCTATAGTAAAATGCAGACCGTCCGCGGGCTGCCCGTCCATCACCGGTTTTATTTTCACAACTGAAAAAGAATAAAACGGTAAAACATGTAAAAGCATCATAAACATTTTACAACGGTACAGCTTCCGCTCTTCTCCCACCCAAACAACCTGGCCCTGATGCTGCCCCTAAGAAGCGGGCAGCACCCCTTGACCCCAGTCCAGCACCAAGTTGCCCGAGCGGGTTCTGTCTCTTTCAGGGGGCCCACGTCCAAGGGGACCCCTGAACCCCCGGAGGATCGCCACCGGTTACGGTAGTGGCGGGCCTAGGCCATCCCTTTCCTCCAGGCCCATCCTCCCAAATCAGCCTCTCCGGAGGCGGTAACGGTGTCAAGCCAACAAACATTTTTATTTACATTGCACTAAGTTTGTGGTTGCCCTGCAAGTTCTCGGGCTTGTCCGTAAGCAGTTCCTTACGCAATGGTTGCACAGTCCCTACGGGGACAACAGTTGCCGGCAACGGCCGGTTTAATCACGGTTCAATCAGGTAAACTTCTTTGGTTGATCATCTTTACTTATCATTTAAAACTTTCAAACTGGTACACTCAACACATAAAGCCCCCCCCTTTTAAAGAGTAGTTTCCCTGTACCTAAGTGGGGGTCTACCTAGGTTGGGGCGAGTGGACCTTCGGGGTCCGGTGTCAGTGGTGACAGGCAGTGGGGCAGAGGGAACAGTCAGTTCCTCCTCCCTGCTATCATGTGGGGCAGGCGGAGGCGTAGGGGAGCTGGGTACAGGTACATCCCTGGGCACTGGCTCGCGGTTAACCGTTTCCATCATTTCTTCATCCACGGGTTGTGGGAACAGTATCACTGGAAGGATCACCGCACCGTTCTGTGTAGGCCAGTCTGCTGGAAAATCACCCATCATGGTGTGGATTACCTCTTTTTCCTTCTCCACTGGACTGGGAACTGGAGCCTCATCCGCTACTCTCAATGCTGGTGGGCACTTCTTCAGGTGGTCTCGGGAAACCGTGGCCAAAGTCCCCCCCTGGTCACGGCTGATCTGGTAGGCCTTCCCATTCTCCCATCCTGTGGGCTGGACTACATACGGGGTTTTTTCCCATTGATCATCCAGCTTGTGGGCCCTTCTTTTCCGCTTCAGCACTACATCCCCAGGTTGGAAGGAACCGGCAGGCGCCTTCTTGTTGAAGCACTGCTCCTGTTGTCCCCGACTCCGGCACAAGTTCTTTTCAACATACTCCTGGACCTGTCGGTACTGTGTCCTCCGCCGAGTGTCCCATTCAGCTGTCGACAGGAGTGCTTCTGAAGCTTCCAAGCCCATTTCCAGATCCACTGGTAGCCGGCCGGGACGAGCTCTCATCAGGTATGCTGGAGTGCATTTCGTAGAGCTGGAAGGGATGTTGTTGTACATATCGACCAGGTCAGGTAGCTTCTCCAGCCACAGGTTCCGCTCTTCCAGTGGTAACGTCTTGAGGAGGCCCAGGACCAAGTGGTTCATCTTTTCACAAATGCCATTGGTTTGGGCGTGGTAAGGCGTGGTCCGGATTTTCTTGCAGCCGTACAACTGGCAGAATTCCTGGAATACCTCTGCTTCAAAGGCCGGACCCTGGTCGGTAAGCACCCTCTCCGGGTACCAATGCGGTCAACAGAAATAAGCCTGGAAAGCCTTAGCAGCGGTGCGGCCGGTTAAGTCCTTAACTGGGATAACCACCAGGAACCTCGAGTAGTGGTCTACGATGGTCAGAGCGTAGGTGTACCCACTTCGGCTGGGGGTGAGCTTTACATGGTCAAGGGCAACCAGCTCCAGCGGTTGGTGTGTAATGATCGGGTGTAGGGGTGCCTTCTGGCTGGCCTCGTCCTTCCTTCTCAATGCGCAAGGGCCACATTCTCGGCACCAGGCCTCCACAGATTCCCGCATTCCACTCCAATAGAACCGCTCTCTTAACAACATCTCTAGCTTCTTCCACCCGAAGTGCACTGCACCATCATGGTATGCTTGCAGGACGGTGGGCACGTTAGCCTGGGGAATCACCAGCTGGCGGATCTTCTCGTGAGTCTTTGGATTAATCAGCTCGCGATACAACTTCCCCTGGTGTAGGTATAGCCGGGTCCGTTCTTGCCACAGACGTTGGGCTTCGGCAGGGGCAGCAGGGTCTATCCCAGCAGAACCCTGTTCCACTAGAGTCTTGACCAGGCGGACAGCAGGTGCCTGGTCCTGAGCTTCCTGCCAGTCCTGTCGGGGCAGCGGATCCAGGTTCACCCGTTGTTGGTAGACGTGCACCTTCTCAGTGAATGGCCGGTGAAATGCAGGCAACTCGATCTCTTCGAGGTCATCATCCTCTGGCCCCTCTTCCGACAGGTGGGGCATCCGGGAGAGTGCATTGGCATTGACGTTGGTACGGCCGGCCCGGTACTTGATGGTGAAATCGTAGTTGGCTAACCTGGTCACCCACCGCTGCTCCAACGCGCCCAGCTTGGCCGTATCTAGATGGGTCAGCAGGTTATTGTCTGTGTACGCGGTGAACTTGGCTGCTGCCAGGTAATGGCGGAACCGCTCGGTGATAGCCCACACCAGTGCCAAGAGCTCAAGCTTGAAGGAGATGTAGTTCTCAGGGTTCCTCTCAGTCGGTCGGAGTTTTCGGCTAGCATAAGCTATTACCTTTTCCCTTCTGTCTTGGACCTGGGATAGAACAGCCCCCAAGCCCACATTGCTGGCGTCGGTGTAGAGGATGAATGGGCGGCTGTAGTCAGGGTACGCTAGGATTTCCTCTCCGGTCAGGGCTGTTCTCAGCTGGCGGAAGGATTCCTCATGCTTTTCTTCCCACACCAATGGGGCTACTAGGGATCTACCACCATTGGTCTGTCCTACGAGGAGGTCTTGCATGGGGGCAGCCTTCTTTGTGTACCCCTTAATGAAGCGACGGTAATATCCCACCAGGCCCAGAAACTGCCTCACTTCCCTCACTGTGGTCGGTCTCGGCCAGTCTTGGATGGCGGTGATCTTCTCGGGGTTGGGGGCGACACCTTCCGCACCAACCACATGTCCTAGGTACTGCACTCTGGGTTTCAGCAGATGACACTTTGAGGGCTTCAACTTCATCCCATACTTGGCAAGGGACGCGAACACCTCGGCTAGGTGCTCCAGGTGGGCTTCATACGTCTGTGAGTACACAATCACATCATCCAAGTACAGCAAAACGGTCCCATAGGCAGTCTTCTCTCGGTCTTCCGGTGCCACGGCCACCTGCCAGTACCCGCTGGTGAGGTCAAGGGTGGAGAAGTAGTTAGCGGTTCTCAGCGAGGCCAGGGACTCTTTGATGCGGGGCAGAGGGTAAGCATCCTTATGCGTTATCTGGTTAATCTTCCGGTAATCCACACACATCCGCATGGTGCCATCCTTCTTCTTAACCAGCACCAACGGAGCGGCCCAGGGACTACAGCTGTCCCTAATAACCCCTGCCTCCTTCATGTTCCTCAACATGTCTTTGGCGCATTGGTAGTGCGCAGGGGGAATAGGCCTGTATCTCTCTTTAATAGGGGAGTGTGTACCGGTAGGGATGTGGTGTTGAACCCCTTTAATCTGCCCAAAATCTAGAGGGTGCTTGCTAAAAACCCGCTCATACTCCTGTACCACCCGGTATACCCCTTCCTTGTGGTGTATGGGGGTATCATCAGTGCCGACATGTAGCTCTCGATACCACTCGCCTAACTCCCCCAGGGATGAGTGGGAACCGGCAGCAGGCGGTGTGACCGGGGGAACGGCTTCATGGATCGTGTGGGGATCTAGAGTGAGCAATTTGGCAAGGGTAGCGTACCGGGTGGTGCATGAATGCACACATATTGGTTTTATAATCTTATTGTATTACTTTATATTCTTATTTCACTTGTGCATATCTCCACCATAATCCTGGCTAAGAAATATAGCTTTTTTTGGGGTACACAGGTAGTAAGGTCTTCTTTCTATTTCTTTAGGGGTGATATAGCCTGGTGGAACTCTAGACCTCTAACATTATATATGCACCCTTTTTCTTTATGGTTCTTGGACACCTTATAACATTCTTCCATACATATATATCTTTCTCATAAATTATAAATAATTAGGCATTTTTATATATTTTATTTACATTTTCATAAATAACTTTTTACAAAGCATGGGGGACATTCTCACATACATATAATTTTCATGTACGCATTCTGAAAATTTACGCATAAACCGTACACACTCCTTTTTGTAACAATTTCTATAACTCATTCGCTGAACTCTCATCCCGGATATTCATTCTTACACCGAATTTCCTGTTATAACACAACATTCATGATTTTTATTCAATTTATTTTTATTTTTTAGGTTTATTAGTAGTGATGAGCGAGTACTAAAAAGCTCGGGTGCTCGAAGCTCGGGCCGAGCCTCCCAAGATACTCGTGTACTCGGCCCGAGCACCGAGCCCAATGTTATCCTATGGGAGACCCGAGTATTTTTGTGAAATGACCACCGGCAGCATGTAGAAACCCTAAAAATGGCACAAAAGTCTCCGAAGAGTGCTCAAATGACATGGCAACAGCATGGGGAAGACCCCTTGAAGCATTTATCACTCAAAAGTCACAGCTGTGAATAATTTTGTCCGCGTTTTACGCCATTTTTACGGACTCACCAGAAAACCTTCCAAAATGACACCAAAATGATTTTTCATAGCGGAAATGTTAAGGGCACATACCCAATAGTGAGATAGAGCTAATGTATGTTACTTTTTGAGATCAATACATGAAAGATTTTACGTAAAACATTGTGTGGCACTCCGATGTCCCTGAGAAGAGACGTACATAAAGGCCTCTGAGTCTAATGTGCCCATTTTGAGGAACTGAGTCTTTGTAGTATTTTCCTTTGCCAGGGCAGTCCAAAATTGTGAGGTTCACCAATGCCCCTGCATACAGACGTGCATGATGGCCTGTAAACCTGAAGTGCCCATTGTAAGGAAGTGGGTCTATTGTAGTATAGCCCTTAGGCAGGGCAGCCAAAAATTGGGAGGCTCCACGTTGTCCCTGGATAGAGACGTGCATGAGGGCCTCAAAACATTAAGTGTCCAGTGTCAGGAAGTGGGTGTATTATAGTATAGCCCTTAGGCAGGGCAGCCAAAAATTGGGAGGCTCCATGTTGTCCCTGGATAGAGACGTGCATGAGGGCCTGTAAACCTGAAGTGCCCATTGGAAGGAAGTGGGTCTTTTGTAGTATAGCCCTTTGGCAGGGCAGCCAAAAATTGGGAGGCTCCACGTTGTCCCTGGATAGAGACGTGCATGAGGGCCTGTAAACCTGAAGTGCCCATTGGAAGGAAGTGGGTCTTTTGTAGTATAGCCCTTTGGCAGGGCAGCCAAAAATTGGGAGGCTCCACGTTGTCCCTGGATAGAGACATGCATGAGGGCCTCAAAACATTAAGTGTCCATTGTCAGGAAGTGGGTGTATTATAGTATAGCCCTTAGGCAGGGCAGCCAAAAATTGGGAGGCTCCACGTTGTCCCTGGATAGAGACGTGCATGAGGGCCTGTAAACCTGAAGTGCCCATTGGAAGGAAGTGGGTCTTTTGTAGTATAGCCCTTTGGCAGGGCAGCCAAAAATTGGGAGGCTCCACGTTGTCCCTGGATAGAGACGTGCATGAGGGCCTCAAAACATTAAGTGTCCATTGTCAGGAAGTGGGTGTATTATAGTATAGCCCTTTGGCAGGGCAGCCAAAAATTGGGAGGCTCCACGTTGTCCCTGGATAGAGACGTGCATGAGGGCCTCAAAACATTAAGTGTCCATTGTCAGGAAGTGGGTGTATTATAGTATAGCCCTTAGGCAGGGCAGCCAAAAATTGGGAGGCTCCACGTTGTCCCTGGATAGAGACGTGCATGAGGGCCTCAAAACATTAAGTGTCCATTGTCAGGAAGTGGGTCTTTTGTAGTATAGCCCTTTGGCAGGGCAGCCAAAAATTGGGAGGCTCCACGTTGTCCCTGGATAGAGACGTGCATGAGGGCCTCAAAACATTAAGTGTCCATTGTCAGGAAGTGGGTGTATTATAGTATAGCCCTTAGGCAGGGCAGCCAAAAATTGGGAGGCTCCACGTTGTCCCTGGATAGAGACGTGCATGAGGGCCTCAAAACATTAAGTGTCCATTGTCAGGAAGTGGGTCTTTTGTAGTATAGCCCTTTGGCAGGGCAGCCAAAAATTGGGAAGCTCCACGTTGTCCCTGGATAGAGACGTGCATGAGGGCCTCAAAACATTAAGTGTCCATTGTCAGGAAGTGGGTGTATTATAGTATAGCCCTTTGGCAGGGCAGCCAAAAATTGGGAGGCTCCACGTTGTCCCTGCATAGAGACGTGCATGAGGGCCTCAAAACATTGTTCCCATTGCAAAGGAGCGGGTCTCCTGTCGTTGTAATGTCCATTCTGCAAAGAATGGGCGAAAAAATTTACCACTGGGGGTATACCTGAAACAAAGGCCTAACTCTTGTAACGGTCATCATGGTGGCGCATGAGGAGAAGGAGGAGCAGTCCAGCGATTATCCAAAGTCCAGAAGTGTGTACCCATGGGTGACTGGAGGTACATGGCAAATTCCCGTTACAAACTTTAAATTCCGCTCTCATTTGCTGGTGGTGTGGTGAAGTCTGGCCCAATCCAACCCTTGTTCATCTTGATCAGAGTCAGCCTGTCAGCATTTTCAGTTGACAGGCGGGTGCGTTTATCTGTAATGATTCCACCTGCGGCACTAAAAACACGCTCTGACAAAACGCTAGCGGCAGGGCAGGCCAGGACTTCCAAGGCGTAGAGAGCCAATTCATGCCACGTGTCTACCTTGGATACCCAATAATTGTAAGGCACAGAGGAATGTCGGAGTACAGTTGTTCGATCTGCAAGGTACTCCTTGAGCATCTGGGCAAACTTAGGATTTCTTGTGGCACTACCCCGCACCTCAGGGGCTGTGGTACGTGAGGGGCTGAGAAAACTGTCCCACATCTTAAAGACTGTTCCCCTACCTCTGGCGGATTGGACTTGTGCCTCTCTCGGCTGTACGCCTTGGTTGTCCACTGATTCCTGACCTATGCCGCTAGCGTTTTGTGAGGGGAATGCTTTGCCTACTTCCGTGACTATGGCCTTCCGGAACTGCTGCATTTTGGTTGACCTCTCCGCCTCGGGAATAAGAGACATAAAGTTCTCCTTGTAGCGTGGGTCTAACAGTGTTACCAACCAGTAATGATTGTCGGCCAAGATGTTCTTAACGCGAGGGTCACGAGACAGGCAGCTTACCATAAAGTCAGCCATGTGCGCCAGACTCTTAACAGCCAGGACTTCAGTAGCCTGACCAACACGTTGACTGAACATGCTGTCCTCCTCCTCCTCCTCCTCCTCCTCATCTACCCTGTCCTCTGGCCAGCCACGCTGAACCGAGGATATGACTGGTGTGCATGTCATATCCTCAATTTGGCCGGAGATTTGCTCCATGTCTTCATCCTCCTCCTCGTCATAGTCCTCCACTGCACGTTGTGATGAGACGAGGCTGGGCTGTGTGTTATCACCCACACCCACTACTGTTTCTTGCTGCAACTCATCGCGCTCCGCCTGCAATGCATCATGTTTGGTTTTGATCAGAGACCGTTTTAGAAGGCAGAGTAGCGGTATGGTGACGCTAATAATGGCGTCATCACCACTCACCATCTTGGTGGAGTCCTCAAAGTTTTGGAGGATGGTACATAGGTCGGACATCCATCTCCACTCCTCAGGTGTTATGTGTGGAGTTTGACCCATTTCCCGACGGCTTAGGTGATGCAGGTACTCAACAACTGCCCTTTTCTGCTCACATATCCTGACCAACATGTGCAGAGTTGAATTCCAACGCGTGGGGACATCACACACCAGTCTGTGAGCCGGAAGATGCAAACTGCACTGAAAGCCGGCAAGGCCGGCTGAAGCAGTAGGTGACTTTCGAAAATGTGCAGACAGGCGGCGAACTTTTACCAGCAGATCAGACAGCTCTGGGTATGACTTTAGAAACCGCTGAACCACGAGGTTGAGCACATGGGCCACGCATGGAACATGTGTCAGCTGGCCTCGCCTCAAAGCCGCCACCAGGTTCCGGCCATTGTCACACACGACCTTTCCTGGCTTTAGGTTCAGAGGTGTGAGCCAGTGATCTGCCTGCTGTTTCAGAGCTGTCCACAGCTCTTCTGCATTGTGGGGTTTGTCACCTATGCAGATTAGCTTCAGCACAGCCTGTTGCCGCTTCGCCGAGGCAGTGCTGCAGTGCTTCCAGCTTGGGACTGGTGTGGAGGGTACAGTGGATGAGGATGCGCAGGAGGAGGAGGAGGCTGAAGAGCATGACATTCCGGAGCTGTAGAGTGTGGGTGAAACACTGACTGAGGTAGGGCCTGCAAACCTTGGTGTGGGAAGGACGTGTTCCGTCCCTCGCTCAGACTGGGTCCCAGCTTCCACAATATTAACCCAGTGTGCCGTCAACGAGATGTAGCGGCCTTGCCCACAAGCACTTGTCCACGTGTCTGTGGTTAGGTGGACTTTGGGTGAAACAGCGTTGTTCAGGGCACGTGTGATGTTTTGTGACACGTGGTTATGCAACGCGGGGACGGCACACCGGGAGAAATAGTGGCGACTGGGGACCGAGTAACGTGGGACAGCTGCCGCCATCAGGTCGCGGAATGCTTCTGTCTCCACCAGTCTAAAAGGCAACATTTCCAGCGCAAGCAGTCGCGAAATGTTAGCATTTAGAACTGTGGCATGTGGGGTGTTGGCAGTGTATTTGCGCCTGCGTTCAAAGGTTTGCTGAATGGATAACTGAACGCTGCGCTGGGACAAGGACGTGCTTGATGATGGTGTTATTTCTGAGTAGGCAACTGCAGGTGCAGGACCGGAGGAGGCTTGTTCGCAGGCAGCATGGACAGGGGATTGGCTCGCATGCACAACCAGCGAAGACGTAGCAGTGACATTAGCAAGCACTGCTCCTCGACTCTGTTGTACTTCCCACAAAGTCGGGTGCTTGGCTGACATGTGCCTGATCATGCTGGTGGTGGTCAGGCTGCTAGTTTTGGTACCCCTGCTGATGCTGGCACGGCAGGTGTTGCAAATGGCCTTTTTAGAATCATCTGGATCCAACTTAAAAAACTGCCAGACTCGGGAAGACCTAACATTTGTACAGGCACCTTGTGTCGTGTTGTTGTTCCGGGGAACGGTTGCCTGACTTCTGCCTGGAGCCACCACCCTGCTTCTTACTGCCTGTTGGGATGATACGCCTCCCTCCCCCTGTGCACTGCTGTCCTCGCTCTGCATATCCTCCTGCCAGGTTGGGTCAGTTACTGGATCATCCACCACGTCGTCTTCCTCTTCCGCACCCTGCTCCTCCTCCTGACTTCCTGACAATTGTGTCTCATCATCGTCCACCCCTTGTTGAGACACGTTGCCAACTTCGTGAGAACGTGGCTGCTCAAATATTTGGCCATCTGTACATACGATCTCCTCATGACCCACTTCAACATGAGCTGGCAAGAGGCCAGAATGTGCGAATGGAAACGTGAACAGCTCTTCCGAGTGTCCAAGTGTGGGATCATTAATGTCCAAGGACGTGTACTCAGCCTTGTGGTAGGAAGGAGGATCAGGTTCTGAAATGTGCGGTGCAGTATCACGGCTACTGACACTTGACCGTGTGGAAGACAGAGTGTTTGTGGTGGTGCCAATCTGACTGGAAGCATTATCCGCTATCAAACTAACAACCTGTTGACACTGGTCTTGGTTCAAGAGCGGTGTACTGCTGCGGTCCCCAAGAATTTGGGACAGGACGTGCGAGCGACTAGATGTGGCCCTTTGTTGTGGCAAAATTAGAGCTTGCCCACGACCTCGGCCTCTGCCTGCACCACCATCACGTCCACTTCCTTGTTCCTTGCCAACGCCCTTGCGCATTTTGCAATGCTGTGCTGACGTGTATTCACTAGACTTGGGCGTTATATCAAAGTTTGTGCAAATTGTGCACCTGTACGCTGCCACCGACAGGCACACACGTGCGGTTTTTAAATGCAAGCACGGACGCACTAAGAACCTAACAGGTTTTAGGAGCAAAAATTAATGACGAGAACTCTGACACTATCAGCCACTGCTGACTGACGTGTATTATACACTACACTTGTGCGTTATATAATAGTTTGGTAAAAACGCACACAAGTGCACCTGTACGCTGCCACCGACAGGCACACACGTGTGGTTTTTAAATGCAAGCACGGACGCACTAAGAACCTAACACAGGTTTTAGGAGCAAAAATTAATGACGAGAACTCTGACACTATCAGCCACTGCTGACTGACGTGTATTATACACTACACTTGTGCGTTATATAATAGTTTGGTAAAAACGCACACAAGTGCACCTGTACGCTGCCACCGACAGGCACACACGTGCGGTTTTTAAATGCAAGCTCGGACGCACTAAGAACCTAACACAGGTTTTAGGAGCAAAAATTAATGACGAGAACTCTGACACTATCAGCCACTGCTGACTGACGTGTATTATACACTACACTTGTGCGTTATATAATAGTTTGGTAAAAACGCACACAAGTGCACCTGTACGCTGCCACCGACAGGCACACACGTGCGGTTTTTAAATGCAAGCACGGACGCACTAAGAACCTAACACAGGTTTTAGGAGCAAAAATTAATGACGAGAACTCTGACACTATCAGCCACTGCTGACTGACGTGTATTATACACTACACTTGTGCGTTATATAATAGTTTGGTAAAAACGCACACAAGTGCACCTGTACGCTGCCACCGACAGGCACACACGTGCGGTTTTTAAATGCAAGCACGGACGCACTAAGAACCTAACAGGTTTTAGGAGCGACAATTGCTGAGAAGTCTGACACTATCAGGACTGTTTTAGACTGTGTACACCAGCCCCAGATATGATGAAGGCTGGTATACGGTCACCACTAGGAATGGCTATATACCCTGCCTGCCTGCCTGCCTGCCTGTATACTGCTACAATAGTCCTGACAAGGACTCTTTTGGTCACTAGCCTGTATTCCAACCTGGCTATACCCTGCCTGTATACAGCAACAATAGTCCTGAGAAGGACTCTGCTACTGTACTCCGACCTGGCTATACCCTGCCTGCCTGTATACAACTAGAATAGTCCTGAGAAGGACTTTTGGTCACACTGTTTGCAGCCCTGCTACGGAAATAGCTATAAAGGGCCGCAAACCTTTCCCTGAAGCAGCGACCCTCTCCCTGCACTGACTGTCTGGATAGCTGTGAGCAGAGCACAGCGCGCCCGCCGGTATAAAGGCTCGGTCACGCTGTGCAGGCCGGCCAATCACTGCAATTCCACAACTAACAGGGCTGTGGCATTGCAGTGGTCTGCCAGCCAATCCCTGCATGAGGGCTGGCTCTCAAAAGAGCGCCAACATGCAGGGATGAAGACCACGAGTACAGCACGAGTATCGCGAGATTACTCGGTCCCCGTCGAGTAGACCGAGTACAGTGATACTCGTGCGAGTACCGAGTAGTAACAAGCATGCTCGCTCATCACTATTTATTAGTAAAATGGCTTACACTCCCCTTTTTTCCACTTTTTTCTTCACTACTTTTATAAAGAAATTTTTCCTTTCTTTATTCTTAATGCAATTTTATATAGCAACACCACCATTTTTTGCCACGAACATAATTTTTCTTGTCCGTCATCCCGTTCACCCTTACAGGGTTGTGGACAGATGCACTTGTCACTACACTTCTAAGACTCAATACAGGGTCTGGAGCTCAATGCTCCCTTTTTGTTTTTTTTTTCTTCTTTTTTTTCTTTTTTTCATTTTGTCCTTCTTCTTCTTCTTTTTCTGATTTTTGTCTCAAAAAGCTGATGAAATTTGAAACACTATACCCCAGTGATTTTATAAATGTTTCTCAATATATCACTTGAGAACTTTTATGGCCGGTATTGTAACAGTTGACCATCCCGGCAGTATTTGAAATACAGCAGTCAGTCCTCTGACGTAGCTCCATATGTGTATATATAGAGGTTCTTCCTCCTTTGATTGCATACTGTTCTTTTTTTGCCCTGATGAAGGAGACAGTGATCTCTGAAACACATTGACCGGAAAAAAGAATAAAGAGATGAAATAATTAACATCAGTTTCCTTTGGTGACAGCGCGGCACGCACCCGATTTTCCTCCTATACGTTATTGCTCTTCTACTAGGGGCTGCGGCTGTCGCCATTTGTAACGTGCATTTAGGGGTTGTGACTGGCACAACCTTAATAGGTGAGTGCAACTACTATTAATTATTTGTTACCTTACCAGGTAAGACCCTAATTTGTGCGTCTGCTCCAGAGTTATTTCCCTGATTATTAATATCTGACAGGCAGTGATTGATCCTGCATTCTCACCTTCCTCTCTGTTGCACATTCTTATTGTTCCTATATGCTCTCTATTTCCATCAGACTTTTTTTGTCCTTCGGTGGGGCTCTAACATATGTGCACCATTTATTATTTATTTTTATGGATTCCTTTCTTTTTTCATGCTAGCGTTCATTATGCAGTAGTCATTCATGATATATCTTATATTTGTGAATCCATTAGGGCTCTATATGTCTGGTGCATCACATTGGGTCTTTTCAGTGCACAATAGGCACCTTTTTCTGTTATGCTCTGCTGCCACCTTATGGACATCCTATCAGTGATGCCAGAAAAAAATGGACATGTCTCCGTGCAGCAATCACGGACACGCGGGTACGCCGCACGGAGACACGTGCAGTGAAAAATCACTGATGTGTGAGCAGACCCATTCATTATAATGGATCTGCGTATCTCAGTGATTCTGTTATGTTTAAAAAAAAGCACAAACGTACCAGAATCACTGACGTGTGAAACAGGCCTTATAGTGTTTTGATTTATGTATGTATTATACAACTTCTGTGGATCTTGTATGAGTGACTTTTCTTCATTTTATTGGATTGTTTTAAAATATTGAAATAAAGTCACGCTTCCTATGCATCCTTTTGTATTCTGATTGGCTACTATAATACAGTTTTTAGGCACTGAGATCGATACCAGAGGCATGGTCTTCCGCTTACCAGAGGATAAGCTCAAAAGGCTAAGGGACATAATAGAAGGGTTTAGTGCTGTTAATAAGGTGGCATTAAGATAAATGAAATATATCTTCTCGGTCTTCTCGTTTTCTTGCTGAGTTGTGCCAATGGACAGAGTTTTTTCTAGACATTTGCTATTGGAAACTCAGGGAACCAAAGCTCCTGGATAGAGTTGAGCGCGGTTCGTGGTTCGTGGTTCTCCAGTTCTAGGCTCGAGTGATTTTGGGGCATGTTCTAGATCGAACTAGAACTCGAGCTTTTTGCAAAAGCTCGATAGTTCTAGAAACGTTCGAGAACGGTTCTAGCAGCCAAAAAACAGCTAAATCATAGCTTGGTTTCTGCTGTAATAGTGTAAGTCACTCTGTGAATCAAACTATTATCACATTTCAGTGTATAGTGTGCGTGAACAGCGCCTTCAGATCACTGCTGTTTCTATAATGGCGATCGCCATTTTTTTTTTTTTTTTCTTGTCTTCCTTCCCTAAGTGCGCGCGTCTTGTGGGGCGGGCCAGCATGTCAGCCAATCACAGACACACACACAGCTAAGTTGACTTTGAGCCAGAGAAGCAACGGCATGTGTGATAGGATCTGCATGTCACATGTCCCTGCATTATAAAACCGGACATTTTCTTCACGGACGCCATTATCTGCCTTCTGCGTCTTTGGTGTCAGACATCACTGTCGCAGCTCCGTCCTCCTGAGTCCTATAGCCGATACAGCTGTATGCGCTGCATACACAGCGTTAGACAGCATAGGGAGAGCACTTTATAGCAGTCCTTTTAAGGGCTCAAACCGGCAGGGTCAGAGAGCCATAGGTGACAGGTCCTGCAAACAGCAACAGCATCTGTGTAGCCAAGGTCAGGGATTTCCTCCCTGCATTTCACCATTAGGAGGGAATAGAAAGGCAGGCTTCCATTCCTCTACCCAGAGCTCCTGTCCTCTGCACACTCCAACTCATTATAACTAAGCCATTATACTAGCAAACACTCAGTGTACCTAGTGGCATCCTATCTGTGGCTATTGGACTTTGCTATAGTCCCACTAGTGCAAAGACATTTGCAGAGCACGTCTGCCTGCATTGCACACTCCAACTTTTTTAAACTAAGCAATTTTACTAGCAAACACTCAGTGTACCTAGTGGCATCCTATACGTGGCTATTGGACTTTGCTATAGTCCCACTAGTGCCAAGACATTTGCAGAGCGCATCTGCCTGCGTTGCACACTCCAACTAATTTTAACTTAGCCATTATACTAGCAAACACTCAGTGTACCTAGTGGCATCCTATACGTGGCTATTGGACTTTGCTATAGTCCCACTAGTGCCAAGACATTTGCAGAGCGCATCTGCCTGCGTTGCACACTCCAACTAATTATAAGTAAGCCATTATACTAGCAAACACTCAGTGTACCTAGTGGCATCCTATCTGTGGCTATTGGACTTTGCTATAGTCCCACTAGTGCCAAGACATTTGCAGAGCGCATCTGCCTGCGTTGCACACTCCAACTAATTATAAGTAAGCCATTATACTAGCAAACACTCAGTGTACCTAGTGGCATCCTATACGTGGCTATTGGACTTTGCTATAGTCCCACTAGTGCCAAGACATTTGCAGAGCGCATCTGCCTGCGTTGCACACTCCAACTAATTATAAGTAAGCCATTATACTAGCAAACACTTAGTGTACCTAGTGGCATCCTATACGTGGCTATTGGACCTTGCTATAGTCCCACTAGTGCCAAGACATTTGCAGAGCGCATCTGCCTGCGTTGCACACTCCAACTAATTATAAGTAAGCCATTATACTAGCAAACACTCAGTGTACCTAGTGGCATCCTATCTGTGGCTATTGGACTTTGCTGTAGTCCCACTAGTGCCAAGACATTTGCAGAGCGCATCTGCCTGCGTTGCACACTCCAACTAATTTTAACTTAGCCATTATACTAGCAAACACTCAGTGTACCTAGTGGCATCCTATACGTGGCTATTGGACTTTGCTATAGTCCCACTAGTGCCAAGACATTTGCAGAGCGCATCTGCCTGCGTTGCACACTCCAACTAATTATAAGTAAGCCATTATACTAGCAAACACTCAGTGTACCTAGTGGCATCCTATCTGTGGCTATTGGACTTTGCTATAGTCCCACTAGTGCCAAGACATTTGCAGAGCGCATCTGCCTGCGTTGCACACTCCAACTAATTATAAGTAAGCCATTATACTAGCAAACACTCAGTGTACCTAGTGGCATCCTATACGTGGCTATTGGACTTTGCTATAGTCCCACTAGTGCCAAGACATTTGCAGAGCGCATCTGCCTGCGTTGCACACTCCAACTAATTATAAGTAAGCCATTATACTAGCAAACACTCAGTGTACCTAGTGGCATCCTATACGTGGCTATTGGACCTTGCTATAGTCCCACTAGTGCCAAGACATTTGCAGAGCGCATCTGCCTGCGTTGCACACTCCAACTAATTATAAGTAAGCCATTATACTAGCAAACACTCAGTGTACCTAGTGGCATCCTATCTGTGGCTATTGGACTTTGCTATAGTCCCACTAGTGCCAAGACATTTGCAGAGCGCATCTGCCTGCGTTGCACACTCCAACTAATTATAAGTAAGCCATTATACTAGCAAACACTCAGTGTACCTAGTGGCATCCTATACGTGGCTATTGGACTTTGCTATAGTCCCACTAGTGCCAAGACATTTGCAGAGCGCATCTGCCTGCGTTGCACACTCCAACTAATTATAAGTAAGCCATTATACTAGCAAACACTCAGTGTACCTAGTGGCATCCTATACGTGGCTATTGGACTTTGCTATAGTCCCACTAGTGCCAAGACATTTGCAGAGCGCATCTGCCTGCGTTGCACACTCCAACTAATTTTAACTTAGCCATTATACTAGCAAACACTCAGTGTACCTAGTGGCATCCTATACGTGGCTATTGGACTTTGCTATAGTCCCACTAGTGCCAAGACATTTGCAGAGCGCATCTGCCTGCGTTGCACACTCCAACTAATTATAAGTAAGCCATTATACTAGCAAACACTCAGTGTACCTAGTGGCATCCTATACGTGGCTATTGGACTTTGCTATAGTCCCACTAGTGCCAAGACATTTGCAGAGCGCATCTGCCTGCGTTGCACACTCCAACTAATTTTAACTTAGCCATTATACTAGCAAACACTCAGTGTACCTAGTGGCATCCTATACGTGGCTATTGGACTTTGCTATAGTCCCACTAGTGCCAAGACATTTGCAGAGCGCATCTGCCTGCGTTGCACACTCCAACTCATTATAACTAAGTTGCATTGTCAGGGATATTTATTCTTTATTATTCTGCTGTTAATAAAGCTAGACCACCACTGCAATCTTCACCACCTCTCAATTTTTACTACCACATTTTCAGTCCACAATCTTGTCGCAATCAACATGAGTGGCAAAATGACAGATGCTGGTGGAAAGGGGAAGAGGCGTGGTGGAAAAGGCAAAAAAGGTTTTGTCTGTGGGGAAAGTGGCAAAGCTCCATTATCATCTGCTGAAGATAGACCATCTACCAGCAAAAGTAAGATGTCTACTACTTACCGTGGACAATCCGATGTGCTCCCTTTTTTACGGACACGAACAACAGGAAGAAAGGTAGATGATGGGCAAAAAAGGAAAATGCTTGAATGGATCTCAAGTGGTCCAACAAGTGCCCTCTCAGCCACTTCAAGTACCGCATCCAAAAAACACCAGTCCTCTGAGTTGTCATCCCAATCACACTTGATTTCTCCCAGCTCTGAAGTCTCCATCAGCCCTGCACAGTATGGTGGAACTGAGATGGCTGAGTCTGCAGAGCTGTTCAGTCACACTATAGCCTGGGAATCAGAGGTCTGCTCCCAAGCTACAGTGAGTACAGAACAGGAAATGGTCTGCAGTGATGCCCAGAACCTTTGTGACTCTGATTCAGGCCGTGAGGACCAAGTTTCTGAGCATAATGTTGACCCTTTGTCACAAACTGTAACACCTGTGGTTATAGACAATGAGGAACATACTGATGAAGATGAGACGCAGATACCCGATTGGGATGACAACTTAAATATTCGGTCAGGGCAAGAAGAGGCTCGGTCTGAGGGGGAGGGGAGTGCAAACACAACAATTGATGATGAAGTTCTAGATCCCACCTACTGTCAACCCCCAGTTAGGCACTCGAGGAGGTCAACAGAGGCGGTGGAGGAGGATGCAACCGACGACGAAGTTACCTTGCGCCTTCCTGGACAGAGTCGGAGCACTGGTAGCACGTCTACAACTGCATCCTCAGCCACCACTCTGCCTATGAGCATTATTCGGGGTGGATCAACAGGTCGCATGGCCTCTAAGCCTTGCCTAGCCTGGTCCTTTTTTGACATAGAAAAAGATCGCCCAAATCATGTGATATGTAAAATTTGTCATGATTCTCTTAGTAGAGGTCAAAACCTCAGCAGTTTGACAACTTCTTCCATGAATCGTCACATGAATAAATATCATAGGTCCCGGTGGGAAGCTCACTGTGCTGCAATGCTGCAAGAGCGAACCATCCACCGCCCGCCCCTTCCAGTGCATCCGCGCGCTCTTCATCTTCTAGGACTGTGGGGACAGCTGTCACACCTGTTTTTCCACGCCAAACTTCCACCACTGTAACCGCAACAGGCAGTTTGCTTGTAAGGTCGTCAGTTGGTTTGGAAGGGGAAACAAGTGAGTGTGTACAGCTCTCTCAGACATCGATAGCACCAACGTTGGATGAAGGCAACATCATGTCTCCGCCTGCACTTTCCTCACAAACCTGCATTTTTCCAGGGACACCCTACTCAACACCGTCTACACACAGCAGCCAGATCTCTGTCCCTCAGATGTGGTCAAATAAAAGGCCACTTCCTCCGACCCATGACAAAGCTAAGAGGTTGACTCTATCCCTCTGTAAGCTGTTGGCTACCGAAATGCTGCCTTTCCGCCTAGTGGACACACAGGATTTTAGAGACCTTATGTCTGTCGCTGTGCCCCAGTACCAGATGCCTAGTCGCCACTACTTCTCTAAGAAAGGTGTGCCCGCGCTACACCAGCATGTCGCACACAACATCACCGCTTCCTTGAGAAACTCTGTGTGTGAACGGGTGCATTTCACCACCGATACTTGGACCAGTAAGCATGGACAGGGACGTTACATGTCGCTGACTGGGCACTGGGTAACTATGGTGATAGATGGTGAAGGGTCTGCTGCACAAGTCTTGCCGTCCCCACGACTTGTGTGTC
This sequence comes from Anomaloglossus baeobatrachus, assembly GCF_048569485.1. Lineage (NCBI taxonomy): Eukaryota > Metazoa > Chordata > Amphibia > Anura > Aromobatidae > Anomaloglossus > Anomaloglossus baeobatrachus. The sequence goes on from NW_027442587.1 coordinate 238,718, forward strand.
AATCCTCTGTCTGTCCAAGTTCCGCCACAGCTTCTGCATCCTCCACCTCATCTGGGTCCTCCACCTCCGCCCCAAGCCTGCCTGGTCAGGCCACCAGCGTTCTCACTGTGCAGAAGGAATCACGCACGCCTCATTACTATGCTGGCAGCAGAGCGCAACGGCATCAGGCGGTCTTTAGCTTGACATGTCTTGGGAATAAGAGTCACACAGCTGAGGAGTTGTGGTCAGCTCTGCGGTCCGAGTTTAATAAATGGTTGTCTCCACTCAACCTGCAGCCTGGTAAGGCCGTGTGCGACAATGCTGCAAACCTGGGTGCGGCACTTCGCCTGGGCATTGTGACACACGTACCTTGTATGGCTCACGTGTTGAACCTTGTCGTCCAGCAATTTTTAACACACTATCCCGGCCTAGATGGCCTTCTGAGCAGGGCACGAAAACTGTCAGCTCACTTCCGCCGTTCAAGCGCCGCAGCAGAGCGACTTGCATCGCTCCAGAAGTCTTTCGGCCTGCCGGTTCATCGCCTGAAATGCGATGTGGCGACACGCTGGAATTCAACTCTCCACATGTTACAGCGACTGTGGCAGCACCGCAGAGCCCTGGTGCAATACGTCATGACGTATAGCCTGGGCCAACGAGATGCAGAGGTGGGGCAGATCACCCTGATGGAGTGGTCTCAGATCAAGGACCTATGCACCCTTCTGCACAATTTCGACATGGCGACGAATATGTTTAGCTCTGACAATGCCATTATCAGCATGACGATTCCAGTCATTTACATGCTGGAGCACACGCTAAACACTATTCGGAGTCAGGGGGTGGGACAACATGAAGGGGAGGAACTACAGGAGGATTCATATGCGCAAGGGACAACAACATCACCAAGGTCCAGACGTTCATCATCACCAACGCAGCAGGCATGGGACCATGGGGAACAGGGATCGACAAGGGCGCATAGTAGCAGGCGAAATGTTGAGCAAGGTGCAGGAGAACATGAAGAAATGGAGGACGAACTGTCCATGGACATGGAAGACTCAGCGGATGAGGGAGACCTTGGTCAAATTTCAGTTGAAAGAGGTTGGGGGGAGATGTCAGAGGAAGAAAGAACGGGTAGCACCTCTATGCCACAAACACAGCGTGGACTTGGTCCGCATGGCTGCGCAAGACACATGAGTGCCTTTTTGTTGCACTACCTCCAACATGACAGTCGTATTGTCAAAATTAGAAGTGATGATGACTACTGGATTGCAACACTATTAGATCCCCGGTACAAGTCCAAATTTTGTGACATAATTCCAGCCATAGAAAGGGACGCACGTATGCAGGAGTATCAGCAGAAGCTGTTACTCGATCTTAGCTCGGCTTTTCCACCAAACAACCGTGCAGGTGCAGGGAGGGAATCTCCCAGTTGTAACTTGACAAACATGGGACGGTCTCGTCATCTTCAACAGTCTACCCGTTTCAGTAGGACCGTATCTGGTGCCGGTAACAGCAATTTTATGGAATCTTTTCATAATTTTTTTAGACCCTCTTTTGCAAGGCCACCAGAGACAACAAGTCTGACACATACTCAACGGCTGGAGAGGATGATACAGGAGTATCTCCAAATGAACATCGATGCCATGACTGTGCAACTGGAGCCTTGCTCCTTTTGGGCTTCAAACCTAGAAAAATGGCCAGAGCTCTCCAGTTACGCCTTGGAGATTTTGTCGTGTCCAGCTGCCAGCGTTGTCTCTGAACGTGTATTCAGTGCTGCTGGGTGTGTGCTGACAGATAAGCGCACGCGTCTGTCCAGTGACAATGTGGACAGACTGACGTTCATCAAAATGAACAAGTCATGGATCCAGAAGGAATTTACTACCCCTGTGTCATCCTGGGGAGAGTAAATGCTTGTTGATTTGGAATGTGCTTGATGCAAATCAAAACATCCTGTTTGCAACTAGGGCCCAAGTGCTGCCACTGATGGGGTGGGTGTCTGTGTGGCCCAATTTTTGGAAAAAAGGGAGACTCCGCTTGGAGTAACCCTTGCTTGCTGTGTTTTTAAAAGAAGCCAAGATGAACAGAGCTGGGATCAGGAAAGACTTTGCTACCTACCCCGGTGTCATCCTGGGGACGGTTAAGAATAGCGTATTTTTGAATGTGCTTGATGCAAATGTAGCTGTGAAGTGTACAACTGGGGCACAACTGCTGCCACTGAAGGGGTGGGTGTGTGTGGGGCCCAATTTTTGGAAAAAAGGGAGACTCCGCTTGGAGTAACCCTTGCTTGCTGTGTTTTTAAAAGAAGCCAAGATGAACAGAGCTGGGATCAGGAAAGACTTTGCTACCTACCCCGGTGTCATCCTGGGGACGGTTAATTATGGCGTATTTTTGAATGTGCTTGATGCAAATCAAAACATCCTGTTTGCAACTAGGGCCCAAGTGCTGCCACTGATGGGGTGGGTGTCTGTGTGGCCCAATTTTTGGAAAAAAGGGAGACTCCGCTTGGAGTAACCCTTGCTTGCTGTGTTTTTAAAAGAAGCCAAGATGAACAGAGCTGGGATCAGGAAAGACTTTGCTACCTACCCCGGTGTCATCCTGGGGACGGTTAATTATGGCGTATTTTTGAATGTGCTTGATGCAAATCAAAACATCCTGTTTGCAACTAGGGCCCAAGTGCTGCCACTGATGGGGTGGGTGTCTGTGTGGCCCAATTTTTGGAAAAAAGGGAGACTCCGCTTGGAGTAACCCTTGCTTGCTGTGTTTTTAAAAGAAGCCAAGATGAACAGAGCTGGGATCAGGAAAGACTTTGCTACCTACCCCGGTGTCATCCTGGGGACGGTTAAGAATAGCGTATTTTTGAATGTGCTTGATGCAAATGTAGCTGTGAAGTGTACAACTGGGGCACAACTGCTGCCACTGAAGGGGTGGGTGTGTGTGGGGCCCAATTTTTGGAAAAAAGGGAGACTCCGCTTGGAGTAACCCTTGCTTGCTGTGTTTTTAAAAGAAGCCAAGATGAACAGAGCTGGGATCAGGAAAGACTTTGCTACCTACCCCGGTGTCATCCTGGGGACGGTTAATTATGGCGTATTTTTGAATGTGCTTGATGCAAATCAAAACATCCTGTTTGCAACTAGGGCCCAAGTGCTGCCACTGATGGGGTGGGTGTCTGTGTGGCCCAATTTTTGGAAAAAAGGGAGACTCCGCTTGGAGTAACCCTTGCTTGCTGTGTTTTTAAAAGAAGCCAAGATGAACAGAGCTGGGATCAGGAAAGACTTTGCTACCTACCCCGGTGTCATCCTGGGGACGGTTAAGAATAGCGTATTTTTGAATGTGCTTGATGCAAATGTAGCTGTGAAGTGTACAACTGGGGCACAACTGCTGCCACTGAAGGGGTGGGTGTGTGTGGGGCCCAATTTTTGGAAAAAAGGGAGACTCCACTTGGAGTAACCCTTGCTTGCTGTGTTTTTAAAAGAAGCCAAGATGAACAGAGCTGGGATCAGGAAAGACTTTGCTACCTACCCCGGTGTCATCCTGGGGACGGTTAATTATGGCGTATTTTTGAATGTGCTTGATGCAAATCAAAACATCCTGTTTGCAACTAGGGCCCAAGTGCTGCCACTGATGGGGTGGGTGTCTGTGTGGCCCAATTTTTGGAAAAAAGGGAGACTCCGCTTGGAGTAACCCTTGCTTGCTGTGTTTTTAAAAGAAGCCAAGATGAACAGAGCTGGGATCAGGAAAGACTTTGCTACCTACCCCGGTGTCATCCTGGGGACGGTTAATTATGGCGTATTTTTGAATGTGCTTGATGCAAATCAAAACATCCTGTTTGCAACTAGGGCCCAAGTGCTGCCACTGATGGGGTGGGTGTCTGTGTGGCCCAATTTTTGGAAAAAAGGGAGACTCCGCTTGGAGTAACCCTTGCTTGCTGTGTTTTTAAAAGAAGCCAAGATGAACAGAGCTGGGATCAGGAAAGACTTTGCTACCTACCCCGGTGTCATCCTGGGGACGGTTAATTATGGCGTATTTTTGAATGTGCTTGATGCAAATCAAAACATCCTGTTTGCAACTAGGGCCCAAGTGCTGCCACTGATGGGGTGGGTGTCTGTGTGGCCCAATTTTTGGAAAAAAGGGAGACTCCGCTTGGAGTAACCCTTGCTTGCTGTGTTTTTAAAAGAAGCCAAGATGAACAGAGCTGGGATCAGGAAAGACTTTGCTACCTACCCCGGTGTCATCCTGGGGACGGTTAATTATGGCGAATTTTGGAATGTGCTTGATGCAAATCAAAACATACTGTTTGCAACTAGGGCCCAAGTGCTGCCACTGATGGGGTGGGTGTCTGTGTGGCCCAATTTTTGGAAAAAAGGGAGACTCCGCTTGGAGTAACCCTTGCTTGCTGTGTTTTTAAAAGAAGCCAAGATGAACAAGTCATGGGTCAGCAAAGACTTTATCTACCTACCCCGGTGTCATCCTGGGGACGGATAAGAATGGCGTATTTTTGAATGTGCTTGATGCAAATCAAAACATCCTGTTTGCAACTAGGGCCCAAGTCCTGCCACTGATGGGGTGGGTGTCTGTGTGGCCCAATTTTTGGAAAAAAGGGAGACTCCGCTTGGAGTAACCCTTGCTTGCTGTGTTTTTAAAAGAAGCCAAGATGAACAGAGCTGGGATCAGGAAAGACTTTGCTACCTACCCCGGTGTCATCCTGGGGACGGTTAATTATGGCGTATTTTTGAATTTGCTTGATGCAAATCAAAACATCCTGTTTGCAACTAGGGCCCAAGTGCTGCCACTGATGGGGTGGGTGTCTGTGTGGCCCAATTTTTGGAAAAAAGGGAGACTCCGCTTGGAGTAACCCTTGCTTGCTGTGTTTTTAAAAGAAGCCAAGATGAACAGAGCTGGGATCAGGAAAGACTTTGCTACCTACCCCGGTGTCATCCTGGGGACGGTTAAGAATAGCGTATTTTTGAATGTGCTTGATGCAAATGTAGCTGTGAAGTGTACAACTGGGGCACAACTGCTGCCACTGAAGGGGTGGGTGTGTGTGGGGCCCAATTTTTGGAAAAAAGGGAGACTCCGCTTGGAGTCACCTTGCGGTGTTTTACATGATTTTAGAATGGCGTGCCATGCCTATATCTGTGTGTCCTCCTCTTTTTCCTTGTCCAGCTGTTTTGTTTTCGCATGAGTATATGTCCTTGTCACTTTCCCATGTGTTTGTGTTGTGTTGTGAGTTGTTTGTCACCTTTTGGACACCTTTGAGGGTGTTTTCTAGGTGTTTTACTGTGTTTGTGATTGCCTGCCATTGTTTCCTATTGGCTCGAGTTCGGTTCGTCGAACGTTCGACGAGCCGAACTCGAACGGGAGCTCCGTTCGGCGAACCGACCTCGAGCCGAACCGGGACCGGTTCGCTCATCTCTACTCCTGGACATAGCATTCGAATTACCAGGTCCCTGAAGGCTGAAATGCGTAGTGGCCGGAAATCATGAACAATTACAATGGGCGTATGTGCTGTAGATCCTGCGTCAGTTGTAGCTTGGAACTTTGTCTTTTCACGGATTTGCCCGTCTCTCATGGTGTTGGGCTATTTTCGGATCAAAATGGTGTGTCCCTCCTTGGCCCGTATCATGGGTTATTTCAGGGGCAAATTTAACTCTCTTAGCACTTTTCTCCTTAATTGTGGCCGTTGAATTGTGGGGTCAAGGTCTATCCAACCAGCATATTTGTTGTTTTTCAGACAATTTAGGGCTCGTGCATAGTAATAATAACACAGGTTTCCAAGGGTAAAAATTTTTGAAAGATGTGATTTTTTTCATACTTTCGATCATTGGACTCAGTAAAAATATTGAAAAAATATCATCACGTACAGTTTTTTCACAAACACTGATTCTATAGGAGTTAGGGCCAGGTGGACGGGCAGACCCAGGAGGTGGATCCACTGGGCCGAACACCTTAATGAAGGCAAGGGGTCCGGTAGCCGGAGCACTACGGGTAGCAGGACAGTCCGTGCAAAAGAGTGGAATGGAGAAGTCCCTGGGACCACGGAGTCACTGATGGTAGTCCGGGTGACGGAGCTCAGGTTCGGAGGCCGAGATGTCAGGCAGAGTCCGGAACCGATGGAGCGAGAGGACGGGTCACCACAGGGATCAGAGATGGTACGGACTGACGGGATGGCAGATAGCCAGCGTTCGGGGTTCGGGAATCGGCAGGACCGGATGGCGAGGCAGGAGCGGCTCTAGAAGAGAGATAGGTAAGTATATAACAGAGACACAAGGAGACCTGACTCCTAGCTTAGGAAACACGAAGAACAGGCCCCGCCCACTTGGACATTAAACCCCTTTATACCCTGTACCTGTGTGTTCAATTTCCTGTCAGTGGACGCTGGCCCTTTAAGAGAGGGTCAATGACCGCGCGCGCGCCCTAATGCGCATGCGCGAGGCCCGGGTGCCAGAAGCCAGGGCAGGGAGCGGTGTATAGGAAGCAGGGGAGCCGGCCTGGAGCAGGGCTGCCGACAGGCGCCGGGAGCGGGGACCGGGCCGCCTGGGGACCGCAGGTGGTGGAGGCTGGAGACCGTGGAGCGGGGGATGTCTGCCAGAGGAGCCGGGGAGCGAAGCAGGGAAGCCGGGGAGCGTGGCAGGTGAGCCGGGGGGCAGAGCAGGGGACCCGGAGAGCGTGACAATAGGTTTCCAAAAGGTTAGAATTCTGAAAAGATTCCCTCCATACTTTTCTGAAGATGGTGCTCTAGTGTATTCAAGCAATGTTCCTGTGCTGATGGAAAATGTAACATTAAGTACAATGTGAGCGAGTGGAGACACGTCATTGTTTCATCCAAAAAGTCTGAAAGCTGTGCTACTGCTCAATGGCAGTAAGTATTCTTCAGTGTGTGTAGGGCATGTGTCGCGGGCAGAGGGGCCACGCACGCTACGCTCGGGTTCGGGGACTTCTGCTGCTGCTGCTGCTCGGTGGCTCGAGCGGAGGGCCAGATCCGGGGACTCGAGCAGCGCTCCTCGCCCACGAGTGAAAAGGGGGTGGTTTGTTTGGGGAGATAGTTAGTGACGTCACCCACAGGTCGTGGTGATAATGGGCACCACCACTGCTGGTGACGGGGATCCCGGGAGCGATGGCAGGGAGCAGCTAGGATGTTGGTTCCCCCTCCGTGGGTAGGGGTTGGTGATCCCGGGGCCCGGTGGCGGTACGGGGAGGCTGGGTGGCTGGGGTGTACGTACCGAGGGAGCCCGTTTGCCCGCAGGCGCTGGCCCTTGGATCTCTAGCCTATGGCGGTGGCTTTTTATCCTCACGGTGTGGACGGTTGCCTTCTGTCGGGTCTTGGGTGTTAGGGAACCCCTGGGATTCCGGTCACTCTCGGATTTGACCATTGTCGGCGGCTCCTAGCCTGGTCAGGGTCCAATGGCCCTGCCTTTGTGCTTGGTACAGATCCGCTCACCGGTTCAGTTCCCCTCGGGTCACCGCCCGTCCCCGGTCCTACGGTTCAGCTGACTTGTACCACCTCCTGCAGACGGCCACCACCGTCTGCCGACCTTGCTGACAGTGCCTGGGCTCCTACCCAGACACTAACAGTTTCTGTCCTCTCACTTTCCACTACAAAACTAAACTAACTGCTTTTTCCCGCCTCCAGGCCTGTGAACTCCTCGGTGGGTGGGGCCAACCGCCTGGCTCCGCCCCACCTGGTGTGGACATCAGACCCTGGAGGAGGCAACAAGGATTTTGTGTGACTGATGTAGACTATCCAGGGGAGGGGGTGTGTGTGATTTTGTGTTTGTGACTACCTGGCTAGTCCAGGGCGTCACACATGCTATGCACTTGGAAGAAAGCTGTGAGAATTTAGACTTTATTCTCAAGAAACTTAACTACAAGGAGCATGGATGGTCAATATGTGGTGGTCTAAAAATGTTCTCATTGCTTCTTGGGCAGCAAGGAGGATATATTAAATACCCATGCTGTTCTGCCTCATGGCAGCCTGCTAATAGTCATTCATTGAAATTTCTGTTACAACCCCTAGAGGTCATTGTTATTCTTTTGAATTGCTGAGTTTCCCTTTAAGCTAAATGTATTCTGGGTAAGGAATGCCTCCCTGAGCTGAGAAGAAGCCTGCAGCCATTTTCTCTTTGGATTTGTCAGGAAAGGACATGCCGACTTACCTCTCTGTACATTCACCCCTGCCTAGTGTAATCCGGTGAGCAAAGCAAATTACATGTGTTAGTGATAGAATCCTAGATGGAAGAGTGTAGTAAATGCATTGTACATTGTACTTCTACACCTTTAGTGTCATCCCTGTCTTGTTTGTCTAGATAGGATTTCTATGTATTGCAGATGCAGTGACCTTTCACCTACATTCTCGTAAGAACTGCATCTCATGTACTGTTATGCTATGTTAACTCTGTATTAACACTGTACTGACTGTAATCATTTTCTTGTTATAGTTTTTACCCGTATAAAACAGTATCTTGGATATACCGTATTCTGTCTTCAACTGCATCTTGGATATTCCTATATTCACTGTATATTCCATGTATACTGCAATCAAGTTCACGTTACCAGCTAATAAATCAAGGCTATTGAACTCCACAGTCTGTTTATTTGAAATGTGAACTAGGGTTTAGCTGTATGCTAGAGATTCACAGCATTACGTAAAAGAAGGCAGAACACATGCTTTTTGTGTGAATTGGAAAGCCAGGTTAGGACTCTTCACTGGAGCAAAAAAAATTGGCCAACAAGAACATCTTTGTAACCGGGACTCAAGAACATTGTTGCATAAAGCTTAGTTGATCCCACCTAAAGTTCTCTTGCCACCACTCCACTGTAAGCTTGGACTGATGAAGCTGTTTGTGAAAGCGCTACTGAAAGAAGGAGAGATGTTTAAGTACCTGTGTACCAAGTTTCAGGGACTGTCAGAATCAAGTCTGAAGGAAGGTGTGATGCCCTGACAAAACCAGGTAGTTACAGATAGGCCCCCGCACAACACCTTTCCTCACTTAGGAAACACACAGCCGACCTGAAACCCTAGTCACCTAGGACCCTGAAGCCAGGACCGAAACCAGCGGCCTAGCTAATTAAATGATTGAGGGCAGGATTATAGGTCCTATCCCACCTAAAGTCCCTCAAAGAAGACAACAGCCCACTGATAGGGATAAGGCCACCGCCAGGGCCCTTAGATCCCACGGGCCAGCGCCTGCGGGCACGGCTCCTTAGGCCATATCCAGCCGGGAGCGGACTCCTGAGTTCCAGACCAGGCAGTCCACCATACACAAAAACAAGTGCAGAGTAAAGGACAGCGACCACCAGCCTGGGTGGGGGACCTGAATGCAACCGGCCGGGGCGGCAGGCCACCAGCACCTTTGGTTTACCGAAAGAATCGTGTGATTCATTTACTGTGAGTAACCAAACATCCCCCTGCTTGCTCAGGCGCGCCGGCCCTTGCCATCACCATACCCTGCACAAAGACACTGGGCCCCGGGGCAATCATCCCTACACACGGAGGGGTTAACATCCAGCTGCCACTACATCTCTCCCGGGTATCCCATAACGGCAGCGGTGGTGTCCCACCTCACCACACACCGTTGGTGGCGTCACAAACTTAATACGGCCTAGCCCATACATCTACATTCCTCCTTTTATTCGACATGTCCGCGAGACCCCCGGGTCGAGCCACTCTCTTAGAAGGTCTGGATCCGACCAACGGCGGCTGCTGGCACAGGGGCAGCACAAAAGCATTTTTGTGGGTTCGGATATTCAGAAACTCATGAATGAAGGATGACGTGTTTTAAACAATAATGAAAACTGTTGAAAAAAGGGCTTGGGACTCTTTGAAAGAAGCAATAAATACGTTTCTAGGTAACAACAAAGAATCAAAATTTAAGTCCATCGTGGAGAACATGCTGAAACGTTTCAAAGCCTTGGGTTGTCTAATGAATTTGAAGTTACATTTTTTACATTCCTATTTGGACTACTTGTCTGAAAACCTTGGTGCTGGTGGGAAGAACAAGAAGGTTTTCATCGGAATATCAAGGAGATGGAACGACGATACCAAAGTAAATGAAACGTGAACATGATTGCCGGATGCTTCACAGAGAAGATCCACAGGCCTTCTATAAGAGAAAAGGGGGATCTAGAGAAAAGGAAAAAGTGCAAGAATAAATTTCTAATAAAGTTGCAGAATGACTGTACAATAAATAAATGTATTTTATATATAAAATTGTGAATATTTTTGGTTACAATAAGTATTTTTCTTGTTCATGTCACTTGTATGTAACTTCACACATGGATTGTACAAAATCAATATTTGATGGTTAAAAAAAAATATTTATTTTTTTTTTAAATCAGGACATTAGAAAACATAATAATCAGTCACTGGATTTGAAGTTTCATAAACCAAAATTTTACATAGCTGTGTAATTTGTCGGGCACCCACCGACAATAGAATAGCGCCAGATTTAGGAAGCTGGCTGAGGTCTGCAAAGTCTGTAGCCAGGTGACAAAATTGTCCAACCTGGGTTTCTTCCTTAAGTAGTCTCTGGTATGATGATATGGTATAATCCTGGCAGCCGGAGTCGAAATCCCTAGATTGCGGTTATGATCTCCAATCGGAATTGGAGCCCCTAGATTGAAGCCATGTAGCCAAGTGATCCTCTAGTTGAAGCCAAAGTCCCTAGACCGAGTCCACAAGGCATCCTGGTTCTGATCCCCTAGCCAGCTCCTAAGAGCTTAGACTAGATCATGCAACATCCATCAACAACCTGGTGACTCCAAGAAGTCCCCTTTTATAGCCATAACCTTCCCTTAGGATATACTGTGCCCTTATCAGATTGGTTGTACAAGGTTGCTTCTCTTATTGGATGAATTTCAAGCTGCATGGATAATGTTCATTTAAATGATGTGGATAGAAAGACTGAAGATATCTACATGTAGTCTGAAATCCATCATGAATCAATACTATTTTACACAGTCATAAGCAGCCCATGGGCATTCACCTGCATTCAAACCAATAACAGCTCATAGACCAGACAATCCATCTACCACTGGACCAAAGACAGGAAGTTAAATCCACTGCCTGCGGTAACCAACTTAATCCTATAGGCTACTCACACAACAAACCCAACAGAAAGGAAAAAAACATGGCTTCGATTATCCATCCAATGAAAACGCATAACCATTGTGAGCCATTGGACAATGCAATTGGACACTTGGTGACATGGTGCACGGCCCAATGAATCAAGTCTTTACTTCATATTCACGGTTTAAGCCCTTGGGTTCTAATGTGCCCAGAGTACATATCCAGAAAGATTCTCTTTCTTTGAGCTAAACACAAGTCAACAATACATTGTAAGCAGATTCTATTACCAGTCCCACACCATTTTGTGACGCATAATCACACAGTGATCCAATTAAGATTCCAAGTCATCGGACATGTCCAAGCCATACGCAGAGGAGGCAATAGAATTAGGAAGCTCAAAGAAAGGGAATCTTTCTGGATATATACTCTGGGCACATTGGAACCCAAAGGCTTAAACCATGAATATGAAGTACAGACTTGATTCATTGGGCCATGCATGGACATAATGGACATAATTCTAATAGGCAGGACAGGTAATAAGGAGCACAAGTTATATGCTAAAATGTGTTGTGTGACAAGACAGACACAGGAAAGGACATGATAACAGGTGTAGGGACCAACAAGGTGAGACAAGGGGTATCAGGATAGGGTCAAGTAGGTATGAATGTAGTAATGGGGCAGGCATAGAGAATTGTATGTGAATGTGAATTACAATAAATCACTAAGGAAAGGAATATGTGAGTGTGTGCCTAATGTAAACTAATATTGTACTGGCAAAATTATAGATGGAAAGGGAGAAGGGGAGGGGGGAGAGAGGAGGCTGTAATTGACTACAAGGGTATGAGTTATGAGTGATCATAGGGATAGTGTTACATAAGTGGAAATACCTATGGAGGACCGGATGTGTAAGCGCATACCTTATACAAACCTATAGAGTGCTGATGGGTGAGAGTGTGATGTTAGATATAAGACATCCTATAGTGAATAGTGAGCCGTAATCAAGTGCAACAGGGATATTTCACGTGACTATGGGAACCTGGAAGGTAAAGAAAGGGGAGAAAAAACTGTTAGACAAGGTAATCAGACATAATGTAACCAGTTGATCAGACATGATCACCTGGTTTGAGACCCCCTGCCTTACACTATATAGATATCATGTTCATTCCCCATCTATCTTGCTCAGGAGAGCATCTCCCTCCCCCGGCACCAAGAGCAGCTCATACTGAATTGTTACATTGACTAGTAACACTGCACACAGAAATGCACCTTAATATTCCACTGTTAACCCTTTCCTCCCAGCAGTAACACACAACTCCTCACCTTGATATCATGGTGATTTATGGTCAGAATGACTTCAATGCGATCAGTGATTTCTATTCTAGCTCTGCTCACATAGATTTTATATCCACACTCAACTATAGGCCGTTCTTCATATTTTGGGGGCTTTTAGTCAGATATACTAGTTTGTGCCTGTATAGTATTGGTGTAGATGGGAGTGTAGGGCATGGGTTACATGGCACTGTGGTGGAATACTGATGGGAGGTATTGGTGCTGTGTTTGATGCTTCTACTGGGTATTTTCCTACAAATACTGGAACAGCTCACTGCTTAGAATGATCCTTCCCAGCTCTATAATATATTATATATACCCCACAATGCAGGCTCACACACACATTTGTCTCAAGTGTGTTGTAGGGACACAGATACAGTCTTGGTCATGTGACTAAAGGCTACTTTACACACTGCGATATCGGTCCCGATATCGCTAGTGTGGGTACCCGCCCCCATCTGTTGCGCGACACGGGCAAATCGCTGCCCATGCCGCACAAACACCGACCAGACCCGTCACACATACTTACCTGCCCGGCGACGTCGCTGTGTCCGGCGAACCGCCTCCTTTCTAAGGGGGCGGTCCGTGCGGCGTCACAGCGACGTCACTGAGCGACCGCCCAATAGCAGCGGAGGGGCGGAGATGAGTGGCCGGAACATCCCGCCCACCTCCTTCCTTCCTCATAGCGGCTGGGAGGCAGGTAAGGAGAGGTTCCTAGTTTCTGCGGTGTCACACGGAGCGATGTGTGCTACCGCAGGAGTGACGAACTACATCGTTACTGCTGCAGTAACGATAATCGAGAATGGAGACCCATGTCACCGATGAGCGATTTTGCACGTTTTTGCAACGATGCAAAATCGCTCATCGGTATCACACGCAGCAACATCGCTAATGCGGCCGGATGTGCGTCACAAATTCCGTGACCCCAACGACTCCGCATTAGCGATGTCGCAGCGTGTAAAGCCCCCTTTAGTGGGAGTGGTGTACAGGGTCTTAGCAGTAAAGAGTATTCCATATTTCTGCCAGATACCCACAGAGATATTGAAATCTGAAAAAAGAGACTTCTGCTCATTGAAGGTAAGAACTGCTCACATAGCGTTCAACTCCACAGCAAACGAGTGCTCTAGCACTGGCATCTCAGCAGGGATATTCCCCTACTACACATGTGTGTCTAGGTCACTGTGACAGTTTACAGGACATAACTCAGGGCACCTAGACAGAAGGCAGAGGGACTACTTTCTATTTCTGGTGTAGAGCTTAGTACAATATATATATATTTATACTATTACATGGGACACATGTACCTTGTATTACCATTATTCGCTGTATATGAACCCCTTTTCTCCGGGCATTATTTGTCTATAGCATTTTTCACGAACCTGAGGCAACTGAGAACCCTTCAGTGAAGGAATTCCACTAACCCTCACAATACCTACCAGGGGCCTCCCTGCAGTAACTCAGGTAGTTGTACCCATTCTCTTTCCGCATTCTATGTGTTCTTCTTCTTTCTTCTTTTTTTTCTTTTTTCTTCTTTTTATTTCTATCATGTAGTTCAGGGGTTTATAGATATATGTCCTGCATCTCATATTTCCTTTAGTGGTGCTTCTTACCCATTCTCATATCATTTACCCTAGTATTTCATGATCCTGAGGCGACTGAGAACCCTTTAATAAAGGAATCCTTTTTCACCTGAATTGTCAAGTGATACTTACCAGTGACTATCACGTAATGTTACAGGTAGTTCCATTTTCTTCCTCTTCTTTCTCTCCTTTCTTCTTTGTCACACGGTCCATTGTGTTATAGCCCACGTGTCATGATAACACTTGTACCATCTTTTCATTTAGATTCCACCTACAATTATTTACCGATTCCAGTTCTGGAATAGGCTTTCATCATCTACTCACTAGAATTCTCAAGTTCATAAGGTACTGAGACATATACATGTTCACACCATTATAAAGAACAAAGTATAAACATTGAGGTTTTTCTCACACCCATGTTCCTGTGTTCTTTGATATGATATGTGTTCATTTCCTTCACTATATAGGATTGCAAGTTTTCCATTTGTACCTTAATGGCAATGACGCTATACAATTGAACACATATCATCCTGTTATCCATATAGGTGTGTATTTACCTGCTTGACTATTTTTGGTTGTTTGATCCAGAATGTTTCTCCAGATAGGTCATGTGGAAATTTTCTTTCCTCAGTACAAATGTTTTCACTATGGCTTTGGAAAATTTTTTTGTATGTGCATCATGGTCATTTGACCCATTGTACTCTCAAGTAGCAATATATTGTACTGTTATGTTGTACTATGTACTAATTACGTGTTTATATGGTTTTGTAACCCTTTATGATCTTAGATAACTTTATCCTTGATAAAGACCTAAAAACAAGCTCGAAACGTTGGATGAATTATCCTTTTGCACAAATAAAGAATTTTCAGCATTCTAAGAGTTCTTTTCTTACGTTATTGATCACTATAGTGTGCCAGAGCTATTTCTATTGAATTGACTCTTATTTTTTCTGAGCACCTGCTATTTACACAGTGAGCCAGACATATTCAATTTTCATTCAGAAGGCAGAGGGAAGCCTTAGCAGCTGAGCCTATATCTTGGCTTGTGAGCATTAGAACAGGCCGGCGATTACAGGGTAACATGAAAAATGTCCAGCTTGCATTATGACTAGAACATGACAATATCCTTTTAAGTACTAACCTATGATGCGTTCCTAAGCAGTTGATGTTATATGTTCTACATTTCATTTTCTGCATACTTTACAAGTAGTAGAATTTGCTTTGATATAGGCAACTGGATTTTCACAATGAAAAGGCAAAGGATAACGCCCGAAAAAGACGCCATACATTATGTCAGTGCCATCACTGACAAACCTGGATTGACCATGAAATACATCAATCCCCTTAAAGGTGAGTTAAAACAAGTTTTAACTAAATTGCCTTAATATTGTCATGCATTAGAATGACTGTCTTAGGTAATGATAAATATTTTCTACAGGAAGAGGAGTGTTTGCTGAAACTGAAATCGAAAAAGGGAGTTTTGTTGCAGAATATCGAGGTGAGCTCACGTATGCACTTACGATGGTAGACAACTACTCGAGATTTATGGTTGTGGTACAAGTCAAAGATCTAATGGCCCATACTGCAGCGAAGGTCTTCCAAGCACACTTATGCAGACCTCATGGCTACTCAGAGAGAGTCCTCACAGATCAAGGCACTGCCTTTGAAGCGGAAATCTTCAAGGACTTCTGCAGCTTTTACCGATGCAGGAAGATGCGTACTACACCCTACCATGCTCAAACCAATGGTTATCAACCTGCTCAGGACTTTACCCCATATTCCAGATGTGGCCTTACAAGTGATTTATAGAGGGGTAACAATACGTTGGGATCATCGGATCTAATCTCCCTTTTTATACACCCTAAAATCTTGTTTGCGTTAGAATAAACAATAACATCATAAAGGTATAGCAGTACCGTTTCAAAGTTTCGGTGTCCTGATATAGAAGGGTTAATAGTTTCTCTTTTTCTTTATTAAAGATTTATTGTTATTAGTAAGTATATCTGATGGTAGTTCATAGTCATTATGGAGCCTACGGAATAAGAGACAGACTCAAGGATTATTATGGTTTCTAAATGTTCTTCTTATCTCATATGCATGACTCTACATTTTTGTTTTGCTAAAACTTAAAGGTCATATGAACAATTAGTAAAGTTCAGCTCGAAGTTTTTTCTTTTTCTTTTGCAATATCACATTGATCTGTAAATGGTATAAATAAACTGTACTTTGATGAAATAAACAGAAGAAATTGATCATGCCCACATGGATGCTGGTCTTTTCTCTCCGAGCGCTCGATCTTGATTAGGTCTGAAGAGGCCTAACTCAAGAGAACCTCACTGGTGATCCCATAAGCTGACTTGTGACAAAACAGAACAGCTACAACAGTTTGGCGCCCAACGTGGGGCCGTGGCCAACCGGCCTATTCGGAAGAAGTTTTGGGGACTCTTGAGACAGTGAAATTTCAGCTGCAGCAAGGTGAGAAGCTTTATTCTTACACTTCATTTCACTCTCTCTGATTTCCCGAATATTCTGGGTAAGGCTGTACACACGGTTCAAGAACTCTGGCATCACCAGTGAGTATTGTTTTTTTTTCATGCATGTCTGAATGAGAGTTGAAATATAGAGTAATAAGATAATCTGTTGTCCGTCCATTAACTGATTGCATAGAGTGCATAGCACGGAATTTGGGACAGTCTCTGTATAATTGCATTTGCTGTGTTGCTGTGTTTTGTGTTTTTGTGGCAATACTCTGGTCTAGGGATATGTGTTCATAAGTGGTTTCATATTAATGCCTAGATAAAGTAGGGAGGCAATAGGTTGTTGTATATTGATGAGAAGCCTCTGAATAACAAAGTGACAAGTAATTGTGATAAGAGACTTGGTGAAATAATATGTATGTATAAGTCTAATGGTTATATGTCATACTGTGGACTGTGAAAAGATGTTCCGGTTGTGAAATGTCACAGGGCATAGCCATATAGAGTATTTGAGTGGATACCTGACATATGTATTTTTTCCCATCAGTATCAAGAGCGGTTTAGATAATTTTATTTGCATGTGAGGTTAACTGATCCTTGGAAGGTGTATTGTTACCTATGCTTCTGGAATCAATGAATGAGTAAGACAAGTGGTCCTGGGATCTGTCCTTATAGTGAGATATTGTGTGTTTCTTCCCCTCAAAATGGGGATGAAGGTTTTATAGTAAAGTAGAATATTAGTGCTGTGAAGGTATATAAGTGGTCTCAATTTTCTGCAGGGATTGTGTATTATACCAGTGGGTATTAGGATTGTGTTTTGGAAGCTGAATCTGAACGAGATAAGACTCTTGCTAAACAAACTGTGCGCTGGCTGACATTCTTTTGGGAGGGGTCAAGTGAACAGCTGCGCGATTTTCTGCCCTCTGTGAGAAGTCAGCTCTGTTAATTGTTTTGGTTTAACTCTTACGTTTGTTGCTGAAATACTTTGTAAAGGACCAGCATGGAGTAGCCAAACTGCACACATCAGGTCAAGTGGGTTAGAGAGCCGTGTGGCCTTCCCACTTACATGGAGGTGGTCTAGCAGGTGAGAGGACTATCACACCTGGTCCTTCCTGCTTTAGTCATCTGGTCTATTGGGTGAGAGGTGTTTTTTAACCCTTCCCAATACGCCCTACAAGTGTAGCAGGTGAGAGTGAATGCTGATTGAGCCTTCTTGCTACCACTTGAGAGCCCATTCTGACTTGCCAGGAGACGTGTGGCCTGTTAACAAGGTTCAGGGACACTGAGAGGGCATTTGCAGAAAGGTGGGCTGTGTGGGAATAAGTTGAAGCCATGGGCAACTTGTTCAGTGTGCAGCGTGGGGCTCCAGCAGGATCCAAAACAGCCAAACAGATAGTGCAAGAAAGAGAAGGCAAAGAAGCAGTGAAAAATGTCAGACCGATACTCAAAAAGGCAGACATGCCAGAGTACGGATGTTTGGATGTTGAGAAATGGCACAGATTCAGGGAAGAAAAGAGAGGTTGGATAAAAGACAAGAGGGTAGAGCAACAAGTAAATAAATGGTGTCGTGTGGCTGAAGAGGTGCAGCATTGTGGATATAAAGAGACCACAGCGGGAAATAATGTGTATTATGAATGTTTTAATGCACCAAAAGCAGGAATTGTGACTGCTACCGCCCCCCCTTCTCATAAGCAGAAACCCAGACCAGATGAATGGACTTGTAAACATTGTAGTCAGAAAAACCCAGACTGGAGAGGTACTTGTGCTACATGTAATGTTACTCGCCCTAAGCGGATTGCACTAAATCCTGTTCGAACCAGATCACATGTGATGACAGAGGACGCTGACACTGAGACAGAGGTAGTGAAGGAATTGAGTTTTGCGGAGGAAGCTGACGGTGAGGAAAGGAAAGAACGCGCTGGGACCAGTACAAAAAAATCAGATACATCCCGACCGAGGAAGGTCACAAGAATCAGACAGACACAGGAATATTACCCCTGGAGCCCCTCTGACCAGCTAGCTATGTTGAAACAGTTACCTGACCCTGAAAACCAACCTTTCCCATTTTACAGGCAAATACAGACAATACAGGTGACTTATAAATGCACTTGGGCAGACCTCGAGAGTTTGGTGACTGCAAAAGCAGGTGACGTGCTGGGACACATAATTAAGACGCATACTGATATGATGAAGGAGCAATCATGGGTCATGGACGTTGAGTCTGAGAGGTCTGGAATGACGTACTGTGAGGCATTGAAAGGATGGGCTACAAAGAAACAAACAGAGCAGTCTGTACTGATGACTGACGTGACACAGCAAAAAGGGGAGAGTATAGAGACGTACTTTGGGAGGTTACAGCTGAAGTGGACAGACATGGGGTACAGTGCAAGAAACGACCTTGATATCAAAATATTGGTGAATGCATTCATTGACGGTATGAATAAGTTTTTACGAGAAGCAGTACAGACAGCCAGACCTGAGTGGAGAAACATGGACCCAACAGACCTTCTGCAAGTAGCTAAGGGGGTTGAACTGACAAAATGCAAGCGACCAGTTATGTATGCTAGAGCACAAGGAAGACAGTGGAAACAGAGGGGGGGGGCACCAGGTGACCGAGCGACCGTACAGTGCTGGAATTGTGGACAGAATGGACATTATGCCAGACAGTGCAAAAACTCCAAAAAGGAGAGTGAGCAGACTGATTTCCCTCCTCCCTTGCCTCTGACCTAGGAAACTGGCAACCCAGTGACAAATGTGTACCCTGTTTTCGTTCCCTCAGGACCTGGTCCCACCTTACTTACGACCATAACCATGCCAGGGGGGAAAGAGGCAGAATTTTTAATTGACACTGGGGCAGCCGGCACTGTGGTACATAAAGACCTGATAAAGCCAGATATGATCACTGACGAGACTGTGGAGTGTGTTGGGGTGGAGGGATTGGTGTCTGAAACTCCCTTGACAAAACAGATGAAGCTGAGATTACAAGATAGCCAGGAAATTCTCACAAAGCTTATTGTTAGTGAAAACACTCCTATGAATTTGCTGGGGGCTGATGTGTTAAGTGCTATCCAGGCTACCATACAATACACCCCAGAAGGTATTACAGTCACAAGTCCCCTCTCTGACAAACACTTGTGCAAGATTGCAGCAATGGTGTACATGTCCAAATCTGCGAGAGTGTCCGATACCAGAACTAGTGAAGACATAGCAATGCAACAAGTTCCAGACATTGTATGGGCAAAGGGAAAAACTGATGTTGGTCGGCTTCCTATTCCCCCAGTCATGATAAAATTAAAAGAAGGCTCCACTCCTCCTTGTTTAAAACAGTATCCCTTAAGTCCAGCCAAATCAATGGCCCTGACCAGAGATATAAGAGAATATGTGGAAGCAGGGGCTCTAGTACAAAGGTCCTCCCCCTGTAACACTCCCTTGTATCCAATCAAGAAAAAAGGGCCCAAAGGTTCCCCTGACACGTACAGAATGGTGCATGATTTGAGAGCTGTCAATGCTGTCACTGAGAGTGTAACACCAATTGTTCCAAACCCACATACCTTACTGTCACAAATCCCAGGGACCTCCAAATGTTTTACAGTAATTGATTTGGCAAATGCCTTTTTCTCAGTGCCTCTACACCCTGACTGTCAGTATCTTTTTGCCTTCACACATGAGGGGAAACAGTACATGTGGACAGTCCTCCCGCAAGGAGGAATGAATTCACCTACCATTTATTCTACAGCTATGGCAGGAATTCTGGAGCAGTGGCAACCGCCTCATCCACAGGTTACGCTATTGCAGTACGTGGATGACCTTTTGCTCTGCTGTCCAGACCAGACGTCCTGCAAGGAAGCCACAATTTCTTTGCTGTGTTTTCTGGCAGAGAATGGTTGCAAAGTTTCACGTGAAAAATTACAGTACTGTAAGCAAAAGGTAACATTTTTGGGTCACTGTATCTCTGAAGGTACGAGACACCTGACTGAGGAGAGAAAACAAGCAGTCCAAAATCTCTCCTTACCCAGGTCCCACCGGCAACTGCGCACCTTTTTGGGCTTAGTGTCATACTGCAGGCCTTGGATAAGGTCTGCCTCGCAAATGATGCAACCCCTCTATGATTGTCTGTCATCTGACCCCTTTGACCTCACTCAGGAAGCTATTGATTCCTTTCATTCCCTTAAACTACTCATTGTATCTGCCCCAGCCCTGGGTATTCCAAATTACGATCAACCATTTTTCTTGTTTTGCACAGAACAGGGAGGGCATGCGACAGCCGTCCTCACACAGCAACATGGTGACAAACAAAGACCAATAGCTTACTACTCAGCGCGATTGGACCCAGTTGTCAGAGGGTCACCCACGTGTGTCCGTGCTGTAGCGGCTGCTGCAGTACTGCTAGGGAAAGCTTGCGAGATCACATTGACATTTCCCTTAACAATTTACTCCCCGCATGACATTCATGCTATACTTGTGCAAGTCCAACCAAAACACCTGTCTATGGCCAGACAGCTCAGACTTGAATGTGCCCTTCTGATTCCTGAGTATGTCACCCTCAAGAGGTGTAATGTTCTGAATCCAGCCACCCTTTTGCCAGTAGATTCAGAAAAGGGGGAATTGGTGACAATGGTAGCAAGTGAGGATGAATACTTTGACATGACGCACGAGCATGACTGCATAGAGCTGATGAGTCAGGAGACAGCAGGTTTTCCACATGTCTATGATACACCTATTACTAATGCAGATTTTGAGTTTTTTGTAGATGGCTCCAGATACCACCTGGATGGGAGATTCTACACTGGATATGCAGTAGTATCCTCGCATGAGGTAATCCGAGCTGAACCACTCCCACCGCACATGTCCGCGCAGGAGGCGGAGCTAACAGCGCTCATTGAGGCGTGTAGAGCGGGGTCAGATCCCAATGCAAGTGCAGATGTGCATCAGCTGAATCCAGGTGATTGGGTGGTCGTGCGCAGACACGTGAGAAGGAGCCTAGATCCACGCTTTGATGGCCCATTCCAAGTCCAGCTGACCACATCCACCTCAGTGAAACTTGAGGGAAAACCCACCTGGATCCACGCCAGTCACTGTAAAAAGGTCACTCCACCGGCAGAATGACAGTCTTGCTAATTATCCTGCTAGGTGTAGCAGGGTTGCTGCAACAAACAAAGACACTGAGCGAACTTTTTAATACGGACTGGGATAATAAACTCATTCGCCACCATATTTCTCTTACTGAGGACATGGAGGGAGAAAAGCCAAAAGACTGTTGGATCTGCACACACAGTCCTATTTCTTCAAAGACTATGCCTTATTTAGCCTTACCTCTGGAACCACAGGAGGTATTGGTACCAGACTGTATACACAATGAAACCTGGACTCAATCTAGATTTTTGGGAGAAGATGTACCTCGTGATGTATCTGCTACATTGACTATAGTTGGATGGGTCACTAAACCCTGGTTCCAGCTAAATATCACTCGACCCGATGGATACTCGTGGTGGATGGAATACGATTCAGACATGGGCATAATTGCCAAAATAAAGACTAAGATTCCTCATTCGGGCCCCATTCCCCATGATGGATTATGGTTCAGTCTTCAATACAATGGTGTTGGAAATTGTGGAGAAGACAATAACTGTTTCTATATACATACACATGACTCAACCAAGGACAATGAGACAGTATATCAGAAGGGTATTGAGGGCTGTACATCATCATTTATTAGACGGACTTTTAGGAGGGAGCGGGGTAGCTGTATCTCGGGTATGACCGGAAAACAAATGAACAATACGTGGTGTGCTCATAAAGTCATGAAGGGGCTTCTGAATCTGCTTTATTGTGTACAAAGTCAAACTCACTTTTGTATTTTCCCAGAGGGAGTGTTTTTGGTTTGTGGGAATCGTGCTCACAAGTGGGTGAGCCCTGACATGAGAGGGGTCTGCACACTTGCCAGACTTACACCAGCCACTTTCATAGTTCCTCATAGTGAAGTAGATGTAGCAGCTGTCCCAATTCATACCTTGTATAAACGAGCAGCAGATAATAAACCCCGGCCAAATGGTAGGCCTCATGTAGTAGAATTGGGAAAAGCAAATAAGGTATTTAGTGCTATTTTCATACACCCTTTCTTAATGCAAATGTGGGACAAGCTAGTAGAGTCCACTGACTACCTGGATGATCAAATTTTTCGGGTTCTTGAGATTCTAAATGCTACCAATGCTATACAAAAACAATTAATTGTAGTCACTAACCAGCATACTATAGTGCTAGACTTTGTGACAGCAAAAGACGGCGGAATGTGTCAAATAATTGGTCCTGCCTGTTGCCATTACATTGACCCTGCAGGCAACCTCCAGGTTAGAGCAGATATACAGAAAACAAGTGAACTTAGGGATAAATGGTTAAAAGAGCACGATGCCAACAAGGACTCCTGGTGGGGAAATACATTTTCTTTTATGAATCCAGCCAATTGGTTTAAAGGCATAGCAGGTTGGGTTTCTGGCATTATACAAACCTGTATGCAAATATTGTTGTTCTGTCTACTGCTTTATATAGCTGTAAAAACATTGATATATGCATTACCTAAACTATTGAATAATGTATGTTCTAAGAGTCCCAGCATTGAACCCTCTGTAGTTTACTACGGACCCCAAATGGCCTCTGCTGACCGGGAGTAGGTGTCCACACTGAGGGTGGATGGGTGAAGTGGTAGGAAGACCCCTCATGGGTACTAGGCCCATGAGCCAGCAGCTCCTGTTTGGACGCCTACTGACCGTGTAGTGAAGGTTATACCATTTACAAAAGGGGGAAATTGATATAGAAGGGTTAATAGTTTCTCTTTTTCTTTATTAAAGATTTATTGTTATTAGTAAGTATATCTGATGGTAGTTCATAGTCATTATGGAGCCTACGGAATAAGAGACAGACTCAAGGATTATTATGGTTTCTAAATGTTCTTCTTATCTCATATGCATGACTCTACATTTTTGTTTTGCTAAAACTTAAAGGTCATATGAACAATTAGTAAAGTTCAGCTCGAAGTTTTTTCTTTTTCTTTTGCAATATCACATTGATCTGTAAATGGTATAAATAAACTGTACTTTGATGAAATAAACAGAAGAAATTGATCATGCCCACATGGATGCTGGTCTTTTCTCTCCGAGCGCTCGATCTTGATTAGGTCTGAAGAGGCCTAACTCAAGAGAACCTCACTGGTGATCCCATAAGCTGACTTGTGACAAAACAGAACAGCTACAACAGTCCCAAGCAGCATTCCATCAGCCTCTGGAAGGTTCCTGGCAAATTGCACAGCTCGAAGGGCATGCTTTTGAACTCGCAGAGACCCATCGGGGTGGCAAAGGCGGTCTTCTCCCGGTCTGCCTCAGCAACGGACACTTGCCAATAGTGACTAGTGAGATCAAGGGTAGAAAAATAATTTGCAGTTGTCAATGCAGCTAGCTATTCCTCAATACAGGGGAGTGGTGCTGTCCTTCTTCTTTAACAGGACCAACGGAGCTGCCCAGAGGCTACAACTGTCACGGATAACCCCAGCCTCCTTCATGTTGCTCAACATGTCCTTGGTACACTGGTAATGTGCAGGTAGATTTGGCTTATATCTCTCTTTAATGGGTGGGTGTGCACTTGTGGGGATGTAGTGTTTGACCCCTTTTATTTTTCAAAAGTCTAGCGGATGTTTGCTGAAGACTTGCTCGTATTCTTGCACTAGCCTGTAGACCCCCTTCTTGTGATGTGAAGGTGTGGAGTCAGTGCCTACGTGTAATTCCTTACACCACTCCTCTGGCTGACTTGGTGAGCTGTCACTGAATGGGTGGGCTGAAGCAATGGTGGATGCTGCTGTTTGGATAGCATGTGTATCTACTGAGAACAGCTTATCAATGGTGGCAAATCGGAGCAGCTTAATCTTTTGCTCTCCGCAGTTCAACACTCTCATGGGCACTCTTCCCTTCCATATTAATGAATAAAACTATGATGTAAATAGCATATAGATACCCCACAAATGCAGATAAAAGTAGGTTATGGGAAAAGGGGGAAGAGAGAAACAGGAAAATAGTGGAATAAAGTATACCTTCCAGGTGGGAGAGGAAATGGCAGCACAGCCAGTGGAGGTGAAGCAAGGGGAGCCTGCAACTAAAGAGTTGAGAGCGTTATCACATGGTGACTGAGCCTGATTGTAACGGGAGCATAGAGGTGCCGATCCTGTCTTACCTGCGTTGGTGTAGAAGTGGGTGTCCTGTGGTGGAGTCAGCTATGTGCAGTGGTGGCCGTGGGTTCTTTTATGTGCGACCGTAGTAATAGCTGTGCCCACTTCCTGTATGGGAGTGGAATGCAGTGAGGCTAATGGAACGCACGCCTGCGCATTTGTGTTTAACGTCGCGCATGTGCAGAACGGAGAAAAGGCTGCGCTCACTTCCTAATGAAAGGGAGTGAGACGCAGCTGGGAAGGGAAGGGAAAAGATTAGGGTTTGGGGATGATGAAAGGGCTTTCTACGGGCAAGGATGGCAAAGGGTGGCAGTGACGGAAAGTCAGGCAGATGGTCCTGTCCTGTCCTGTCCGTCCGTCTTTTTGTATCATGAATTGGAAAGACTGCAAGGGGGAGGGGAGGTGCTTGTGCCCAAAAGGAGGAGTTATTCAGATTCATTGCAGTGGGCGGCGGCTGCAAAAAGCACCATTCTCCTTGTTTTTGCTCTGCAAAACAGCCTTTTCAAGGGTTTGGCTTGGGTGACAAAATGTCTTCTGTAGGCGTGGGTTTGTCTCCCTCTCCCTAAGATGTGTCCGGTATAGGCCAGGGTGCCACTCAAGGCCGTAACCAATTCGGGTTATAGCTTCTCGGCCTTTTGGCTAAGATCAAGTGTAGTTTCGGAGGACGCTACCTTGGTCGGTACTGGAAGGTGCCTGGGATTGCACGTCTGCCGGCCTTGAGGGAGTGTGTGCGCCTTCTGGTGACACATAGCCCTCTTGTGCCTGGACGGTTCCCAGGCAACGGGAGGCGATCACCTTTGTTATTTTGAAGTCCTACTGATAAACAGAAAAAAAAAAAATTAAATCTGTTCTTATCAGTTTAATATCTGATACGTCCCCTCTCTAGGGACCATATATTAAATGGATTTTTAGAACAAGGAGATGGAAATCTTGCTCTGTCCACTCCACGCATTGACCTGGTATTGCAGTACCTCCAGGACCGGTGCACCCCTTCTTAACCGAGTTTCCAAAAGCAGAACTCAATTCACCTGATTCAAATGAGCCTCATTAGTGAATTGAAAGAAAGCAAAAACTTTATATGCACCTCAATTTGGCCAATTCACTTTTCACACTTTCACCCTTTTTTTTTATCTTTCACACCTTTTACTTGCTTTATTGATGCAAAAGCTGTGCCAAATAGCAAACTCATCTCCACTCAACTTGACCAACTCTGCTATGTCCCGTGCAGTATCTTATTCTCAGTCTTATCTAGATCATTTGCAATTGAATAGAATAGATCCCTTTTGGACACATTGGATTCAGCTGCTGCAGTGACTGCAGGTGTTAGAAGATGCAGACTTGGCATCAGGTGCTGTCTATCAGATTCCACTCCAATTAAAGCTTCCATTGTTTTTCGGTGTTTTCTTTGAGCAATGATGATGTCTTTAGTGATCTGTTGGCTCCCTCTCCTGGAGGAAGAGTTTGCTTGCTCTTGGACTTTCAAAAAGAGAGGTCATGATAGACATTTAGCTTCTGAGCCCAATTGGGGACAGTCATGGGTGATGAATGTTTTGCAACCTGCTGCGAAGCCTGATACCGCAATATAAGGAACGTCAAATACTAACAATGGGCGGCCTATGAAAGAATTAGTACTTTCATTAAGCATACTTAAACGGCTAATTGGGAATAGACAAACTGTAAAAAGCCCTCTGAGAAAGCCCCTCTCTATCCTTTGTCAGTAAGCTTTTCTGTAGTCTGCCTGTTGATGTATTTTCCGTTTGAACAGTGCACAACATGAAGTGACGGAACACTGGCTTGTCACAATGTCCCCCGCTGACATCACAATAGCGCTGCTGCCTAGAAAGCCAGCTGCGCAGCAGAAGTTGCTCTTTGGGTGGGATGGTGGGCTAATGTATCTATTCCTGCTTGGTGAGAGTTTGACATGATCTAGAGCAACGAGTTCCAGCGGCTAGCGGTTGATTATTGGCTGTAATGGGGCTTTCTGGCTGGTGCTAGCCTTTCTTCTTAGCACACAGGAACCACAATCCCTACACCATGCTTCGATGGATTCTCTCATCCCAGCCCAGTAAAACTACATATTTCACACAGTTATAGGCAGCCCATGGGCATTCACCTGGATTAAAACCCATAACAGCTCATAGACCAAACAATCAATCTACCACTGGACCAAAGACAGGAAGCTAAATCCACTGCCTGCGGTAACTAACTTAATCCTATAGGCTACTCACACAACAAACCCAAGAGAAAGGAAAAAAACATGGCTTCGATTATCCATCCAATGAAAACGCATAACCATTGTGAGCCATTGGACAATGCAATTGCACACATGGTGACATGGTGCACGGCCCAATGAATCAAGTCTGTACTTCATATTCACGGTTTAAGCCCTTGGGTTTTAATGTGTCCAGAGTACATATCCAGAAAGATTCCCTTTTTTTGTGCTAAGCACAAGTCAACAATACATTGTAAGCAGATTCTATTACCAGTCCCACACCATTTTGTGACGCATAATCACACAGTGGCCCAATTAAGATTCCAAGTCATCGAACATGTCCCAGCCATACGCAGAGGAGGCAATAGAATTAGGAAGCTCAAAGAAAGGGAATCTTTCTGGATATATACTCTGGGCACGTTGGAACCCAAGGGCTTAAACCATGAATATGAAGAACCGACTTGATTCATTGGGCCGTGCACATTTTTTCTAACGCCCGGTTCTTTTTCGTGTTCACACTATATATGGTTCCACTATGTATGGAGTTCCATTCTTCCTTGTTTTTTATTTGTCATGTTTGTCATGTCTGATCAACTGGTTACATTATGTCTGATTACCTTGTCTAACAGTTTTTTCTCCCCTTTCTTTACCTTCCATGTTCCCATAGTCACGTGAAATATCCCTGTTGCACTTGATTACGGCTCACTATTCACTATAGGATGTCTTATATCTAACATCACACTCTCACCCATCAGCACTCTATAGGTTTGTATAAGGTATGCGCTTACACATCCGGTCCTCCATAGGTATTTCCACTTATGTAACACTATCCCTATGATCACTCATAACTCATACCCTTGTAGTCAATTACAGCCTCCTCTCTCCCCCCCTCCCCTTCTCCCTTTCCATCTATAATTTTGCCAGTACAATATTAGTTTACATTAGGCACACACTCACATATTCCTTTCCTTAGTGATTTATTGTAATTCACATTCACATACAATTCTCTATGCCTGCCCCATTACTACATTCATACCTACTTGACAATATCCTGATACCCCTTGTCTCACCTTGTTGGTCCCTACACCTGTTATCATGTCCTTTCCTGTGTCTGTCTTGTCACACAACACATTTTAGCATATCCCTTGTGCTCCTTATTACCTGTCCTGCCTATTAGAATTATGTCCATTATGTCCATGCATGGCCCAATGAATCAAGTCTGTACTTCATATTCATGGTTTAAGCCTTTGGGTTCCAATGTGCCCAGAGTATCTATCCAGAAAGATTCCCTTTCTTTGAGCTTCCTAATTCTATTGCCTCCTCTGCGTATGGCTTGGACATGTTCGATGACTTGGAATCTTAATTCGATCACTGTGTGATTATGCGTCACAAAATGGTGTGGCACTGGTAATAGAATCTGCTTACAATGTATTGTTGACTTGTGTTTAGCTCAAAGAAAGAGAATCTTTCTGGATATGTACTCTGGGCACATTAGAACCCAAGGGCTTAAACCGTGAATATGAAGTAAAGACTTGATTCATTGGGCCGTGCACCATGTCACCAAGTGTCCAATTGCATTGTCCAATGGCTCACAATGGTTATGCATTTTCATTGGATGGATAATCGAAGCCATGTTTTTTTCCTTTCTGTTGGGTTTGTTGTGTGAGTAGCCTATAGGATTAAGTTGGTTACCTGTCTTTGGTCCAGTGGTAGATGGATTGTCTGGTCTATGAGCTGTTATTGGTTTGAATGCAGGTGAATGCCCATGGGCTGCTTATGACTGTGTAAAATATGTAGTTTTACTGGGCTGGGATGAGAGAATCCATTGAAGCATGGTGTAGGGATTGTGGTTCCTGTGTGCTAAGAAGAAAGGCTGGCACCAGCCAGAAAGCCCCATTGCAGCCAATAATCACTTAATAACTTTTTCAACTTGTCATCATATGGGAGGCCTTCCATTCCTTGTAGTAGTCTAGTTGCCCACCTTTGAACTGACTCTAACTTCTGAATGTCCTTTTTAAAATGTGGAGCCCAAAACTGGTTCCCATATTCCAGATGTGGCCTTACAAGTGATTTATAGAGGTGTAACAATACGTTGGGATCACGGGATCAAATCTCCCTTTTTATACACCCTAAAATCTTGTCCCAAGCAGCATTCCATCAGCCTCTGGAAGGTTCCTGGTGCATTGCACAGCTCGAAGGGCATGCTTTTGAACTCGCAGAGACCCATAGGGGTGGCGAAGGCGGTCTTCTCCCGGTCTGCCTCAGCAACGGACACTTGCCAATAGTGACTAGTGAGATCAAGGGTAGAAAAATAATTTGCAGTTCTCAATGCAGCTAGCGATTCCTCAATACGGGGAGTGGTGCCGTCCTTCTTCTTTAACAGGATCAACAGAGCTGCCCAAAGGCTACAACTGTCACGGATAACCCCAGCCGCCTTCATGTTGCTCAACATGTCCTTGGTACACTGGCAATGTGAAGGTGGTATTGGCTTATAGCTCTCTTTGATGGGTGGGTGTGCACCTGTGGGGATGTGGTGTTGGACCCCTTTTATTCCCCCAAAATCTAGCGGATGTTTGCTGAAGACTTGCTTGCTCGTATTCTTGCACTACCCTGTGGACCCGCTTCTTGTGATGTGAAGGTGTGGAGTCAGTGCCTACGTGTAATTCCTGACACCACTCCTCTGGCTGACTTGGTGAGCAGTCACTGACTGGGTGGGGTGCAGTAATGGTGGATGCTGCTACTTGGATAGCATGTGTATCTACTGTGAACAGCTTATCAATGGTGGCAAGTCAGGGCAGCTTAACCTCCTGCTCTCCGCAGTTCAACACTCTCACGGGCACTCTTCCCTTCCGCATTAATGAGTAAAACTATGATGTAAATATCATATAGATACCCCACAAATGTAAATAAAGGTAGGTTATGGGAAAAGGGGGAACAGGGAAAGAGGAAAATAGTGTAATAAAGTATACCTTCTGGGGGTGAGAGGAAATGGCAGTACAGCCAGTGGAGGTGAAGCAAAAGGAAGCCTGCAACTAAAGAGTTGAGAGCGTTATCACATGGTGACTGAGCCTGATTGTAAAGGGAGCATAGAGTGGAGCATACTCTGGGCACGTTAGATCCCAAGTTCTTAAACCATGAATATGGACCCTTTTATTCTCCCAAAGCCTAGCGGATGTTTGCTGAAGACTTGTTCATATTCTTGCACTACCCTGTGGACCCGCTTCTTGTGATGTGAAGGTGTGGAGTCAGTGCCTACGTGTAATTCCTTACACCACTCCTCTGGCTGACTTGGTGAGCTGTCACTGAATGGGTGTGGTGAAGTAACGGTGGATGCTGTGGCTTGGATATCATATTAAATATAGGGACCCCCATACAGTAGTATGAGAAATTTTTTTGTATTCAATGATCGGTATTACCTTCAGGGGCGCGGCACGTGGACGTGCGTTCCATTAGCCTCACTGCGTTCCACTCCCATACAGGAAGTGGGCGCAGCTATTACTACGGTCGCACATAAA
This sequence comes from Anomaloglossus baeobatrachus, assembly GCF_048569485.1. NCBI lineage: Eukaryota > Metazoa > Chordata > Amphibia > Anura > Aromobatidae > Anomaloglossus > Anomaloglossus baeobatrachus. Next base: position 269,084 of record NW_027442587.1, read on the forward strand.
AGAACCCACAGCCACCACTGCACACAGCTGACTCCACCACTGGAAACCCACTTCTACACCAACGCAGGTAAGACAGGATCGGCACCTCTATGCTCCCGTTACAATCAGGCTCAGTCACCATGTGATAATGCTCTCAACAATTTAGTTGCAGGCTTCCCCTTGCTTCACCTCCACTGGCTGTGCTGCCATTTCCTCTCCCCCCTGGAAGGTATACTTTATTACACTATTTTCCTGTTTCCCTCTTCTCCCTTTTCCCATAACCTACCTTTATCTGCATTTCTGGGGTATCTATATACTATTTATATCACAGTTTTATTCATTAATACGGAAGGGAAGAGTGCGCGTGAGAGTGTTGAACTGCGGAAAGCAAGAGGTTAAGCTGCCCCGATTTGCCACCATTGATAAGCTGTTCACAGTAAATACACATGCTATCCAAGCAGCAGCAGCATCCACCATTACTGCACCCCACCCAGTCAGTGACAGCTCACCAAGTCAGCCAGAGGAGTGGTGTCAGGAATTACACGTAGGCACTGACTCCACACCTTCACATCACAAGAAGGGGGTCTACAGGGTAGTGCAAGTGTGACGCCCTGGACTAGCCAGTTAGTCACAGACATAACACACACACACACCCTTTCCCGGATAGTTACACTAGTCAGACACAAAACCGTTGTTGCCTCCCTCCAGGGGCTGATGTCCACACCAGGTGGGGCGGAGCCAGGTGGTTGGCCCCACCCACCAAGGAGTTCACAGGCCTGGAGGTGGATAAACCAGTCAGTTAGTTGAAGTTCAGTTTAGAGTTGAACCGTGGAGGTAGTGAGTTCAGTGAGGAGCCCAGTTTTGGGTAGGAGTGCAAAACTGCTAGTGTCTGGGTCAGATCCCAGGCACTATGGGGAGATAAGGTATGCACACCAGTGACTATGTAAGGGGAATACATGAAATAGCAGAAACTGCTGTGTGAATACTGAGTTGAAAAATCCAATAGCTATATGCAAGAGTGAATATGTGAAAAATGGAATCTGCATTACTGCCATGAACATATGAATCAAGAGAAATTTAGCTACTGAATTGATCAATGCAATAGAGCCCCAACACTACGCCAAAGTATTTCTCTACGTTGGGGTCCCTAGCTTGTGTGTGTCCTCTCATGCAGTTAAAAAACCTACCGTGTGTGCAGTGGTGGCTGTGGGTTCTTTTATGTGCGACCGTAGTAATAGCTGCGCCCACTTCCTGTATGGGAGTGGAATGCAGTGAGGCTAATGGAACGCACGTCCACGTGCCGCGCCCCTGAAGGTAATACCGATCATTGAATACAAAAAAATTTCTCATACTACTGTATGGGGGTCCCTATATTTAATATGATATCCAAGCCACAGCATCCACCGTTACTTCACCACACCCATTCAGTGACAGCTCACCAAGTCAGCCAGAGGAGTGGTGTCAGGAATTACACGTAGGCACTGACTCCACACCTTCACATCACAAGAAGGGGGTCTACAGGGTAGTGCAAGTGTGACGCCCTGGACTAGCCAGTTAGTCACAGACATAACACACACACACCCCCTTTCCCGGATAGTTACACTAGTCAGACACAAAACCGTTGTTGCCTCCCTCCAGGGGCTGATGTCCACACCAGGTGGGGCGGAGCCAGGTGGTTGGCCCCACCCACCAAGGAGTTCACAGGCCTGGAGGTGGATAAACCAGTCAGTTAGTTGAAGTTCAGTTTAGAGTTGAACCGTGGAGGTAGTGAGTTCAGTGAGGAGCCCAGTTTTGGGTAGGAGTGCAAAACTGCTAGTGTCTGGGTCAGCTCCCAGGCACTATGGGGAGATAAGGTATGCACACCAGTGACTATGTAAGGGGAATACATGAAATAGCAGAAACTGCTGTGTGAATACTGAGTTGAAAAATCCAATAGCTATATGCAAGAGTGAATATGTGAAAAATGGAATCTGCATTACTGCCATGAACATATGAATCAAGAGAAATTTAGCTACTGAATTGATCAATGCAATAGAGCCCCAACACTACGCCAAAGTATTTCTCTACGTTGGGGTCCCTAGCTTGTGTGTGTCCTCTCATGCAGTTAAGAAACCTACCGTGTATGGGAAGCTGAGACCCAGGCTATTTATGCGTATGATATGGATTGGCAATAGGTGTGGTTGGGGAGGGTTCACAAACGAAAAAATACTAACAAATAGGAATAACGTTTGGAACACCATTCTAAGTCCGAACTGGGTGCAAAAACCTAAAAAAACATCACTATGGGGAGATAAGGTATGCACACCAGTGACTATGTAAGGGGAATACATGAAATAGCAGAAACTGCTGTGTGAATACTGACTTGAAAAATCCAATAGCTATATGCAAGAGTGAATATGTGAAAAATGGAATCTGCATTACTGCCATGAACATATGAATCAAGAGAAATTTAGCTACTGAATTGATCAATGCAATAGAGCCCCAACACTACGCCAAAGTATTTCTCTACGTTGGGGTCCCTAGCTTGTGTGTGTCCTCTCATGCAGTTAAAAAACCTACCGTGTATGGGAAGCTGAGACCCAGGCTATTTATGCGTATGCTATGGATTGGCAATAGGTGTGGTTGGGGAGGGTTCCCAAACGAAAAAATACTAACAAATAGGAATAACGTTTGGAACACCATTCTAAGTCCGAACTGGGTGCAAAAACCTAAAAAAACATCACTATGGGGAGATAAGGTATGCACACCAGTGACTATGTAAGGGGAATACATGAAATAGCAGAAACTGCTGTGTGAATACTGACTTGAAAAATCCAATAGCTATATGCAAGAGTGAATATGTGAAAAATGGAATCTGCATTACTGCCATGAACATATGAATCAAGAGAAATTTAGCTACTGAATTGATCAATGCAATAGAGCCCCAACACTACGCCAAAGTATTTCTCTACGTTGGGGTCCCTAGCTTGTGTGTGTCCTCTCATGCAGTTAAAAAACCTACCGTGTGTGCAGTGGTGGCTGTGGGTTCTTTTATGTGCGACCGTAGTAATAGCTGCGCCCACTTCCTGTATGGGAGTGGAATGCAGTGAGGCTAATGGAACGCACGTCCACGTGCCGCGCCCCTGAAGGTAATACCGATCATTGAATACAAAAAAATTTCTCATACTACTGTATGGGGGTCCCTATATTTAATATGATATCCAAGCCACAGCATCCACCGTTACTTCACCACACCCATTCAGTGACAGCTCACCAAGTCAACCAGAGGAGTGGTGTAAGGAATTACACGTAGGCACTGACTCCACACCTTCACATCACAAGAAGCGGGTCCACAGGGTAGTGCAAGAATACGAGCAAGTCTTCAGCAAACATACGCTAGACTTTGGGAGAATAAAAGGGGTCCATATTCATGGTTTAAGAACTTGGGTTCTAACGTGCCCAGAGTATGCTCCACTCTATGCTCCCTTTACAATCAGGCTCAGTCACCATGTGATAACGCTCTCAACTCTTTAGTTGCAGGCTTCCTTTTGCTTCACCTCCACTGGCTGTGCTGCCATTTCCTCTCACCCCCAGAAGGTATACTTTATTACACTATTTTCCTCTTTCCCTGTTCCCCCTTTTCCCATAACCTACCTTTATTTACAATTGTGGGGTATCTATATGATATTTACATCATAGTTTTATTCATTAATGCGGAAGGGAAGAGTGCCCGTGAGAGTGTTAAACTGCGGAGAGCAGGAGGTTAAGCTGCCCCGACTTGCCACCATTGATAAGCTGTTCACAGTAGATACACATGCTATCCAAGTAGCAGCATCCACTATTACTGCACCCCACCCAGTCAGTGACTGCTCACCAAGTCAGCCAGAGGAGTGGTGTCAGGAATTACACGTAGGCACTGACTCCACACCTTCACATCACAAGAAGCGGGTCCACAGGGTAGTGCAAGAATACGAGCAAGCAAGTCTTCAGCAAACATCCGCTAGATTTTGGGGGAATAAAAGGGGTCCATTACTACATCCCCACAGGTGCACACCCACCCATCAAAGAGAGCTATAAGCCAATACCACCTTCACATTACCAGTGTACCAAGGACATGTTGAGCAACATGAAGGCGGCTGGGGTTATCCGTGACAGTTGTAGCCTTTGGGCAGCTCCGTTGGTCCTGTTAAAGAAGAAGGACGGCACAACTCCCCCGTATTGAGGAATCGCTAGCTGCATTGAGAACTGCAAATTATTTTTCTACCCTTGATCTCACTAGTCACTATTGGCTAGTGTCCGTTGCTGAGGCAGACCGGGAGAAGACCGCCTTCACCACCCCTATGGCGCTGGAGGTCGACAGACTGTTGTTCAAAAGCAGTGTCTGACGAACAAATTCGCTTCATCCTGAGGAACTGGCCAGTCGGTACGGCCCGGATGGTGGAGGGGGTATGAGCAGAAGAAGCAACTATTGGCAAGTGTCCGTTGCTGAGGCAGACCGGGAGAAGACCGCCTTTGCCACCCCGATGGGTCTCTGCGAGTTCAAAAGCATGCCCTTCGAGCTGTGCAATTTGCCAGGAACCTTCCAGAGTCTGATGGAATGCTGCTTGGATCACCGAAACTTTGAAACGGTACTGCTATACCTTTATGATGTTATTGTTTATTCTAAAGCAAACAAGATTTTAGGGTGTATAAAAAGGGAGATTAGATCCGGTGATCCCAACGTATTGTTACCCCTCTATAAATCATTTGTAAGGCCACATCTGGAATATGGGGTAAAGTCCTGAGCAGGTTGATAACCATTGGTTTGAGCATGGTAGGGTGTAGTGCGCATCTTCCTGCATCGGTAAAAGCTGCAGAAGTCCTTGAAGATTTCCGCTTCAAAGGCAGTGCCTTGATCTGTGAGGACTCTCTCTGAGTAGCCATGAGGTCTGCATAAGTGTGCTTGGAAGACCTTCGCTGCAGTATGGGCCATTAGATCTTTGACTTGTACCACAACCATAAATCTCGAGTAGTTGTCTACCATCGTAAGTGCATACGTGAGCTCGCCTCGATATTCTGCAACAAAACTCCCTTTTTCGATTTCAGTTTCAGCAAACACTCCTCTTCCTGTAGAAAATATTTATCATTACCTAAGACAGTCATTCTAATGCATGACAATATTAAGGCAATTTAGTTAAAACTTGTTTTAACTCACCTTTAAGGGGATTGATGTATTTCATGGTCAATCCAGGTTCGTCAGTGATGGCACTGACATAATGTATGGCGTCTTTTTCGGGCGTTATCCTTTGCCTTTTCATTGTGAAAATCCAGTTGCCTATATCAAAGCAAATTCTACTACTTGTAAAGTATAGCAACATCATGAAAAAACATATATCATATTTCTTCAAAAAAGGAGCATAGAGATCCAAAATCATAAATAGTAATCTTTATTACACAAAAGAACACAACAATTAAAAAGATGTGTACAGTAAACAGACGAGCTGTAGCAGCATAATATTGCACATCACGAAATCAATCCAAGGAAAAGATGACATATTTTGGTGCAGTCCAAAAAAAGTTGGAAAATACTGTTATCATCAACAAAGTTATATTCTGACTGGCAAAAAAATGGCTATAACAAGATAGGGAGCTTGAATATCCAAATTACATTCCACCATGGGATATCTACTTTCAAGTCCCACTGCTACCACTCACGTAAACTTCATCCTATTGCCAATGCATTATCACCTGTACAGTAGCGATAAATTATACAGGACTACAACCACTTCATATTAACAAGGATAAGTAAGTAATGAGTGACGGATCAGCTTTATAGTCCGAACATACCAGTTGCTAAAGGCTCGGGGTAATCACACTACGGGGATATCTCCGCTTTGCCATCTGTATACGCTATACTGGTCAATAATTGATTATTGACCAGTATAGCGTATACAGACTGGCTATGTTCTCTGTTGTATGTTGTATGTTTTCTGGCTATGTTGTACTATGTACTAATTACGTGTTTATATGGTTTTGTAACCCTTTATGATCTTAGATAACTTTATCCTTGATAAAGACCTAAAAACAAGGTCGAAACGTTGGATGAATTATCCTTTTGCACAAATAAAGAATTTTCAGCATTCCAAGAGTTCTTTTCTTACGTTATTGATCACTATAGTGTGCCAGAGCTATTTCTATTGAATTGACTCTTATTTTTTCTGAGCACCTGCTATATACACAGTGAGCCAGACATATTCAAGTTTCATTCAGAAGGCAGAGGGAAGCCTTAGCAGCTGAGCCTATATCTTGGCTTGTGAGCATTAGAACAGGCCGGCGATTACAGGGTAACATGAAAAATGTCCAGCTTGCATTATGACTAGAACATGACAATATCCTTTTAAGTACTAACCTATGATGCGTTCCTAAGCAGTTGATGTTATATGTTCTACATTTCATTTTCTGCATACTTTACAAGTAGTAGAATTTGCTTTGATATAGGCAACTGGATTTTCACAATGAAAAGGCAAAGGATAACGCCCGAAAAAGACGCCATACATTATGTCAGTGCCATCACTGACAAACCTGGATTGACCATGAAATACATCAATCCCCTTAAAGGTGAGTTAAAACAAGTTTTAACTAAATTGCCTTAATATTGTCATGCATTAGAATGACTGTCTTAGGTAATGATAAATATTTTCTACAGGAAGAGGAGTGTTTGCTGAAACTGAAATCGAAAAAGGGAGTTTTGTTGCAGAATATCGAGGCGAGCTCACGTATGCACTTACGATGGTAGACAACTACTCGAGATTTATGGTTGTGGTACAAGTCAAAGATCTAATGGCCCATACTGCAGCGAAGGTCTTCCAAGCAAACTTATGCAGACCTCATGGCTACTCAGAGAGAGTCCTCACAGATCAAGGCACTGCCTTTGAAGCGGAAATCTTCAAGGACTTCTGCAGCTTTTACCGATGCAGGAAGATGCGCACTACACCCTACCATGCTCAAACCAATGGTTATCAACCTGCTCAGGACTTTACCCCATATTCCAGATGTGGCCTTACAAGTGATTTATAGAGGGTTAACAATACGTTGGGATCACCGGATCTAATCTCCCTTTTTATACACCCTAAAATCTTGTTTGCTTTAGAATAAACAATAACATCATAAAGGTATAGCAGTACCGTTTCAAAGTTTCGGTGTCCCAAGCAGCATTCCATCAGCCTCTGGAAGGTTCCTGGCAAATTGCACAGCTCGAAGGGCATGCTTTTGAACTCGCAGAGACCCATCGGGGTGGAAAAGGCGGTCTTCTCCTGGTCTGCCTCAGCAACGGACACTTGCCAATAGCGACTAGTGAGATCAAGGGTAGAAAAATAATTTGCAGTTCTCAATGCAGCTAGCTATTCCTCAATACAGGGGAGTGGTGCTGTCCTTCTTCTTTAACAGGACCAACGGAGCTGCCCAGAGGCTACAACTGTCACGGATAACCCCAGCCTCCTTCATGTTGCTCAACATGTCCTTGGTACACTGGTAATGTGCAGGTAGTTTTGGCTTATATCTGTCTTTGATGGGTGGGTGTGCACTTGTGGGGATGTAGTGTTTGACCCCTTTTATTCTTCAAAAGTCTAGCGGATGTTTGCTGAAGACTTGCTCGTATTCTTGCACTAGCCTGTAGACCCCCTTCTTGTGATGTGAAGGTGTGGAGTCAGTGCCTACGTGTAATTCCTTACACCACTCCTCTGGCTGACTTGGTGAGCTGTCACTGAATGGGTGGGCTGAAGCAATGGTGGATGCTGCTGTTTGGATAGCATGTGTATCTACTGAGAACAGCTTATCAATGGTGGCAAATCGGAGCAGCTTAATCTCTTGCTCTCCGCAGTTCAACACTCTCATGGGCACTCTTCCCTTCCATATTAATGAATAAAACTATGATGTAAATAGCATATAGATACCCCACAAATGCAGATAAAAGTAGGTTATGGGAAAAGGGGGAAGAGAGAAACAGGAAAATAGTGGAATAAAGTATACCTTCCAGGTGGGAGAGGAAATGGCAGCACAGCCAGTGGAGGTGAAGCAAGGGGAGCCTGCAACTAAAGAGTTGAGAGCGTTATCACATGGTGACTGAGCCTGATTGTAACGGGAGCATAGAGGTGCCGATCCTGTCTTACCTGCGTTGGTGTAGAAGTGGGTGTCCTGTGGTGGAGTCAGCTGTGTGCAGTGGTGGCCGTGGGTTCTTTTATGTGCGACCGTAGTAATAGCTGCGCCCACTTCCTGTATGGGAGTGGAATGCAGTGAGACTAATGGAACGCACGCCTGCGCATTTGTGTTTAACGTCGCGCATGTGCAGAACGGAGAAAAGGCTGCGCTCACTTCCTAATGAAAGGGAGTGAGACGCAGCTGGGAAGGGAAGGGAAAAGATTAGGGTTTGGGGATGATGAAAGGGCTTTCTACGGGCAAGGATGGCAAAGGGTGGCAGTGACGGAAAGTCAGGCAGCCTGTCCTGTCCTGTCCTGTCCGTCCGTCTTTTTGTATCATGAATTGGAAAGACTGCAAGGGGGAGGGGAGGTGCTTGGAGGAGGAGGAGTTATTCAGATTAATTGCAGTGGGCGGCGGCTGCAAAAAGCATCATTCTTCTTGTTTTTGCTCTGCAAAACAGCCTTTTCAAGGGTTGGCTTGGGTGACAAAATGTCTTCTGTAGGCGTGGGTTTGTCTCCCTCTCCCTAAGATGTGTCCGGTATAGGCCAGGGTGCCACTCAAGGCCGTAACCAATTCGGGTTATAGCTTCTCGGCCTTTTGGCTAAGATCAAGTGTAGTTTCGGAGGACGCTACCTTGGTCGGTACTGGAAGGTGCCTGGGATTGCACGTCTGCCGGCCTTGAGGAAGTGTGTGCGCCTTCTGGTGACACATAGCCCTCTTGTGCCTGGACGGTTCCCAGGCAACGGGAGGCGATCACCTTTGTTATTTTGAAGTCCTACTGATAAACAGAAAAAAAAAAAAATTAAATCTGTTCTTATCAGTTTAATATCTGATACGTCCCCTCTCTGGGGACCATATATTAAATGGATTTTTAGAACAAGGAGATGGAAAAAATCTTGCTCTGTCCACTCCACGCATTGACCTGGTATTGCAGTACCTCCAGGACCGGTGCACCCCTTCTTAACCCAGTTTCCAAAAGCAGAACTCAATTCACCTGATTCAAATGAGCCCCATTAGTGAATTGAAAGAAAGCAAAAACTTTATATGCACCTCAATTTGGCCAATTCACTTTTCACACTTTCACCCTTTTTTTTATCTTTCACACCTTTTACTTGCTTTATTGATGCAAAAGCTGTGCCAAATAGCAAACTCATCTCCACTCAACTTGACCAACTCTGCTATGTCCCGTGCAGTATCTTATTCTCAGTCTTATCTAGATCATTTGCAATTGAATAGAATAGATCCCTTTTGGACACATTGGATTCAGCTGCTGCAGTGACTGCAGGTGTTAGAAGATGCAGACTTGGCATCAGGTGCTGTCTATCAGATTCCACTCCAATTAAAGCTTCCATTGTTTTTCGGTGTTTTCTTTGAGCAATGATGATGTCTTTAGTGATCTGTTGGCTCCCTCTCCTGGAGGAAGAGTTTGCTTGCTCTTGGACTTTCAAAAAGAGAGGTCATGATAGACATTTAGCTTCTGAGCCCAATTGGGGACAGTCATGGGTGATGAATGTTTTGCAACCTGCTGCGAAGCCTGATACCGCAATATAAGGAACGTCAAATACTAAGAATGGGCGGCCTATGAAAGAATTAGTACTTTCATTAAGCATACTTAAACGGCTAATTGGGAATAGACAAACTGTAAAAAGCCCTCTGAGAAAGCCCCTCTCTAACCTTTGTTAGTAAGCTTTTCTGTAGTCTGCCTGTTGATGTATTTTCCGTTTGAACAGTGCACAACATGAAGTGACGGAACACTGGCTTGTCACAATGTCCCCCGCTGACATCACAATAGCGCTGCTGCCTAGAAAGCCAGCTGCGCAGCAGAAGTTGCTCTTTGGGTGGGATGGTGGGCTAATGTATCTATTCCTGCTTGGTGTGAGTTTGACATGATCTAGAGCAACGAGTTCCAGCGGCTAGCGGTTGATTATTGGCTGTAATGGGGCTTTCTGGCTGGTGCCAGCCTTTCTTCTTAGCACACAGGAACCACAATCCCTACACCATGCTTCGATGGATTCTCTCATCCCAGCCCAGTAAAACTACATATTTCACACAGTTATAAGCAGCCCATGGGCATTCACCTGGATTAAAACCCATAACAGCTCATAGACCAAACAATCAATCTACCACTGGACCAAAGACAGGAAGCTAAATCCACTGCCTGCGGTAACTAACTTAATCCTATAGTCTACTCACACAACAAACCCAAGAGAAAGGAAAAAAACATGGCTTCGATTATCCATCCAATGAAAACGCATAACCATTGTGAGCCATTGGACAATGCAATTGCACACATGGTGACATGGTGCACGGCCCAATGAATCAAGTCTGTACTTCATATTCACGGTTTAAGCCCTTGGGTTCTAATGTGTCCAGAGTACATATCCAGAAAGATTCCCTTTCTTTGTGCTAAGCACAAGTCAACAATACGTTGTAAGCAGATTCTATTACCAGTCCCACACCATTTTGTGACGCATAATCGCACAGTGGCCCAATTAAGATTCCAAGTCATCGAACATGTCCCAGCCATACGCAGAGGAGGCGATAGAATTAGGAAGCTCAAAGAAAGGGAATCTTTCTGGATATATACTCTGGGCACGTTGGAACCCAAGGGCTTAAACCATGAATATGAAGAACCGACTTGATTCATTGGGCCGTGCACATTTTTTCTAACGCCCGGTTCTTTTTCGTGTTCACACTATATATGGTTCCACTATGTATGGAGTTCCATTCTTCCTTGTTTTTTATTTGTCATGTTTGTCTGATTACCTTGTCTAACAGTTTTTTCTCCCCTTTCTTTACCTTCCAGGTTCCCATAGTCACGTGAAATATCCCTGTTGCACTTGATTACGGCTCACTATTCACTATAGGATGTCTTATATCTAACATCACACTCTCACCCATCAGCACTCTATAGGTTTGTATAAGATATGCGCTTACACATCCGGTCCTCCATAGGTATTTCCACTTATGTAGCACTATCCCTATGATCACTCATAACTCATACCCTTGTAGTCAATTACAGCCTCCTCTCTCCCCTCTCCCCTTCTCCCTTTCCATCTATAATTTTGCCAGTACAATATTAGTTTACATTAGGCACACACTCACATATTCCTTTCCTTAGTGACTTATTGTAATTCACATTCGCATACAATTCTCTATGCCTGCCCCATTACTACATTCATAACTACTTGACCCTATCCTGATACCCCTTGTCTCACCTTGTTGGTCCCTACACCTGTTATCATCTCCTTTCCTGTGTCTGTCTTGTCACACAACACATTTTAGCATATCCCTTGTGCTCCTTATTACCTGTCCTGCCTATAAGAATTATGTCCATTATGTCCATGCATGGCCCAATGAATCAAGTCTGTACTTCATATTCATGGTTTAAGCCTTTGGGTTCCAATGTGCTCAGAGTATATATCCAGAAAGATTCCCTTTCTTTGAGCTTCCTAATTCTATTGCCTCCTCTGCGTATGGCTTGGACATGTTCGATGACTTGGAATCTTAATTGGATCACTGTGTGATTATGCGTCACAAAATGGTGTGGGACTGGTAATAGAATCTGCTTACAATGTATTGTTGACTTGTGTTTAGCTCAAAGAAAGAGAATCTTTCTGGATATGTACTCTGGGCACATTAGAACCCAAGGGCTTAAACCGTGAATATGAAGTAAAGACTTGATTCATTGGGCCGTGCACCATGTCACCATGTGTCCAATTGCATTGTCCAATGGCTCACAATGGTTATGCGTTTTCATTGGATGGATAATCGAAGCCATGTTTTTTTCCTTTCTGTTGGGTTTGTTGTGTGAGTAGCCTATAGGATTAAGTTGGTTACCGCAGGCAGTGGATTTAACTTCCTGTCTTTGGTCCAGTGGTAGATGGATTGTCTGGTCTATGAGCTGTTATTGGTTTGAATGCAGGTGAATGCCCATGGGCTGCTTATGACTGTGTAAAATATGTAGTTTTACTGGGCTGGGATGAGAGAATCCATTGAAGCATGGTGTAGGGATTGTGGTTCCTGTGTGCTAAGAAGAGAGGCTGGCACCAGCCTGAAAGCCCCATTGCAGCCAATAATCACTTAATAACTTTTTCAACTTGTCATCATATGGGAGGCCTTCCATTCCTTGTAGTAGTCTAGTTGCCCACCTTTGAACTGACTCTAACTTCTGAATGTCCTTTTTAAAATGTGGAGCCCAAAACTGGTTCCCATATTCCAGATGTAGCCTTACAAGTGATTTATAGAGGTGTAACAATACGTTGGGATCACGGGATCTAATCTCCCTTTTTATACACCCTAAAATCTTGTCCCAAGCAGCATTCCATCAGCCTCTGGAAGGTTCCTGGCGCATTGCACAGCTCGAAGGGCATGCTTTTGAACTCGCAGAGACCCATAGGGGTGGCGAAGGCGGTCTTCTCCCGGTCTGCCTCAGCAACGGACACTTGCCAATAGTGACTAGTGAGATCAAGGGTAGAAAAATAATTTGCAGTTCTCAATGCAGCTAGCGATTCCTCAATACGGGGAGTGGTGCCGTCCTTCTTTTTTAACAGGATCAACAGAGCTGCCCAAAGGCTACAACTGTCACGGATAACCCCAGCCGCCTTCATGTTGCTCAACATGTCCTTGGTACACTGGCAATGTGAAGGTGGTATTGGCTTATAGCTCTCTTTGATGGGTGGGTGTGCACCTGTGGGGATGTGGTGTTGGACCCCTTTTATTCCCCCAAAATCTAGCGGGCTTCCCACCGGTAACCCGCTCCCCAGCTTGGATGGATGCTGAGGGAGCCCCTTTTGCCCGCAGGCTCTGGCCCTGGGAACTGTAGCCTTGGCGGTGACTGTGCTTCCCTCTACGGTGTGAGCTGTTGCCTTCAATCGGGTCTTGACTGCTGGGAAACCCTGGAGGTTCCTGTCGCTAACGGATTTGACCGGTTTTACGGCGACTCCTAGACTGGTCGGGGTCCGTAGGCCCTGCCGGATGGTGCTGGCTTCTCTTCACTCCCCGATCTGGTACCGGCGGGCCACCGCCCATCCCCGGTCCGTACGGTTCACTCCAATCAGCCTCTCCTGCAGAAGGTCACCACCGTCTGCCAACCTTGCTGAGTGCCCGGGCCACACACCCGGACACGGTCAGTCTCCTCTCCTCTTCACTTCTCTAACTCCAAAACTGATCTCTAATCTGACTCCTTTTCCCGCCTCCAGGACTGTGAACTCCTCGGTGGGTGGGATCAACCGCCTGGCCCACCCCCTGGTGTGGACATCAGCCCCTGGAGGAAGGCAACTAGGATTTGTGTTTAGCTTCGGTGTGCCTAGCCGGAGTGTAGAGTGTGTTGGTGTAGTACCTGTGACGACCTGGCTTGTCCAGGGCGCCACATTCCCCTATAGTAAAATGCAGACCGTCCGCGGGCTGCCCGTCCATCACCGGTTTTATTTTCACAACTGAAAAAGAATAAAACGGTAAAACATGTAAAAGCATCATAAACATTTTACAACGGTACAGCTTCCGCTCTTCTCCCACCCAAACAACCTGGCCCTGATGCTGCCCCTAAGAAGCGGGCAGCACCCCTTGACCCCAGTCCAGCACCAAGTTGCCCGAGCGGGTTCTGTCTCTTTCAGGGGGCCCACGTCCAAGGGGACCCCTGAACCCCCGGAGGATCGCCACTGGTTACGGTAGTGGCGGGCCTAGGCCATCCCTTTCCTCCAGGCCCATCCTCCCAAATCAGCCTCTCCGGAGGCGGTAACGGTGTCAAGCCAACAAACATTTTTATTTACATTGCACTAAGTTTGTGGTTGCCCTGCAAGTTCTCGGGCTTGTCCGTAAGCAGTTCCTTACGCAATGGTTGCACAGTCCCTACGGGGACAACAGTTGCCGGCAACGGCCGGTTTAATCACGGTTCAATCAGGTAAACTTCTTTGGTTGATCATCTTTACTTATCATTTAAAACTTTCAAACTGGTACACTCAACACATAAAGCCCCCCCCTTTTAAAGAGTAGTTTCCCTGTACCTAAGTGGGGGTCTACCTAGGTTGGGGCGAGTGGACCTTCGGGGTCCGGTGTCAGTGGTGACAGGCAGTGGGGCAGAGGGAACAGTCAGTTCCTCCTCCCTGCTATCATGTGGGGCAGGCGGAGGCATAGGGGAGCTGGGTACAGGTACATCCCTGGGCACTGGCTCGCGGTTAACCGTTTCCATCATTTCTTCATCCACGGGTTGTGGGAACAGTATCACTGGAAGGATCACCGCACCGTTCTGTGTAGGCCAGTCTGCTGGAAAATCACCCATCATGGTGTGGATTACCTCTTTTTCCTTCTCCACTGGACTGGGAACTGGAGCCTCATCCGCTACTCTCAATGCTGGTGGGCACTTCTTCAGGTGGTCTCGGGAAACCGTGGCCAAAGTCCCCCCCTGGTCACGGCTGATCTGGTAGGCCTTCCCATTCTCCCATCCTGTGGGCTGGACTACATACGGGGTTTTTTCCCATTGATCATCCAGCTTGTGGGCCCTCCCGCTTCAGCACTACATCCCCAGGTTGGAAGGAACCGGCAGGCGCCTTCTTGTTGAAGCACTGCTCCTGTTGTCCCCGACTCCGGCACAAGTTCTTTTCAACATACTCCTGGACCTGTCGGTACTGTGTCCTCCGCCGAGTGTCCCATTCAGCTGTCGACAGGAGTGCTTCTGAAGCTTCCAAGCCCATTTCCAGATCCACTGGTAGCCGGCCGGGACGAGCTCTCATCAGGTATGCTGGAGTGCATTTCGTAGAGCTGGAAGGGATGTTGTTGTACATATCGACCAGGTCAGGTAGCTTCTCCAGCCACAGGTTCCGCTCTTCCAGTGGTAACGTCTTGAGGAGGCCCAGGACCAAGTGGTTCATCTTTTCACAAATGCCATTGGTTTGGGCGTGGTAAGGCGTGGTCCGGATTTTCTTGCAGCCGTACAACTGGCAGAATTCCTGGAATACCTCTGCTTCAAAGGCCGGACCCTGGTCGGTAAGCACCCTCTCCGGGTACCAATGCGGTCAACAGAAATAAGCCTGGAAAGCCTTAGCAGCGGTGCGGCCGGTTAAGTCCTTAACTGGGACAACCACCAGGAACCTCGAGTAGTGGTCTACGATGGTCAGAGCGTAGGTGTACCCACTTCGGCTGGGGGTGAGCTTTACATGGTCAAGGGCAACCAGCTCCAGCGGTTGGTGTGTAATGATCGGGTGTAGGGGTGCCTTCTGGCTGGCCTCGTCCTTCCTTCTCAATGCGCAAGGGCCACATTCTCGGCACCAGGCCTCCACAGATTCCCGCATTCCACTCCAATAGAACCGCTCTCTTAACAACATCTCTAGCTTCTTCCACCCGAAGTGCACTGCACCATCATGGTATGCTTGCAGGACGGTGGGTACGTTAGCCTGGGGAATCACCAGCTGGCGGATCTTCTCGTGAGTCTTTGGATTAATCAGCTCGCGATACAACTTCCCCTGGTGTAGGTATAGCCGGTTCCGTTCTTGCCACAGACGTTGGGCTTTGGCAGGGGCAGCAGGGTCTATCCCAGCAGAACTCTGTTCCACTAGAGTCTTGACCAGGCGGACAGCAGGTGCCTGGTCCTGAGCTTCCTGCCAGTCCTGTCGGGGCAGCGGATCCAGGTTCACCCGTTGTTGGTAGACGTGCACCTTCTCAGTGAATGGCCGGTGAAATGCAGGCAACTCGATCTCTTCGAGGTCATCATCCTCTGGCCCCTCTTCCGACAGGTGGGGCATCCGGGAGAGTGCATTGGCATTGACGTTGGTACGGCCGGCCCGGTACTTGATGGTGAAATCGTAGTTGGCTAACCTGGTCACCCACCGCTGCTCCAACGCGCCCAGCTTGGCCGTATCTAGATGGGTCAGCAGGTTATTGTCTGTGTACGCGGTGAACTTGGCTGCTGCCAGGTAATGGCGGAACCGCTCGGTGATAGCCCACACCAGTGCCAAGAGCTCAAGCTTGAAGGAGATGTAGTTCTCAGGGTTCCTCTCAGTCGGTCGGAGTTTTCGGCTAGCATAAGCTATTACCTTTTCCCTTCTGTCTTGGACCTGGGATAGAACAGCCCCCAAGCCCACATTGCTGGCGTCGGTGTAGAGGATGAATGGGCGGCTGTAGTCAGGGTACGCTAGGATTTCCTCTCCGGTCAGGGCTGTTCTCAGCTGGCGGAAGGATTCCTCATGCTTTTCTTCCCACACCAATGGGGCTACTAGGGATCTACCACCCTTGGTCTGTCCTACGAGGAGGTCTTGCATGGGGGCAGCCATCTTTGTGTACCCCTTAATGAAGCGACGGTAATATCCCACCAGGCCCAGAAACTGCCTCACTTCCCTCACTGTGGTCGGTCTCGGCCAGTCTTGGATGGCGGTGATCTTCTCGGGGTTGGGGGCGACACCTTCCGCACCAACCACATGTCCTAGGTACTGCACTCTGGGTTTCAGCAGATGACACTTTGAGGGCTTCAACTTCATCCCATACTTGGCAAGGGACGCGAACACCTCGGCTAGGTGCTCCAGGTGGGCTTCATACGTCTGTGAGTACACAATCACATCATCCAAGTACAGCAAAATGGTCCCATAGGCAGTCTTCTCTCGGTCTTCCGGTGCCACGGCCACCTGCCAGTACCCGCTGGTGAGGTCAAGGGTGGAGAAGTAGTTAGCGGTTCTCAGCGAGGCCAGGGACTCTTTGATGCGGGGCAGAGGGTAAGCATCCTTATGCGTTATCTGGTTAATCTTCCGGTAATCCACACACATCCGCATGGTGCCATCCTTCTTCTTAACCAGCACCAACGGAGCGGCCCAGGGACTACAGCTGTCCCTAATAACCCCTGCCTCCTTCATGTTCCTCAACATGTCTTTGGCGCATTGGTAGTGCGCAGGGGGAATAGGCCTGTATCTCTCTTTAATAGGGGAGTGTGTACCGGTAGGGATGTGGTGTTGAACCCCTTTAATCTGCCCAAAATCTAGAGGGTGCTTGCTAAAAACCCGCTCATACTCCTGTACCACCCGGTATACCCCTTCCTTGTGGTTTGAAATTGGTTGAAGGATTTCACCAGCACAAAACTCCAGGCATTTTGTTCTTTAAAATAAAACTTCCTTTATTTTCTTATCATTAAAAAGTCCATGCTATGGTGGTCAAGCCCATGTCAGAGAGGACGCGTTTCGAACATCCAGTTCTTATTCAGTCTCTAAACCATCTAGTCACAGAACTGTTTAAAAAGGGCTGAACCCAAACATGTGATCAAATGCAAGGAGAGAGCAAGACAATTACAAAAACATTAACCCCTTGAGTTATATCACTCCATATAATGCTTATAACACTTATATATATATATACAAAGTTTTTTTAGTTTTTTAGCCAGATTAATATGCAAACATCAATTCATTTCTTTTATTTAAACCTTTCGGAAATCTAGTGCCCATTAAAAACATCCATTTTATTTCTCTCTGAAAGAGGATATCTTTCAAATTTCCACCCCTTCTAGGTAGTTGAATTTTTTCAATGGCATTAACTTTCATGCCTGTTAAATTACCTGCATGTGCGTCGCGAAAATGTTGAGACGCTCCTGATAATTTTCTGGTGGTGGCATTATTAACATCATAAATGTGTTCAGATATCCTCTTTCTGAGAGAACGACAAGTGCTGCCTATATATTGTAACTGGCAAATAGTACACGATATTAAATAAACCACATGGTCTGAACTGCAGTTTATGAGTGACATTATTTTATACGTTTTTTTATCTGTAAATGAAGAAAATTCTTTCACATTTGACATATAACCGCATAGTCCACACGATCTGTGGCCACATTTGAAAGAGCCTGTGCTGGGTAACCAATTGCCAGTGTTTTTTTTAGTGGAACCGCACCTATTCATATGATCACTAGGTGATAACATGGATCCCAATGTAATGTTCCTTTTTGAAACAAATTTAACTCCATTTTTTAAGATTTTGTGTAATGTGTCATCTGTAGATAAAATGGGTAAATATTTTTTAATAATTTTAATTACATCATAATAATTTTTACTGTATGCTGTTGAAAAAACAACTGACAATTCTTTCTGGGGATTATCTCTGGTTTTATTCATGTCCAAATATTGTGACCTACTCACTTTGATTGCCTTGGTTTTGGCTTTCTGGAGATTTGTCATTTTATACCCTCTTGCCAAAAACCTTTTTTCAATAGTGCTGCATTCTGCCTCAAAACCATTTTGGGTGTTGCAACATCTCCTAGCACGGACATATTCACCTGTAGGGATGTTATTTATAACATGCTTTGGATGGCAACTTCCCGCATGTAATAATGAGTTGCCTGATATGGGTTTTCTATAAAGACTGCAATTAATTTCTCCATTGTCACTCTTCCCATGGAATTGTATATCCAAAAAATTAATTTTTGATACATCATGAAAAAAAGTGAAAAAGAGATTATGGGCATTATTATTAATATATGATATGAAATCCTCAATTTTTTTGTTTGGATTTTGCCATACAATAAGTACATCATCTATAAATCTCAGATATAATACTATATCCGAGAAAAAAGGATTGCACTGATTAAAAATATATTGTTCTTCCCACCAAAACATAAATATGCCTGCTAGAGAGGGGGAAAACCG
This sequence comes from Anomaloglossus baeobatrachus, assembly GCF_048569485.1. NCBI lineage: Eukaryota > Metazoa > Chordata > Amphibia > Anura > Aromobatidae > Anomaloglossus > Anomaloglossus baeobatrachus. The sequence continues at coordinate 287,836 of NW_027442587.1, forward strand.
TGCGCCCATTGAACATCCCTGTAACTGAATATATCCTTTATTTAAAAAGGTAAAATAGTTGTTTTTGAGTAAAAACTCAGTTACGTCAATCAAATAGTCCTGTAATTCAAGTGAGTAGTCAGAATATTTTTTGAGCAAATCTTTCAACGCTAAAATGGCAAGAGAATGTGGAATGGATGTATACAGTGATTGCACATCACAAGTTAACCAACTAAAATTATCTTGCCATTTCATCTGAGAAATAATATTCAACACATGTTTGCTATCCAGGACATAGCCAGGAGACATTTTAGGAAGAAATTGAAGGTGGTTATCCAACCACTCTGCTAGATGTTCAGTATAAGAATCTATACCTGAGACAATCGGTCTCATTTTTGGGGGAAATTGGTTTTTATGTGACTTGGGTAAGGCATGTAATAATGGTATTAAACAATAAGATGGATTAAGATAATCTCTCAATTTTTCATCAATTAAACCCAAATGTAAGCCTTCTTCTAGAATTTTTTCCAAGGATTTTTTTATATCTGCAGAGGGGTCATGATCGACTCTCCTGTAGGTATCACAATCCTGTAACATAGTCAATACCTCCCTTTCATAAAGTCCAGTATCCAAAACTACGACTGCCCCCCCCTTGTCAGAATTTTTTATTATGATGTTAGAGTTTTTTTGCAAGGAAATAATCGCATCCTTCTCAGTCTTAGACAAATTTTGAACCATTGGTTCTTGTAAATGAGAAAGAGCAGTTAATTCCTTTTCTACTATGTTCTGGAAATCAGTCATCTGATCACACCTCGAAGGTATGGGATAAAAACTGGGATTAGGAACATTAAAGTGGGAAACCACACAATGTGGATTGGGTCCGGCACCACTATCACTTGACAAATCATGCAAATCTTGTAAAGCCATTTGTTCTTTAAATGACATAGGAGAGAAAAAAATGTCAGCTGATGCATTTGAAACATTAGGAACATTAACCTCATTTTCATCGTGAAAGAAGTGTTTTTTTACTGTTAATTTTCGGATAAACTTATTAACATCTAGTATTGTTTTAAAAAGATCAAACCTCTTGTTGGGAACAAAATTTAAACCCCTTTTCAAAACACTAATTTCACTGCTGTTTAAAATGCATGCCGACATATTTATAACAGAAAAATTATTATTATCAATATTCATTTCCTTTTCCCCCTCGTGAAATGATTGTGTTGGTACACATGACTTTCTATGTTTGCGGCCGCTCCTCCTTGTTTTTTTCGATTTTTTTGAAAAAACGGCTGATTTTTCAAGTTTTTTGACACACTTGAAGAAGTGGATGGGGTGTCAAAATTATTATCGGACGTGTCAGTATTATAGTCTGTAGAGTCCACATCAGTCGTTTCAAAGTCCGTAGAAGAAAAATTGACACGAGTAGAATTGTTACGTCTTTTATGATTTTTCAATATGGATCTGGGACCAGCTTGGAAAAATCTCCTGGAATTATGCCAATTGTAGATTTTATTATCCTCATAGTCCCTTAAATCACGAACAAACTTTTTTTCTTTGAATGCAGTGATTGTATCCTCAAGGGCAATGATTTTAGTGTTTATCTGGTCTTTCGTGGTCTTATAAGCATCCAGACCTGAATATTGTGCAAGGGAAACTTCAATTTCTTTAATTTTATTCTCCAACACACCTATTTTATTTCGTTCTTGTTCTATAATTAATTGAATAAGTCTTTTGGAGCATTCAGATAAGATAGTGTCCCATTTTGCCACAAATTCTTGATTAAATTCAACTGTGGGTCTTTTGTTCAGCCGAAGTCCCCTGGGAACCATATTTTTGTCAAGATATGCTTGCAAGGTTTCGCTGTCCCACCAGGTACGAATTCTCGCTGACATCACTTTTTCTAATTCCCACATAATTTGATTCATTTCTGTGTGCGTTTCCAAGGGGGTACCTTGTTTATTCAATGAAAACATTTTTGCTGCTCTCTCCATACGTAGTCTGTCTGAAGTAACAAAAATCTGATTGCTATTAGCTTCATTCATCTGGTCTTCCATTTTATGACAGAATTTTTTATAAGGAACTATAAGTCATGCAATTTCATCATATAAAGTATACAATGTCTCTTATTGAAAAGATCCAAAACAATGATAATTGACTTACTGACAGTTCCTATTCATGAATCACAGGGAGCACGGGTATAGCAGCTCAAGGTGAAGGTAGAAAGAGGTTTTTTGCCCAGCTCACCTGTGTGATGGAAGCCAGTAATCCTGGGCTGTGCACGGAGAAGAGGTTTGGAGAGCCAGTCCATGTGCATTGAAATTGGTTGAAGGATTTCACCAGCACAAAACTCCAGGCATTTTGTTCTTTAAAATAAAACTTCCTTTATTTTCTTATCATTAAAAAGTCCATGCTATGGTGGTCAAGCCCATGTCAGAGAGGACGCGTTTCGAACATCCAGTTCTTATTCAGTCTCTAAACCATCTAGTCACAGAACTGTTTAAAAAGGGCTGAACCCAAACATGTGATCAAATGCAAGGAGAGAGCAAGACAATTACAAAAACATTAACCCCTTGAGTTATATCACTCCATATAATGCTTATAACACTTATATATATATACAAAGTTTTTTTAGTTTTTTAGCCAGATTAATATGCAAACATCAATTCATTTCTTTTATTTAAACCTTTCGGAAATCTAGTGCCCATTAAAAACATCCATTTTATTTCTCTCTGAAAGAGGATATCTTTCAAATTTCCACCCCTTCTAGGTAGTTGAATTTTTTCAATGGCATTAACTTTCATGCCTGTTAAATTACCTGCATGTGCGTCGCGAAAATGTTGAGACGCTCCTGATAATTTTCTGGTGGTGGCATTATTAACATCATAAATGTGTTCAGATATCCTCTTTCTGAGAGAACGACAAGTGCTGCCTATATATTGTAACTGGCAAATAGTACACGATATTAAATAAACCACATGGTCTGAACTGCAGTTTATGAGTGACATTATTTTATACGTTTTTTTATCTGTAAATGAAGAAAATTCTTTCACATTTGACATATAACCGCATAGTCCACACGATCTGTGGCCACATTTGAAAGAGCCTGTGCTGGGTAACCAATTGCCAGTGTTTTTTTTTAGTGGAACCGCACCTATTCATATGATCACTAGGTGATAACATGGATCCCAATGTAATGTTCCTTTTTGAAACAAATTTAACTCCATTTTTTAAGATTTTGTGTAATGTGTCATCTGTAGATAAAATGGGTAAATATTTTTTAATAATTTTAATTACATCATAATAATTTTTACTGTATGTTGTTGAAAAAACAACTGACAATTCTTTCTGGGGATTATCTCTGGTTTTATTCATGTCCAAATATTGTGACCTACTCACTTTGATTGCCTTGGTTTTGGCTTTCTGGAGATTTGTCATTTTATACCCTCTTGCCAAAAACCTTTTTTCAATAGTGCTGCATTCTGCCTCAAAACCATTTTGGGTGTTGCAACATCTCCTAGCACGGACATATTCACCTGTAGGGATGTTATTTATAACATGCTTTGGATGGCAACTTCCCGCATGTAATAATGAGTTGCCTGATATGGGTTTTCTATAAAGACTGCAATTAATTTCTCCATTGTCACTCTTCCCATGGAATTGTATATCCAAAAAATTAATTTTTGATACATCATGAAAAAAAGTGAAAAAGAGATTATGGGCATTATTATTAATATATGATATGAAATCCTCAATTTTTTTGTTTGGATTTTGCCATACAATAAGTACATCATCTATAAATCTCAGATATAATACTATATCCGAGAAAAAAGGATTGCACTGATTAAAAATATATTGTTCTTCCCACCAAAACATAAATATGCCTGCTAGAGAGGGGGAAAACCGTGCGCCCATTGAACATCCCTGTAACTGAATATATCCTTTATTTAAAAAAGTAAAATAGTTGTTTTTGAGTAAAAACTCAGTTACGTCAATCAAATAGTCCTGTAATTCAAGTGAGTAGTCAGAATATTTTTTGAGCAAATCTTTCAACGCTAAAATGGCAAGAGAATGTGGAATGGATGTATACAGTGATTGCACATCACAAGTTAACCAACTAAAATTATCTTGCCATTTCATCTGAGAAATAATATTCAACACATGTTTGCTATCCAGGACATAGCCAGTTTATCATTTAAGTGGAAATCCAGTAAAAGTTTCATTTGGCTACTTTGCACTCTCGAGATAATCGTCACCATGTGCCAAATGCAATATTAAAACAGTAATCTGAACACATTCGCGCAAAAATGAAATGAAACTTTTACTGGATTTCCACTTACTTTATCAAATCTCATCTCCACCACACAGGACAAGTTTGCATCTGTTATAGTTTTGGAGAAAATTGTGGTCATTTCATTTTTGCGCGAATGTGTTCAGATTCCTTTTTTATTGCATTTGGCACATGGTGACGATTATCTCGAGAGTGCAAAGTAGCCAAATGAAACTTTTACTGGATTTCCACTTACTTTATCAAATCTCATCTCCACCACACAGGACAAGTTTGCATCTGTTATAGTTTTGGAGAAAATTGTGGTCATTTCATTTTTGCGCGAATGTGTTCAGATTCCTTTTTTATTGCATTTGGCACATGGTGACGATTATCTCGAGAGTGCAAAGTAGCCAAATGAAACTTTTACTGGATTTCCACTTACTTTATCAAATCTCATCTCCACCACACAGGACAAGTTTGCATCTGTTATAGTTTTGGAGAAAATTGTGGTCATTTCATTTTTGCGCGAATGTGTTCAGATTCCTTTTTTATTGCATTTGGCACATGGTGACGATTATCTCGAGAGTGCAAAGTAGTTTAATGAAACTTTTACTGGATTTCCACTTACTTTATCAAATCTCATCTCCACCACACAGGACAAGTTTGCATCTGTTATAGTTTTGGAGAAAATTGTGGTCATTTCATTTTTGCGCGAATGTGTTCAGATTACTGTTTTAATATTGCATTTGGCACATGGTGACGATTATCTCGAGAGTGCAAAGTAGCCAAATGAAACTTTTACTGGATTTCCACTTACTTTATCAAATCTCATCTCCACCACACAGGACAAGTTTGCATCTGTTATAGTTTTGGAGAAAATTGTGGTCATTTCATTTTTGCGCAAATGTGTTCAGATTCCTTTTTTATTGCATTTGGCACATGGTGACGATTATCTCGAGAGTGCAAAGTAGCCAAATGAAACTTTTACTGGATTTCCACTTACTTTATCAAATCTCATCTCCACCACACAGGACAAGTTTGCATCTGTTATAGTTTTGGAGAAAATTGTGGTCATTTCATTTTTGCGCGAATGTGTTCAGATTCCTGTTTTAATATTGCATTTGGCACATGGTGACGATTATCTCGAGAGTGCAAAGTAGCCAAATGAAACTTTTACTGGATTTCCACTTACTTTATCAAATCTCATCTCCACCACACAGGACAAGTTTGCATCTGTTATAGTTTTGGAGAAAATTGTGGTCATTTCATTTTTGCGCGAATGTGTTCAGATTCCTGTTTTAATATTGCATTTGGCACATGGTGACGATTATCTCGAGAGTGCAAAGTAGCCAAATGAAACTTTTACTGGATTTCCACTTACTTTATCAAATCTCATCTCCACCACACAGGACAAGTTTGCATCTGTTATAGTTTTGGAGAAAATTGTGGTCATTTCATTTTTGCGCGAATGTGTTCAGATTCCTTTTTTATTGCATTTGGCACATGGTGACGATTATCTCGAGAGTGCAAAGTAGCCAAATGAAACTTTTACTGGATTTCCACTTACTTTATCAAATCTCATCTCCACCACACAGGACAAGTTTGCATCTGTTATAGTTTTGGAGAAAATTGTGGTCATTTCATTTTTGCGCGAATGTGTTCAGATTCCTTTTTTATTGCATTTGGCACATGGTGACGATTATCTCGAGAGTGCAAAGTAGCCAAATGAAACTTTTACTGGATTTCCACTTACTTTATCAAATCTCATCTCCACCACACAGGACAAGTTTGCATCTGTTATAGTTTTGGAGAAAATTGTGGTCATTTTATTTTTGCGCGAATGTGTTCAGATTACTGTTTTATTGCATTTGGCACATGGTGACGATTATCTCGAGAGTGCAAAGTAGCCACATGAAACTTTTACTGGATTTCCACTTACTTTATCAAATCTCATCTCCACCACACAGGACAAGTTTGCATCTGTTATAGTTTTGGAGAAAATTGTGGTCATTTCATTTTTGCGCGAATGTGTTCAGATTCCTTTTTTATTGCATTTGGCACATGGTGACGATTATCTCGAGAGTGCAAAGTAGCCAAATGAAACTTTTACTGGATTTCCACTTACTTTATCAAATCTCATCTCCACCACCCAGGACAAGTTTGCATCTGTTATAGTTTTGGAGAAAATTGTGGTCATTTCATTTTTGCGCGAATGTGTTCAGATTCCTGTTTTAATATTGCATTTGGCACATGGTGACGATTATCTCGAGAGTGCAAAGTAGCCAAATGAAACTTTTACTGGATTTCCACTTACTTTATCAAATCTCATCTCCACCACACAGGACAAGTTTGCATCTGTTATAGTTTTGGAGAAAATTGTGGTCATTTCATTTTTGCGCGAATGTGTTCAGATTCCTTTTTTATTGCATTTGGCACATGGTGACGATTATCTCGAGAGTGCAAAGTAGCCAAATGAAACTTTTACTGGATTTCCACTTACTTTATCAAATCTCATCTCCACCACACAGGACAAGTTTGCATCTGTTATAGTTTTGGAGAAAATTGTGGTCATTTCATTTTTGCGCGAATGTGTTCAGATTCCTTTTTTATTGCATTTGGCACATGGTGACGATTATCTCGAGAGTGCAAAGTAGCCAAATGAAACTTTTACTGGATTTCCACTTACTTTATCAAATCTCATCTCCACCACACAGGACAAGTTTGCATCTGTTATAGTTTTGGAGAAAATTGTGGTCATTTCATTTTTGCGGGAATGTGTTCAGATTACTGTTTTAATATTGCATTTGGCACATGGTGACGATTATCTCGAGAGTGCAAAGTAGCCAAATGAAACTTTTACTGGATTTCCACTTACTTTATCAAACCTCATCTCCACCACACAGGACAAGTTTGCATCTGTTATAGTTTTGGAGAAAATTGTGGTCATTTCATTTTTGCGCGAATGTGTTCAGATTCCTTTTTTATTGCATTTGGCACATGGTGACGATTATCTCGAGAGTGCAAAGTAGCCAAATGAAACTTTTACTGGATTTCCACTTACTTTATCAAATCTCATCTCCACCACACAGGACAAGTTTGCATCTGTTATAGTTTTGGAGAAAATTGTGGTCATTTCATTTTTGCGCGAATGTGTTCAGATTCCTTTTTTATTGCATTTGGCACATGGTGACGATTATCTCGAGAGTGCAAAGTAGCCAAATGAAACTTTTACTGGATTTCCACTTACTTTATCAAATCTCATCTCCACCACACAGGACAAGTTTGCATCTGTTATAGTTTTGGAGAAAATTGTGGTCATTTCATTTTTGCGCGAATGTGTTCAGATTCCTGTTTTAATATTGCATTTGGCACATGGTGACGATTATCTCGAGAGTGCAAAGTAGCCAAATGAAACTTTTACTGGATTTCCACTTACTTTATCAAATCTCATCTCCACCACACAGGACAAGTTTGCATCTGTTATAGTTTTGGAGAAAATTGTGGTCATTTCATTTTTGCGCGAATGTGTTCAGATTCCTGTTTTAATATTGCATTTGGCACATGGTGACGATTATCTCGAGAGTGCAAAGTAGCCAAATGAAACTTTTACTGGATTTCCACTTACTTTATCAAATCTCATCTCCACCACACAGGACAAGTTTGCATCTGTTATAGTTTTGGAGAAAATTGTGGTCATTTCATTTTTGCGCGAATGTGTTCAGATTCCTTTTTTATTGCATTTGGCACATGGTGACGATTATCTCGAGAGTGCAAAGTAGCCAAATGAAACTTTTACTGGATTTCCACTTACTTTATCAAATCTCATCTCCACCACACAGGACAAGTTTGCATCTGTTATAGTTTTGGAGAAAATTGTGGTCATTTCATTTTTGCGCGAATGTGTTCAGATTCCTTTTTTATTGCATTTGGCACATGGTGACGATTATCTCGAGAGTGCAAAGTAGCCAAATTAAACTTTTACTGGATTTCCACTTACTTTATCAAATCTCATCTCCACCACACAGGACAAGTTTGCATCTGTTATAGTTTTGGAGAAAATTGTGGTCATTTCATTTTTGCGCGAATGTGTTTAGATTCCTTTTTTATTGCATTTGGCACATGGTGACGATTATCTCGAGAGTGCAAAGTAGCCAAATGAAACTTTTACTGGATTTCCACTTACTTTATCAAATCTCATCTCCACCACACAGGACAAGTTTGCATCTGTTATAGTTTTGGAGAAAATTGTGGTCATTTCATTTTTGCGCGAATGTGTTCAGATTACTGTTTTAATATTGCATTTGGCACATGGTGACGATTATCTCGAGAGTGCAAAGTAGCCAAATGAAACTTTTACTGGATTTCCACTTACTTTATCAAACCTCATCTCCACCACACAGGACAAGTTTGCATCTGTTATAGTTTTGGAGAAAATTGTGGTCATTTCATTTTTGCGCGAATGTGTTCAGATTCCTTTTTTATTGCATTTGGCACATGGTGACGATTATCTCGAGAGTGCAAAGTAGCCAAATGAAACTTTTACTGGATTTCCACTTACTTTATCAAATCTCATCTCCACCACACAGGACAAGTTTGCATCTGTTATAGTTTTGGAGAAAATTGTGGTCATTTCATTTTTGCGCGAATGTGTTCAGATTCCTTTTTTATTGCATTTGGCACATGGTGACGATTATCTCGAGAGTGCAAAGTAGCCAAATGAAACTTTTACTGGATTTCCACTTTATCAAATCTCATCTCCACCACACAGGACAAGTTTGCATCTGTTATAGTTTTGGAGAAAATTGTGGTCATTTCATTTTTGCGCGAATGTGTTCAGATTCCTGTTTTAATATTGCATTTGGCACATGGTGACGATTATCTCGAGAGTGCAAAGTAGCCAAATGAAACTTTTACTGGATTTCCACTTACTTTATCAAATCTCATCTCCACCACACAGGACAAGTTTGCATCTGTTATAGTTTTGAAGAAAATTGTGGTCATTTCATTTTTGCGCGAATGTGTTCAGATTCCTTTTTTATTGCATTTGGCACATGGTGACGATTATCTCGAGAGTGCAAAGTAGCCAAATGAAACTTTTACTGGATTTCCACTTACTTTATCAAATCTCATCTCCACCACACAGGACAAGTTTGCATCTGTTATAGTTTTGGAGAAAATTGTGGTCATTTCATTTTTGCGCGAATGTGTTCAGATTCCTTTTTTATTGCATTTGGCACATGGTGACGATTATCTCGAGAGTGCAAAGTAGCCAAATGAAACTTTTACTGGATTTCCACTTACTTTATCAAATCTCATCTCCACCACACAGGACAAGTTTGCATCTGTTATAGTTTTGGAGAAAATTGTGGTCATTTCATTTTTGCGCGAATGTGTTCAGATTCCTTTTTTATTGCATTTGGCACATGGTGACGATTATCTCGAGAGTGCAAAGTAGCCAAATGAAACTTTTACTGGATTTTTACTTACTTTATCAAATCTCATCTCCACCACACAGGACAAGTTTGCATCTGTTATAGTTTTGGAGAAAATTGTGGTCATTTCATTTTTGCGCGAATGTGTTAAGATTACTGTTTTAATATTGCATTTGGCACATGGTGACGATTATCTCGAGAGTGCAAAGTAGCCAAATGAAACTTTTACTGGATTTCCACTTACTTTATCAAATCTCATCTCCACCACACAGGACAAGTTTGCATCTGTTATAGTTTTGGAGAAAATTGTGGTCATTTCATTTTTGCGCGAATGTGTTCAGATTCCTGTTTTAATATTGCATTTGGCACATGGTGACGATTATCTCGAGAGTGCAAAGTAGCCAAATGAAACTTTTACTGGATTTCCACTTACTTTATCAAATCTCATCTCCACCACACAGGACAAGTTTGCATCTGTTATAGTTTTGGAGAAAATTGTGGTCATTTCATTTTTGCGCGAATGTGTTCAGATTCCTTTTTTATTGCATTTGGCACATGGTGACGATTATCTCGAGAGTGCAAAGTAGCCAAATGAAACTTTTACTGGATTTCCACTTACTTTATCAAATCTCATCTCCACCACACAGGACAAGTTTGCATCTGTTATAGTTTTGGAGAAAATTGTGGTCATTTCATTTTTGCGCGAATGTGTTCAGATTACTGTTTTATTGCATTTGGCACATGGTGACGATTATCTCGAGAGTGCAAAGTAGCCAAATGAAACTTTTACTGGATTTCCACTTACTTTATCAAATCTCATCTCCACCACACAGGACAAGTTTGCATCTGTTATAGTTTTGGAGAAAATTGTGGTCATTTCATTTTTGCGCGAATGTGTTCAGATTACTGTTTTGTTGCATTTGGCACATGGTGACGATTATCTCGAGAGTGCAAAGTAGCCAAATTAAACTTTTACTGGATTTCCACTTACTTTATCAAATCTCATCTCCACCACACAGGACAAGTTTGCATCTGTTATAGTTTTGGAGAAAATTGTGGTCATTTCATTTTTGCGCGAATGTGTTCAGATTCCTGTTTTAATATTGCATTTGGCACATGGTGACGATTATCTCGAGATTGCAAAGTAGCCAAATGAAACTTTTACTGGATTTCCACTTACTTTATCAAATCTCATCTCCACCACACAGGACAAGTTTGCATCTGTTATAGTTTTGGAGAAAATTGTGGTCATTTCATTTTTGCGCGAATGTGTTCAGATTCCTTTTTTATTGCATTTGGCACATGGTGACGATTATCTCGAGAGTGCAAAGTAGCCAAATGAAACTTTTACTGGATTTCCACTTACTTTATCAAATCTCATCTCCACCACACAGGACAAGTTTGCATCTGTTATAGTTTTGGAGAAAATTGTGGTCATTTCATTTTTGCGCGAATGTGTTCAGATTCCTTTTTTATTGCATTTGGCACATGGTGACGATTATCTCGAGAGTGCAAAGTAGCCAAATGAAACTTTTACTGGATTTCCACTTACTTTATCAAATCTCATCTCCACCACACAGGACAAGTTTGCATCTGTTATAGTTTTGAAGAAAATTGTGGTCATTTCATTTTTGCGCGAATGTGTTCAGATTCCTGTTTTAATATTGCATTTGGCACATGGTGACGATTATCTCGAGAGTGCAAAGTAGCCAAATGAAACTTTTACTGGATTTCCACTTACTTTATCAAATCTCATCTCCACCACACAGGACAAGTTTGCATCTGTTATAGTTTTGGAGAAAATTGTGGTCATTTCATTTTTGCGCGAATGTGTTCAGATTCCTTTTTTATTGCATTTGGCACATGGTGACGATTATCTCGAGAGTGCAAAGTAGCCAAATGAAACTTTTACTGGATTTCCACTTACTTTATCAAATCTCATCTCCACCACACAGGACAAGTTTGCATCTGTTATAGTTTTGGAGAAAATTGTGGTCATTTCATTTTTGCGCGAATGTGTTCAGATTACTGTTTTGTTGCATTTGGCACATGGTGACGATTATCTCGAGAGTGCAAAGTAGCCAAATGAAACTTTTACTGGATTTCCACTTACTTTATCAAATCTCATCTCCACCACACAGGACAAGTTTGCATCTGTTATAGTTTTGGAGAAAATTGTGGTCATTTCATTTTTGCGTGAATGTGTTCAGATTCCTGTTTTAATATTGCATTTGGCACATGGTGACGATTATCTCGGGAGTGCAAAGTAGCCAAATTAAACTTTTACTGGATTTCCACTTACTTTATCAAATCTCATCTCCACCACACAGGACAAGTTTGCATCTGTTATAGTTTTGGAGAAAATTGTGGTCATTTCATTTTTGCGCGAATGTGTTCAGATTCCTGTTTTAATATTGCATTTGGCACATGGTGACGATTATCTCGAGAGTGCAAAGTAGCCAAATGAAACTTTTACTGGATTTCCACTTACTTTATCAAATCTCATCTCCACCACACAGGACAAGTTTGCATCTGTTATAGTTTTGGAGAAAATTGTGGTCATTTCATTTTTGCGCGAATGTGTTCAGATTCCTGTTTTAATATTGCATTTGGCACATGGTGACGATTATCTCGAGAGTGCAAAGTAGCCAAATGAAACTTTTACTGGATTTCCACTTACTTTATCAAATCTCATCTCCACCACACAGGACAAGTTTGCATCTGTTATAGTTTTGGAGAAAATTGTGGTCATTTCATTTTTGCGCGAATGTGTTCAGATTCCTTTTTTATTGCATTTGGCACATGGTGACGATTATCTCGAGAGTGCAAAGTAGCCAAATGAAACTTTTACTGGATTTCCACTTACTTTATCAAATCTCATAATCGTCACCATGTGCCAAATGCAATAAAAAAGGAATCTGAACACATTCGCGCAAAAATGAAATGACCACAATTTTCTCCAAAACTATAACAGATGCAAACTTGTCCTGTGTGGTGGAGATGAGATTTGATAAAGTAAGTGGAAATCCAGTAAAAGTTTCATTTGGCTACTTTGCACTCTCGAGATAATCGTCACCATGTGCCAAATGCAATAAAAAAGGAATCTGAACACATTCGCGCAAAAATGAAATGACCACAATTTTCTCCAAAACTATAACAGATGCAAACTTGTCCTGTGTGGTGGAGATGAGATTTGATAAAGTAAGTGGAAATCCAGTAAAAGTTTCATTTGGCTACTTTGCACTCTCGAGATAATCGTCACCATGTGCCAAATGCAATAAAAAAGGAATCTGAACACATTCGCGCAAAAATGAAATGACCACAATTTTCTCCAAAACTATAACAGATGCAAACTTGTCCTGTGTGGTGGAGATGAGATTTGATAAAGTAAGTGGAAATCCAGTAAAAGTTTCATTTGGCTACTTTGCACTCTCGAGATAATCGTCACCATGTGCCAAATGCAATATTAAAACAGTAATCTGAACACATTCGCGCAAAAATGAAATGACCACAGTTTTCTCCAAAACTATAACAGATGCAAACTTGTCCTGTGTGGTGGAGATGAGATTTGATAAAGTAAGTGGAAATCCAGTAAAAGTTTCATTTGGCTACTTTGCACTCTCGAGATAATCGTCACCATGTGCCAAATGCAATAAAAAAGGAATCTGAACACATTCGCGCAAAAATGAAATGACCACAATTTTCTCCAAAACTATAACAGATGCAAACTTGTCCTGTGTGGTGGAGATGAGATTTGATAAAGTAAGTGGAAATCCAGTAAAAGTTTCATTTGGCTACTTTGCACTCTCGAGATAATCGTCACCATGTGCCAAATGCAATATTAAAACAGTAATCTGAACACATTCGCGCAAAAATGAAATGACCACAATTTTCTCCAAAACTATAACAGATGCAAACTTGTCCTGTGTGGTGGAGATGAGATTTGATAAAGTAAGTGGAAATCCAGTAAAAGTTTCATTTGGCTACTTTGCACTCTCGAGATAATCGTCACCATGTGCCAAATGCAATAAAAAAGGAATCTGAACACATTCGCGCAAAAATGAAATGACCACAATTTTCTCCAAAACTATAACAGATGCAAACTTGTCCTGTGTGGTGGAGATGAGATTTGATAAAGTAAGTGGAAATCCAGTAAAAGTTTCATTTGGCTACTTTGCACTCTCGAGATAATCGTCACCATGTGCCAAATGCAATATTAAAACAGTAATCTGAACACATTCGCGCAAAAATGAAATGACCACAATTTTCTCCAAAACTATAACAGATGCAAACTTGTCCTGTGTGGTGGAGATGAGATTTGATAAAGTAAGTGGAAATCCAGTAAAAGTTTCATTTGACTACTTTGCACTCTCGAGATAATCGTCACCATGTGCCAAATGCAATAAAAAAGGAATCTGAACACATTCGCGCAAAAATGAAATGACCACAATTTTCTCCAAAACTATAACAGATGCAAACTTGTCCTGTGTGGTGGAGATGAGATTTGATAAAGTAAGTGGAAATCCAGTAAAAGTTTCATTTGGCTACTTTGCACTCTCGAGATAATCGTCACCATGTGCCAAATGCAATATTAAAACAGGAATCTGAACACATTCGCGCAAAAATGAAATGACCACAATTTTCTCCAAAACTATAACAGATGCAAACTTGTCCTGTGTGGTGGAGATGAGATTTGATAAAGTAAGTGGAAATCCAGTAAAAGTTTCATTTGGCTACTTTGCACTCTCGAGATAATCGTCACCATGTGCCAAATGCAATAAAAAAGGAATCTGAACACATTCGCGCAAAAATGAAATGACCACAATTTTCTCCAAAACTATAACAGATGCAAACTTGTCCTGTGTGGTGGAGATGAGATTTGATAAAGTAAGTGGAAATCCAGTAAAAGTTTCATTTGGCTACTTTGCACTCTCGAGATAATCGTCACCATGTGCCAAATGCAATATTAAAACAGTAATCTGAACACATTCGCGCAAAAATGAAATGACCACAATTTTCTCCAAAACTATAACAGATGCAAACTTGTCCTGTGTGGTGGAGATGAGATTTGATAAAGTAAGTGGAAATCCAGTAAAAGTTTCATTTGGCTACTTTGCACTCTCGAGATAATCGTCACCATGTGCCAAATGCAATAAAAAAGGAATCTGAACACATTCGCGCAAAAATGAAATGACCACAATTTTCTCCAAAACTATAACAGATGCAAACTTGTCCTGTGTGGTGGAGATGAGATTTGATAAAGTAAGTGGAAATCCAGTAAAAGTTTCATTTGGCTACTTTGCACTCTCGAGATAATCGTCACCATGTGCCAAATGCAATATTAAAACAGTAATCTGAACACATTCGCGCAAAAATGAAATGACCACAATTTTCTCCAAAACTATAACAGATGCAAACTTGTCCTGTGTGGTGGAGATGAGATTTGATAAAGTAAGTGGAAATCCAGTAAAAGTTTCATTTGGCTACTTTGCACTCTCGAGATAATCGTCACCATGTGCCAAATGCAATAAAAAAGGAATCTGAACACATTCGCGCAAAAATGAAATGACCACAATTTTCTCCAAAACTATAACAGATACAAACTTGTCCTGTGTGGTGGAGATGAGATTTGATAAAGTAAGTGGAAATCCAGTAAAAGTTTCATTTGGCTACTTTGAACTCTCGAGATAATCGTCACCATGTGCCAAATGCAATATTAAAACAGTAATCTGAACACATTCGCGCAAAAAATGAAATGACCACAATTTTTTCCAAAACTATAACAGATGCAAACTTGTCCTGTGTGGTGGAGATGAGATTTGATAAAGTAAGTGGAAATCCAGTAAAAGTTTCATTTGGCTACTTTGCACTCTCGAGATAATCGTCACCATGTGCCAAATGCAATAAAAAAGGAATCTGAACACATTCGCGCAAAAATGAAATGACCACAATTTTCTCCAAAACTATAACAGATGCAAACTTGTCCTGTGTGGTGGAGATGAGATTTGATAAAGTAAGTGGAAATCCAGTAAAAGTTTCATTTGGCTACTTTGCACTCTCGAGATAATCGTCACCATGGGCCAAATGCAATATTAAAACAGTAATCTGAACACATTCGCGCAAAAATGAAATGACCACAATTTTCTCCAAAACTATAACAGATGCAAACTTGTCCTGTGTGGTGGAGATGAGATTTGATAAAGTAAGTGGAAATCCAGTAAAAGTTTCATTTGGCTACTTTGCACTCTCGAGATAATTGTCACCATGTGCCAAATGCAATAAAAAAGGAATCTGAACACATTCGCTCAAAAATGAAATGACCACAATTTTCTCCAAAACTATAACAGATGCAAACTTGTCCTGTGTGGTGGAGATGAGATTTGATAAAGTAAGTGGAAATCCAGTAAAAGTTTCATTTGGCTACTTTGCACTCTCGAGATAATCGTCACCATGTGCCAAATGCAATATTAAAACAGGAATCTGAACACATTCGCGCAAAAATGAAATGACCACAATTTTCTCCAAAACTATAACAGATGCAAACTTGTCCTGTGTGGTGGAGATGAGATTTGATAAAGTAAGTGGAAATCCAGTAAAAGTTTCATTTGGCTACTTTGCACTCTCGAGATAATCGTCACCATGTGCCAAATGCAATAAAAAAGGAATCTGAACACATTCGCGCAAAAATGAAATGACCACAATTTTCTCCAAAACTATAACAGATGCAAACTTGTCCTGTGTGGTGGAGATGAGATTTGATAAAGTAAGTGGAAATCCAGTAAAAGTTTCATTTGGCTACTTTGCACTCTCGAGATAATCGTCACCATGTGCCAAATGCAATATTAAAACAGTAATCTGAACACATTCGCGCAAAAATGAAATGACCACAATTTTCTCCAAAACTATAACAGATGCAAACTTGTCCTGTGTGGTGGAGATGAGATTTGATAAAGTAAGTGGAAATCCAGTAAAAGTTTCATTTGGCTACTTTGCACTCTCGAGATAATCGTCACCATGTGCCAAATGCAATAAAAAGGAATCTGAACACATTCGCGCAAAAATGAAATGACCACAATTTTCTCCAAAACTATAACAGATGCAAACTTGTCCTGTGTGGTGGAGATGAGATTTGATAAAGTAAGTGGAAATCCAGTAAAAGTTTCATTTGGCTACTTTGCACTCTCGAGATAATCGTCACCATGTGCCAAATGCAATATTAAAACATTAATCTGAACACATTCGCGCAAAAATGAAATGACCACAATTTTCTCCAAAACTATAACAGATGCAAACTTGTCCTGTGTGGTGGAGATGAGATTTGATAAAGTAAGTGGAAATCCAGTAAAAGTTTCATTTGGCTACTTTGCACTCTCGAGATAATCGTCACCATGTGCCAAATGCAATAAAAAAGGAATCTGAACACATTCGCGCAAAAATGAAATGACCACAATTTTCTCCAAAACTATAACAGATGCAAACTTGTCCTGTGTGGTGGAGATGAGATTTGATAAAGTAAGTGGAAATCCAGTAAAAGTTTCATTTGGCTACTTTGCACTCTCGAGATAATCGTCACCATGTGCCAAATGCAATATTAAAACAGGAATCTGAACACATTCGCGCAAAAATGAAATGACCACAATTTTCTCCAAAACTATAACAGATGCAAACTTGTCCTGTGTGGTGGAGATGAGATTTGATAAAGTAAGTGGAAATCCAGTAAAAGTTTCATTTGGCTACTTTGCACTCTCGAGATAATCGTCACCATGTGCCAAATGCAATAAAAAAGGAATCTGAACACATTCGCGCAAAAATGAAATGACCACAATTTTCTCCAAAACTATAACAGATGCAAACTTGTCCTGTGTGGTGGAGATGAGATTTGATAAAGTAGGTGGAAATCCAGTAAAAGTTTCATTTGGCTACTTTGCACTCTCGAGATAATCGTCACCATGTGCCAAATGCAATATTAAAACAGTAATCTGAACACATTCGCGCAAAAATGAAATGACCACAATTTTCTCCAAAACTATAACAGATGCAAACTTGTCCTGTGTGGTGGAGATGAGATTTGATAAAGTAAGTGGAAATCCAGTAAAAGTTTCATTTGGCTACTTTGCACTCTCGAGATAATCGTCACCATGTGCCAAATGCAATAAAAAAGGAATCTGAACACATTCGCGCAAAAATGAAATGACCACAATTTTCTCCAAAACTATAACAGATGCAAACTTGTCCTGTGTGGTGGAGATGAGATTTGATAAAGTAAGTGGAAATCCAGTAAAAGTTTCATTTGGCTACTTTGCACTCTCGAGATAATCGTCACCATGTGCCAAATGCAATAAAAAAGGAATCTGAACACATTCGCGCAAAAATGAAATGACCACAATTTTCTCCAAAACTATAACAGATGCAAACTTGTCCTGTGTGGTGGAGATGAGATTTGATAAAGTAAGTGGAAATCCAGTAAAAGTTTCATTTGGCTACTTTGCACTCTCGAGATAATCGTCACCATGTGCCAAATGCAATAAAAAAGGAATCTGAACACATTCGCGCAAAAATGAAATGACCACAATTTTCTCCAAAACTATAACAGATGCAAACTTGTCCTGTGTGGTGGAGATGAGATTTGATAAAGTAAGTGGAAATCCAGTAAAAGTTTCATTTGACTACTTTGCACTCTCGAGATAATCGTCACCATGTGCCAAATGCAATATTAAAACAGTAATCTGAACACATTCGCGCAAAAATGAAATGACCACAATTTTCTCCAAAACTATAACAGATGCAAACTTGTCCTGTGTGGTGGAGATGAGATTTGATAAAGTAAGTGGAAATCCAGTAAAAGTTTCATTTGGCTACTTTGCACTCTCGAGATAATCGTCACCATGTGCCAAATGCAATAAAAAAGGAATCTGAACACATTCGCGCAAAAATGAAATGACCACAATTTTCTCCAAAACTATAACAGATGCAAACTTGTCCTGTGTGGTGGAGATGAGATTTGATAAAGTAAGTGGAAATCCAGTAAAAGTTTCATTTGGCTACTTTGCACTCTCGAGATAATCGTCACCATGTGCCAAATGCAATAAAAAAGTAATCTGAACACATTCGCGCAAAAATGAAATGACCACAATTTTCTCCAAAACTATAACAGATGCAAACTTGTCCTGTGTGGTGGAGATGAGATTTGATAAAGTAAGTGGAAATCCAGTAAAAGTTTCATTTGGCTACTTTGCACTCTCGAGATAATCGTCACCATGTGCCAAATGCAATATTAAAACAGGAATCTGAACACATTCGCGCAAAAATGAAATGACCACAATTTTCTCCAAAACTATAACAGATGCAAACTTGTCCTGTGTGGTGGAGATGAGATTTGATAAAGTAAGTGGAAATCCAGTAAAAGTTTCATTTGGCTACTTTGCACTCTCGAGATAATCGTCACCATGTGCCAAATGCAATATTAAAACAGTAATCTGAACACATTCGCGCAAAAATGAAATGACCACAATTTTCTCCAAAACTATAACAGATGCAAACTTGTCCTGTGTGGTGGAGATGAGATTTGATAAAGTAAGTGGAAATCCAGTAAAAGTTTCATTTGGCTACTTTGCACTCTCGAGATAATCGTCACTATGTGCCAAATGCAATAAAAAAGGAATCTTAACACATTCGCGCAAAAATGAAATGACCACAATTTTCTCCAAAACTATAACAGATGCAAACTTGTCCTGTGTGGTGGAGATGAGATTTGATAAAGTAAGTGGAAATCCAGTAAAAGTTTCATTTGGCTACTTTGCACTCTCGAGATAATCGTCACCATGTGCCAAATGCAATAAAAAAGGAATCTGAACACATTCGCGCAAAAATGAAATGACCACAATTTTCTCCAAAGCTATAACAGATGCAAACTTGTCCTGTGTGGTGGAGATGAGATTTGATAAAGTAAGTGGAAATCAAGTAAAAGTTTCATTTGGCTACTTTGCACTCTCGAGATAATCGTCACCATGTGCCAAATGCAATATTAAAACAGGAATCTGAACACATTCGCGCAAAAATGAAATGACCACAATTTTCTCCAAAACTATAACAGACGCAAACTTGTCCTGTGTGGTGGAGATGAGATTTGATAAAGTAAGTGGAAATCCAGTAAAAGTTTCATTTGGCTACTTTGCACTCTCGAGATAATCGTCACCATGTGCCAAATGCAATAAAAAAGGAATCTGAACACATTCGCGCAAAAATGAAATGACCACAATTTTCTCCAAAACTATAACAGATGCAAACTTGTCCTGTGTGGTGGAGATGAGATTTGATAAAGTAAGTGGAAATCCAGTAAAAGTTTCATTTGGCTACTTTGCACTCTCGAGATAATCGTCAACATGTGCCAAATGCAATATTAAAACAGTAATCTGAACACATTCGCGCAAAAATGAAATGACCACAATTTTCTCCAAAACTATAACAGATGCAAACTTGTCCTGTGTGGTGGAGATGAGATTTGATAAAGTAAGTGGAAATCCAGTAAAAGTTTCATTTGGCTACTTTGCACTCTCGAGATAATCGTCACCATGTGCCAAATGCAATAAAAAAGGAATCTGAACACATTCGCGCAAAAATGAAATGACCACAATTTTCTCCAAAACTATAACTGATGCAAACTTGTCCAGTGTGGTGGAGATGAGATTTGATAAAGTAAGTGGAAATCCAGTAAAAGTTTCATTTGGCTACTTTGCACTCTCGAGATAATCGTCACCATGTGCCAAATGCAATATTAAAACAGTAATCTGAACACATTCGCGCAAAAATGAAATGACCACAATTTTCTCCAAAACTATAACAGATGCAAACTTGTCCTGTGTGGTGGAGATGAGATTTGATAAAGTAAGTGGAAATCCAGTAAAAGTTTCATTTGGCTACTTTGCACTCTCGAGATAATCGTCACCATGTGCCAAATGCAATAAAAAAGGAATCTGAACACATTCGCGCAAAAATGAAATGACCACAATTTTCTCCAAAACTATAACAGATGCAAACTTGTCCTGTGTGGTGGAGATGAGATTTGATAAAGTAAGTGGAAATCCAGTAAAAGTTTCATTTGGCTACTTTGCACTCTCGAGATAATCGTCACCATGTGCCAAATGCAATATTAAAACAGGAATCTGAACACATTCACGCAAAAATGAAATGACCACAATTTTCTCCAAAACTATAACAGATGCAAACTTGTCCTGTGTGGTGGAGATGAGATTTGATAAAGTAAGTGGAAATCCAGTAAAAGTTTCATTTGGCTACTTTGCACTCTCGAGATAATCGTCACCATGTGCCAAATGCAATAAAAAAGGAATCTGAACACATTCGCGCAAAAATGAAATGACCACAATTTTCTCCAAAACTATAACAGATGCAAACTTGTCCTGTGTGGTGGAGATGAGATTTGATAAAGTAAGTGGAAATCCAGTAAAAGTTTCATTTGGCTACTTTGCACTCTCGAGATAATCGTCACCATGTGCCAAATGCAATATTAAAACAGTAATCTGAACACATTCGCGCAAAAATGAAATGACCACAATTTTCTCCAAAACTATAACAGATGCAAACTTGTCCTGTGTGGTGGAGATGAGATTTGATAAAGTAAGTGGAAATCCAGTAAAAGTTTCATTTGGCTACTTTGCACTCTCGAGATAATCGTCACCATGTGCCAAATGCAATAAAAAAGGAATCTGAACACATTCGCGCAAAAATGAAATGACCACAATTTTCTCCAAAACTATAACAGATGCAAACTTGTCCTGTGTGGTGGAGATGAGATTTGATAAAGTAAGTGGAAATCCAGTAAAAGTTCATAGAAAAAAAATAAAAACAAATACAAAAATAGATATTTGGCTACTTTGCACTCTCGAGATAATCGTCACCATGTGCCAAATGCAATATTAAAACAGGAATCTGAACACATTCGCGCAAAAATGAAATGACCACAATTTTCTCCAAAACTATAACAGATGCAAACTTGTCCTGTGTGGTGGAGATGAGATTTGATAAAGTAAGTGGAAATCCAGTAAAAGTTTCATTTGGCTACTTTGCACTCTCGAGATAATCGTCACCATGTGCCAAATGCAATATTAAAACAGTAATCTGAACACATTCGCGCAAAAATGAAATGACCACAATTTTCTCCAAAACTATAACAGATGCAAACTTGTCCTGTGTGGTGGAGATGAGATTTGATAAAGTAAGTGGAAATCCAGTAAAAGTTTCATTTGGCTACTTTGCACTCTCGAGATAATCGTCACCATGTGCCAAATGCAATATTAAAACAGGAATCTGAACACATTCGCGCAAAAATGAAATGACCACAATTTTCTCCAAAACTATAACAGATGCAAACTTGTCCTGTGTGGTGGAGATGAGATTTGATAAAGTAAGTGGAAATCCAGTAAAAGTTTCATTTGGCTACTTTGCACTTTCGAGATAATCGTCACCATGTGCCAAATGCAATATTAAAACAGTAATCTGAACACATTCGCGCAAAAATGAAATGACCACAATTTTCTCCAAAACTATAACAGATGCAAACTTGTCCTGTGTGGTGGAGATGAGATTTGATAAAGTAAGTAAAAATCCAGTAAAAGTTTCATTTGGCTACTTTGCACTCTCGAGATAATCGTCACCATGTGCCAAATGCAATAAAAAAGGAATCTGAACACATTCGCGCAAAAATGAAATGACCACAATTTTCTCCAAAACTATAACAGATGCAAACTTGTCCTGTGTGGTGGAGATGAGATTTGATAAAGTAAGTGGAAATCCAGTAAAAGTTTCATTTGGCTACTTTGCACTCTCGAGATAATCGTCACCATGTGCCAAATGCAATATTAAAACAGGAATCTGAACACATTCGCGCAAAAATGAAATGACCACAATTTTCTCCAAAACTATAACACATGCAAACTTGTCCTGTGTGGTGGAGATGAGATTTGATAAAGTAAGTGGAAATCCAGTAAAAGTTTCATTTGGCTACTTTGCACTCTCGAGATAATCGTCACCATGTGCCAAATGCAATAAAAAAGGAATCTGAACACATTCGCGCAAAAATGAAATGACCACAATTTTCTCCAAAACTATAACAGATGCTAACTTGTCCTGTGTGGTGGAGATGAGATTTGATAAAGTAAGTGGAAATCCAGTAAAAGTTTCATTTGGCTACTTTGCACTCTCGAGATAATCGTCACCATGTGCCAAATGCAATAAAAAAGGAATCTGAACACATTCGCGCAAAAATGAAATGACCACAATTTTCTCCAAAACTATAACAGATGCAAACTTGTCCTGTGTGGTGGAGATGAGATTTGATAAAGTAAGTGGAAATCCAGTAAAAGTTTCAGAGATAATCGTCTCCATGCTCCAAATCCATTTTAAAGCCATTTTTAAGGCATTTCGCGCATACATGAAATGAACACATTTTTCTCCAAAACTATAACAGATGCAAGCTTGTCCTGTTTGGTGGAGATGATATTTAATAAAATAAGTAGAAATCCACTAAAAGTTTTGTTTGGTTATCTTGCAATCCCGAGATAATCGTCTCCATGCTCCAAATCCATTTTAAAGCCATTTTTAAGGCATTTCGCGCATACATGAAATGAACACATTTTTCTCCAAAACTATAACAGATGCAAGCTTGTCCTGTTTGGTGGAGATGATATTTAATAAAATAAGTAGAAATCCACTAAAAGTTTTGTTTGGTTATCTTGCAATCCCGAGATAATCGTCTCCATGCTCCAAATCCATTTTAAAGCCATTTTTAAGGCATTTCGCGCATACATGAAATGAACACATTTTTCTCCAAAACTATAACAGATGCAAGCTTGTCCTGTTTGGTGGAGATGATATTTAATAAAATAAGTAGAAATCCACTAAAAGTTTTGTTTGGTTATCTTGCAATCCCGAGATAATCGTCTCCATGCTCCAAATCCATTTTAAAGCCATTTTTAAGGCATTTCGCGCATACATGAAATGAACACATTTTTCTCCAAAACTATAACAGATGCAAGCTTGTCCTGTTTGGTGGAGATGATATTTAATAAAATAAGTAGAAATCCACTAAAAGTTTTGTTTGGTTATCTTGCAATCCCGAGATAATCGTCTCCATGCTCCAAATCCATTTTAAAGCCATTTTTAAGGCATTTCGCGCATACATGAAATTAACACATTTTTCTCCAAAACTATAACAGATGCAAGCTTGTCCTGTTTGGTGGAGATGATATTTAATAAAATAAGTAGAAATCCACTAAAAGTTTTGTTTGGTTATCTTGCAATCCCGAGATAATCGTCTCCATGCTCCAAATCCATTTTAAAGCCATTTTTAAGGCATTTCGCGCATACATGAAATGAACACATTTTTCTCCAAAACTATAACAGATGCAAGCTTGTCCTGTTTGGTGGAGATGATATTTAATAAAATAAGTAGAAATCCACTAAAAGTTTTGTTTGGTTATCTTGCAATCCCGAGATAATCGTCTCCATGCTCCAAATCCATTTTAAAGCCATTTTTAAGGCATTTCGCGCATACATGAAATGAACACATTTTTCTCCAAAACTATAACAGATGCAAGCTTGTCCTGTTTGGTGGAGATGATATTTAATAACATAAGTAGAAATCCACTAAAAGTTTTGTTTGGTTATCTTGCAATCCCGAGATAATCGTCTCCATGCTCCAAATCCATTTTAAAGCCATTTTTAAGGCATTTCGCGCATACATGAAATGAACACATTTTTCTCCAAAACTATAACAGATGCAAGCTTGTCCTGTTTGGTGGAGATGATATTTAATAAAATAAGTAGAAATCCACTAAAAGTTTTGTTTGGTTATCTTGCAATCCCGAGATAATCGTCTCCATGCTCCAAATCCATTTTAAAGCCATTTTTAAGGCATTTCGCGCATACATGAAATGAACACATTTTTCTCCAAAACTATAACAGATGCAAGCTTGTCCTGTTTGGTGGAGATGATATTTAATAAAATAAGTAGAAATCCACTAAAAGTTTTGTTTGGTTATCTTGCAATCCCGAGATAATCGTCTCCATGCTCCAAATCCATTTTAAAGCCATTTTTAAGGCATTTCGCGCATACATGAAATGAACACATTTTTCTCCAAAACTATAACAGATGCAAGCTTGTCCTGTTTGGTGGAGATGTTATTTAATAAAATAAGTAGAAATCCACTAAAAGTTTTGTTTGGTTATCTTGCAATCCCGAGATAATCGTCTCCATGCTCCAAATCCATTTTAAAGCCATTTTTAAGGCATTTCGCGCATACATGAAATGAACACATTTTTCTCCAAAACTATAACAGATGCAAGCTTGTCCTGTTTGGTGGAGATGATATTTAATAAAATAAGTAGAAATCCACTAAAAGTTTTGTTTGGTTATCTTGCAATCCCGAGATAATCGTCTCCATGCTCCAAATCCATTTTAAAGCCATTTTTAAGGCATTTCGCGCATACATGAAATGAACACATTTTTCTCCAAAACTATAACAGATGCAAGCTTGTCCTGTTTGGTGGAGATGATATTTAATAAAATAAGTAGAAATCCACTAAAAGTTTTGTTTGGTTATCTTGCAATCCCGAGATAATCGTCTCCATGCTCCAAATCCATTTTAAAGCCATTTTTAAGGCATTTCGCGCATACATGAAATGAACACATTTTTCTCCAAAACTATAACAGATGCAAGCTTGTCCTGTTTGGTGGAGATGATATTTAATAAAATAAGTAGAAATCCACTAAAAGTTTTGTTTGGTTATCTTGCAATCCCGAGATAATCGTCTCCATGCTCCAAATCCATTTTAAAGCCATTTTTAAGGCATTTCGCGCATACATGAAATGAACACATTTTTCTCCAAAACTGTAACAGATGCAAGCTTGTCCTGTTTGGTGGAGATGATATTTAATAAAATAAGTAGAAATCCACTAAAAGTTTTGTTTGGTTATCTTGCAATCCCGAGATAATCGTCTCCATGCTCCAAATCCATTTTAAAGCCATTTTTAAGGCATTTCGCGCATACATGAAATGAACACATTTTTCTCCAAAACTATAACAGATGCAAGCTTGTCCTGTTTGGTGGAGATGATATTTAATAAAATAAGTAGAAATCCACTAAAAGTTTTGTTTGGTTATCTTGCAATCCCGAGATAATCGTCTCCATGCTCCAAATCCATTTTAAAGCCATTTTTAAGGCATTTCGCGCATACATGAAATGAACACATTTTTCTCCAAAACTATAACAGATGCAAGCTTGTCCTGTTTGGTGGAGATGATATTTAATAAAATAAGTAGAAATCCACTAAAAGTTTTGTTTGGTTATCTTGCAATCCCGAGATAATCGTCTCCATGCTCCAAATCCATTTTAAAGCCATTTTTAAGGCATTTCGCGCATACATGAAATGAACACATTTTTCTCCAAAACTATAACAGATGCAAGCTTGTCCTGTTTGGTGGAGATGATATTTAATAAAATAAGTAGAAATCCACTAAAAGTTTTGTTTGGTTATCTTGCAATCCCGAGATAATCGTCTCCATGCTCCAAATCCATTTTAAAGCCATTTTTAAGGCATTTCGCGCATACATGAAATGAACACATTTTTCTCCAAAACTATAACAGATGCAATCTTGTCCTGTTTGGTGGAGATGATATTTAATAAAATAAGTAGAAATCCACTAAAAGTTTTGTTTGGTTATCTTGCAATCCCGAGATAATCGTCTCCATGCTCCAAATCCATTTTAAAGCCATTTTTAAGGCATTTCGCGCATACATGAAATGAACACATTTTTCTCCAAAACTATAACAGATGCAAGCTTGTCCTGTTTGGTGGAGATGATATTTAATAAAATAAGTAGAAATCCACTAAAAGTTTTGTTTGGTTATCTTGCAATCCCGAGATAATCGTCTCCATGCTCCAAATCCATTTTAAAGCCATTTTTAAGGCATTTCGCGCATACATGAAATGAACACATTTTTCTCCAAAACTATAACAGATGCAAAATAAGTAGAAATCCACTAAAAGTTTTGTTTGGTTATCTTGCAATCCCGAGATAATCGTCTCCATGCTCCAAATCTATTTTAAAGCCATTTTTAAGGCATTTCGCGCATACATGAAATGAACACATTTTTCTCCAAAACTATAACAGATGCAAGCTTGTCCTGTTTGGTGGAGATGATATTTAATAAAATAAGTAGAAATCCACTAAAAGTTTTGTTTGGTCATCTTGCAATCCCGAGATAATCGTCTCCATGCTCCAAATCCATTTTAAAGCCATTTTTAAGGCATTTCGCGCATACATGAAATGAACACATTTTTCTCCAAAACTATAACAGATGCAAGCTTGTCCTGTTTGGTGGAGATGATATTTAATAAAATAAGTAGAAATCCACTAAAAGTTTTGTTTGGTTATCTTGCAATGTCGAGATAATCGTCTCCATGCTTCAAATGCTATTAAAACCCATTTCTAAGGCATTTCGCGCATAAATGAAATGAACACATTTTTCTCCAAAACTATAACAGATGCAAGCTTGTCCTGTTTGGTGGAGATGATATTTAATAAAATAAGTAGAAATCCACTAAAAGTTTTGTTTGGTTATCTTGCAATCCCGAGATAATCGTCTCCATGCTCCAAATCCATTTTAAAGCCATTTTTAAGGCATTTCGCGCATACATGAAATGAACACATTTTTCTCCAAAACTATAACAGATGCAAGCTTTTCCTGTTTGGTGGAGATGATATTTAAAAAAATAAGTAGAAATCCACTAAAAGTTTTGTTTGGTTATCTTGCAATCCCGAGATAATCGTCTCCATGCTCCAAATCCATTTTAAAGCCATTTTTAAGGCATTTCGCGCATACATGAAATGAACACATTTTTCTCCAAAACTATAACAGATGCAAGCTTGTCCTGTTTGGTGGAGATGATATTTAATAAAATAAGTAGAAATCCACTAAAAGTTTTGTTTGGTTATCTTGCAATCCCGAGATAATCGTCTCCATGCTCCAAATCCATTTTAAAGCCATTTTTAAGGCATTTCGCGCATACATGAAATGAACACATTTTTCTCCAAAACTATAACAGATGCAAGCTTGTCCTGTTTGGTGGAGATGATATTTAATAAAATAAGTAGAAATCCACTAAAAGTTTTGTTTGGTTATCTTGCAATCCCGAGATAATCGTCTCCATGCTCCAAATCCATTTTAAAGCCATTTTTAAGGCATTTCGCGCATACATGAAATGAACACATTTTTCTCCAAAACTATAACAGATGCAAGCTTGTCCTGTTTGGTGGAGATGATATTTAATAAAATAAGTAGAAGTCCACTAAAAGTTTTGTTTGGTTATCTTGCAATCCCGAGATAATCGTCTCCATGCTCCAAATCCATTTTAAAGCCATTTTTAAGGCATTTCGCGCATACATGAAATGAACACATTTTTCTCCAAAACTATAACAGATGCAAGCTTGTCCTGTTTGGTGGAGATGATATTTAATAAAATAAGTAGAAATCCACTAAAAGTTTTGTTTGGTTATCTTGCAATGTCGAGATAATCGTCTCCATGCTTCAAATGCTATTAAAACCCATTTCTAAGGCATTTCGCGCATAAATGAAATGAACACATTTTTCTCCAAAACTATAACAGATGCAAGCTTGTCCTGTTTGGTGGAGATTAAATTTAATAAAATAAGTAGAAATCCACTAAAAGTTTTGTTTGGTTATCTTGCAATCCCGAGATAATCGTCTCCATGCTCCAAATCCATTTTAAAGCCATTTTTAAGGCATTTCGCGCATACATGAAATGAACACATTTTTCTCCAAAACTATAACAGATGCAAGCTTGTCCTGTTTGGTGGAGATGATATTTAATAAAATAAGTAGAAATCCACTAAAAGTTTTGTTTGGTTATCTTGCAATGTCGAGATAATCGTCTCCATGCTTCAAATGCTATTAAAACCCATTTCTAAGGCATTTCGCGCATAAATGAAATGAACACATTTTTCTCCAAAACTATAACAGATGCAAGCTTGTCCTGTTTGGTGGAGATGATATTTAATAAAATAAGTAGAAATCCACTAAAAGTTTTGTTTGGTTATCTTGCAATCCCGAGATAATCGTCTCCATGCTCCAAATCCATTTTAAAGCCATTTTTAAGGCATTTCGCGCATACATGAAATGAACACATTTTTCTCCAAAACTATAACAGATGCAAGCTTGTCCTGTTTGGTGGAGATGATATTTAATAAAATAAGTAGAAATCCACTAAAAGTTTTGTTTGGTTATCTTGCAATCCCGAGATAATCGTCTCCATGCTCCAAATCCATTTTAAAGCCATTTTTAAGGCATTTCGCGCATACATGAAATGAACACATTTTTCTCCAAAACTATAACAGATGCAAGCTTGTCCTGTTTGGTGGAGATGATATTTAATAAAATAAGTAGAAGTCCACTAAAAGTTTTGTTTGGTTATCTTGCAATCCCGAGATAATCGTCTCCATGCTCCAAATCCATTTTAAAGCCATTTTTAAGGCATTTCGCGCATACATGAAATGAACACATTTTTCTCCAAAACTATAACAGATGCAAGCTTGTCCTGTTTGGTGGAGATGATATTTAATAAAATAAGTAGAAATCCACTAAAAGTTTTGTTTGGTTATCTTGCAATCCCGAGATAATCGTCTCCATGCTCCAAATCCATTTTAAAGCCATTTTTAAGGCATTTCGCGCATACATGAAATGAACACATTTTTCTCCAAAACTATAACAGATGCAAGCTTGTCCTGTTTGGTGGAGATGATATTTAATAAAATAAGTAGAAGTCCACTAAAAGTTTTGTTTGGTTATCTTGCAATCTCGAGATAATCGTCTCCATGCTTCAAATGCTATTAAAACCCATTTCTAAGGCATTTCGCGCATAAATGAAATGAACACATTTTTCTCCAAAACTATAACAGATGCAAGCTTGTCCTGTTTGGTGGAGATTAAATTTAATAAAATAAGTAGAAATCCACTAAAAGTTTTGTTTGGTTATCTTGCAATCCCGAGATAATCGCCTCCATGCTCCAAATCCATTTTAAAGCCATTTTTAAGGCATTTCGCGCATACATGAAATGAACACATTTTTCTCCAAAACTATA
Source organism: Anomaloglossus baeobatrachus (assembly GCF_048569485.1). Taxonomy (NCBI): domain Eukaryota; kingdom Metazoa; phylum Chordata; class Amphibia; order Anura; family Aromobatidae; genus Anomaloglossus; species Anomaloglossus baeobatrachus. Next base: position 317,694 of record NW_027442587.1, read on the forward strand.
ACAGATGCAAGCTTGTCCTGTTTGGTGGAGATGATATTTAATAAAATAAGTAGAAATCCACTAAAAGTTTTGTTTGGTTATCTTGCAATCCCGAGATAATCGTCTCCATGCTCCAAATCCATTTTAAAGCCATTTTTAAGGCATTTCGCGCATACATGAAATGAACACATTTTTCTCCAAAACTATAACAGATGCAAGCTTGTCCTGTTTGGTGGAGATGATATTTAATAAAATAAGTAGAAATCCACTAAAAGTTTTGTTTGGTTATCTTGCAATCCCGAGATAATCGTCTCCATGCTCCAAATCCATTTTAAAGCCATTTTTAAGGCATTTCGCGCATACATGAAATGAACACATTTTTCTCCAAAACTATAACAGATGCAAGCTTGTCCTGTTTGCTGGAGATGATATTTAATAAAATATGTAGAAATCCACTAAAAGTTTTGTTTGGTTATCTTGCAATCCCGAGATAATAGTCTCCATGCTCCAAATCCATTTTAAAGCCATTTTTAAGGCATTTCGCGCATACATGAAATGAACACATTTTTCTCCAAAACTATAACAGATGCAAGCTTGTCCTGTTTGGTGGAGATGATATTTAATAAAATAAGTAGAAATCCACTAAAAGTTTTGTTTGGTTATCTTGCAATCCCGAGATAATCGTCTCCATGCTCCAAATCCATTTTAAAGCCATTTTTAAGGCATTTCGCGCATACATGAAATGAACACATTTTTCTCCAAAACTATAACAGATGCAAGCTTGTCCTGTTTGATGGAGATGATATTTAATAAAATAAGTAGAAATCCACTAAAAGTTTTGTTTGGTTATCTTGCAATCCCGAGATAATCGTCTCCATGCTCCAAATCCATTTTAAAGCCATTTTTAAGGCATTTCGCGCATACATGAAATGAACACATTTTTCTCCAAAACTATAACAGATGCAAGCTTGTCCTGTTTGGTGGAGATGATATTTAATAAAATAAGTAGAAGTCCACTAAAAGTTTTGTTTGGTTATCTTGCAATCCCGAGATAATCGTCTCCATGCTCCAAATCCATTTTAAAGCCATTTTTAAGGCATTTCGCGCATACATGAAATGAACACATTTTTCTCCAAAACTATAACAGATGCAAGCTTGTCCTGTTTGGTGGAGATGATATTTAATAAAATAAGTAGAAATCCACTAAAAGTTTTGTTTGGTTATCTTGCAATCCCGAGATAATCGTCTCCATGCTCCAAATCCATTTTAAAGCCATTTTTAAGGCATTTCGCGCATACATGAAATGAACACATTTTTCTCCAAAACTATAACAGATGCAAGCTTGTCCTGTTTGGTGGAGATGATATTTAATAAAATAAGTAGAAGTCCACTAAAAGTTTTGTTTGGTTATCTTGCAATCTCGAGATAATCGTCTCCATGCTTCAAATGCTATTAAAACCCATTTCTAAGGCATTTCGCGCATAAATGAAATGAACACATTTTTCTCCAAAACTATAACAGATGCAAGCTTGTCCTGTTTGGTGGAGATTAAATTTAATAAAATAAGTAGAAATCCACTAAAAGTTTTGTTTGGTTATCTTGCAATCCCGAGATAATCGTCTCCATGCTCCAAATCCATTTTAAAGCCATTTTTAAGGCATTTCGCGCATACATGAAATGAACACATTTTTCTCCAAAACTATAACAGATGCAAGCTTGTCCTGTTTGGTGGAGATGATATTTAATAAAATAAGTAGAAATCCACTAAAAGTTTTGTTTGGTTATCTTGCAATCCCGAGATAATCGTCTCCATGCTCCAAATCCATTTTAAAGCCATTTTTAAGGCATTTCGCGCATACATGAAATGAACACATTTTTCTCCAAAACTATAACAGATGCAAGCTTGTCCTGTTTGGTGGAGATGATATTTAATAAAATAAGTAGAAATCCACTAAAAGTTTTGTTTGGTTATCTTGCAATCCCGAGATAATCGTCTCCATGCTCCAAATCCATTTTAAAGCCATTTTTAAGGCATTTCGCGCATACATGAAATGAACACATTTTTCTCCAAAACTATAACAGATGCAAGCTTGTCCTGTTTGCTGGAGATGATATTTAATAAAATATGTAGAAATCCACTAAAAGTTTTGTTTGGTTATCTTGCAATCCCGAGATAATAGTCTCCATGCTCCATATCCATTTTAAAGCCATTTTTAAGGCATTTCGCGCATACATGAAATGAACACATTTTTCTCCAAAACTATAACAGATGCAAGCTTGTCCTGTTTGGTGGAGATGATATTTAATAAAATAAGTAGAAATCCACTAAAAGTTTTGTTTGGTTATCTTGCAATCCCGAGATAATCGTCTCCATGCTCCAAATCCATTTTAAAGCCATTTTTAAGGCATTTCGCGCATACATGAAATGAACACATTTTTCTCCAAAACTATAACAGATGCAAGCTTGTCCTGTTTGGTGGAGATGATATTTAATAAAATAAGTAGAAATCCACTAAAAGTTTTGTTTGGTTATCTTGCAATCCCGAGATAATCGTCTCCATGCTCCAAATCCATTTTAAAGCCATTTTTAAGGCATTTCGCGCATACATGAAATGAACACATTTTTCTCCAAAACTATAACAGATGCAAGCTTGTCCTGTTTGGTGGAGATGATATTTAATAAAATAAGTAGAAATCCACTAAAAGTTTTGTTTGGTTATCTTGCAATCCCGAGATAATCGTCTCCATGCTCCAAATCCATTTTAAAGCCATTTTTAAGGCATTTCGCGCATACATGAAATGAACACATTTTTCTCCAAAACTATAACAGATGCAAGCTTGTCCTGTTTGGTGGAGATGATATTTAATAAAATAAGTAGAAATCCACTAAAAGTTTTGTTTGGTTATCTTGCAATCCCGAGATAATCGTCTCCATGCTCCAAATCCATTTTAAAGCCATTTTTAAGGCATTTCGCGCATACATGAAATGAACACATTTTTCTCCAAAACTATAACAGATGCAAGCTTGTCCTGTTTGGTGGAGATGATATTTAATAAAATAAGTAGAAATCCACTAAAAGTTTTGTTTGGTTATCTTGCAATCCCGAGATAATCGTCTCCATGCTCCAAATCCATTTTAAAGCCATTTTTAAGGCATTTCGCGCATACATGAAATGAACACATTTTTCTCCAAAACTATAACAGATGCAAGCTTGTCCTGTTTGGTGGAGATGATATTTAATAAAATAAGTAGAAATCCACTAAAAGTTTTGTTTGGTTATCTTGCAATCCCGAGATAATCGTCTCCATGCTCCAAATCCATTTTAAAGCCATTTTTAAGGCATTTCGCGCATACATGAAATGAACACATTTTTCTCCAAAACTATAACAGATGCAAGCTTGTCCTGTTTGGTGGAGATGATATTTAATAAAATAAGTAGAAATCCACTAAAAGTTTTGTTTGGTTATCTTGCAATCCCGAGATAATCGTCTCCATGCTCCAAATCCATTTTAAAGCCATTTTTAAGGCATTTCGCGCATACATGAAATGAACACATTTTTCTCCAAAACTATAACAGATGCAAGCTTGTCCTGTTTGGTGGAGATGATATTTAATAAAATAAGTAGAAATCCACTAAAAGTTTTGTTTGGTTATCTTGCAATCCCGAGATAATCGTCTCCATGCTCCAAATCCATTTTAAAGCCATTTTTAAGGCATTTCGCGCATACATGAAATGAACACATTTTTCTCCAAAACTATAACAGATGCAAGCTTGTCCTGTTTGGTGGAGATGATATTTAATAAAATAAGTAGAAATCCACTAAAAGTTTTGTTTGGTTATCTTGCAATCCCGAGATAATCGTCTCCATGCTCCAAATCCATTTTAAAGCCATTTTTAAGGCATTTCGCGCATACATGAAATGAACACATTTTTCTCCAAAACTATAACAGATGCAAGCTTGTCCTGTTTGGTGGAGATGATATTTAATAAAATAAGTAGAAATCCACTAAAAGTTTTGTTTGGTTATCTTGCAATCCCGAGATAATCGTCTCCATGCTCCAAATCCATTTTAAAGCCATTTTTAAGGCATTTCGCGCATACATGAAATGAACACATTTTTCTCCAAAACTATAACAGATGCAAGCTTGTCCTGTTTGGTGGAGATGATATTTAATAAAATAAGTAGAAATCCACTAAAAGTTTTGTTTGGTTATCTTGCAATCCCGAGATAATCGTCTCCATGCTCCAAATCCATTTTAAAGCCATTTTTAAGGCATTTCGCGCATACATGAAATGAACACATTTTTCTCCAAAACTATAACAGATGCAAGCTTGTCCTGTTTGGTGGAGATGATATTTAATAAAATAAGTAGAAATCCACTAAAAGTTTTGTTTGGTTATCTTGCAATCCCGAGATAATCGTCTCCATGCTCCAAATCCATTTTAAAGCCATTTTTAAGGCATTTCGCGCATACATGAAATGAACACATTTTTCTCCAAAACTATAACAGATGCAAGCTTGTCCTGTTTGGTGGAGATGATATTTAATAAAATAAGTAGAAATCCACTAAAAGTTTTGTTTGGTTATCTTGCAATCCCGAGATAATCGTCTCCATGCTCCAAATCCATTTTAAAGCCATTTTTAAGGCATTTCGCGCATACATGAAATGAACACATTTTTCTCCAAAACTATAACAGATGCAAGCTTGTCCTGTTTGGTGGAGATGATATTTAATAAAATAAGTAGAAATCCACTAAAAGTTTTGTTTGGTTATCTTGCAATCCCGAGATAATCGTCTCCATGCTCCAAATCCATTTTAAAGCCATTTTTAAGGCATTTCGCGCATACATGAAATGAACACATTTTTCTCCAAAACTATAACAGATGCAAGCTTGTCCTGTTTGGTGGAGATGATATTTAATAAAATAAGTAGAAATCCACTAAAAGTTTTGTTTGGTTATCTTGCAATCCCGAGATAATCGTCTCCATGCTCCAAATCCATTTTAAAGCCATTTTTAAGGCATTTCGCGCATACATGAAATGAACACATTTTTCTCCAAAACTATAACAGATGCAAGCTTGTCCTGTTTGGTGGAGATGATATTTAATAAAATAAGTAGAAATCCACTAAAAGTTTTGTTTGGTTATCTTGCAATCCCGAGATAATCGTCTCCATGCTCCAAATCCATTTTAAAGCCATTTTTAAGGCATTTCGCGCATACATGAAATGAACACATTTTTCTCCAAAACTATAACAGATGCAAGCTTGTCCTGTTTGGTGGAGATGATATTTAATAAAATAAGTAGAAATCCACTAAAAGTTTTGTTTGGTTATCTTGCAATCCCGAGATAATCGTCTCCATGCTCCAAATCCATTTTAAAGCCATTTTTAAGGCATTTCGCGCATACATGAAATGAACACATTTTTCTCCAAAACTATAACAGATGCAAGCTTGTCCTGTTTGGTGGAGATGATATTTAATAAAATAAGTAGAAATCCACTAAAAGTTTTGTTTGGTTATCTTGCAATCCCGAGATAATCGTCTCCATGCTCCAAATCCATTTTAAAGCCATTTTTAAGGCATTTCGCGCATACATGAAATGAACACATTTTTCTCCAAAACTATAACAGATGCAAGCTTGTCCTGTTTGGTGGAGATGATATTTAATAAAATAAGTAGAAATCCACTAAAAGTTTTGTTTGGTTATCTTGCAATCCCGAGATAATCGTCTCCATGCTCCAAATCCATTTTAAAGCCATTTTTAAGGCATTTCGCGCATACATGAAATGAACACATTTTTCTCCAAAACTATAACAGATGCAAGCTTGTCCTGTTTGGTGGAGATGATATTTAATAAAATAAGTAGAAATCCACTAAAAGTTTTGTTTGGTTATCTTGCAATCCCGAGATAATCGTCTCCATGCTCCAAATCCATTTTAAAGCCATTTTTAAGGCATTTCGCGCATACATGAAATGAACACATTTTTCTCCAAAACTATAACAGATGCAAGCTTGTCCTGTTTGGTGGAGATGATATTTAATAAAATAAGTAGAAATCCACTAAAAGTTTTGTTTGGTTATCTTGCAATCCCGAGATAATCGTCTCCATGCTCCAAATCCATTTTAAAGCCATTTTTAAGGCATTTCGCGCATACATGAAATGAACACATTTTTCTCCAAAACTATAACAGATGCAAGCTTGTCCTGTTTGGTGGAGATGATATTTAATAAAATAAGTAGAAATCCACTAAAAGTTTTGTTTGGTTATCTTGCAATCCCGAGATAATCGTCTCCATGCTCCAAATCCATTTTAAAGCCATTTTTAAGGCATTTCGCGCATACATGAAATGAACACATTTTTCTCCAAAACTATAACAGATGCAAGCTTGTCCTGTTTGGTGGAGATGATATTTAATAAAATAAGTAGAAATCCACTAAAAGTTTTGTTTGGTTATCTTGCAATCCCGAGATAATCGTCTCCATGCTCCAAATCCATTTTAAAGCCATTTTTAAGGCATTTCGCGCATACATGAAATGAACACATTTTTCTCCAAAACTATAACAGATGCAAGCTTGTCCTGTTTGGTGGAGATGATATTTAATAAAATAAGTAGAAATCCACTAAAAGTTTTGTTTGGTTATCTTGCAATCCCGAGATAATCGTCTCCATGCTCCAAATCCATTTTAAAGCCATTTTTAAGGCATTTCGCGCATACATGAAATGAACACATTTTTCTCCAAAACTATAACAGATGCAAGCTTGTCCTGTTTGGTGGAGATGATATTTAATAAAATAAGTAGAAATCCACTAAAAGTTTTGTTTGGTTATCTTGCAATCCCGAGATAATCGTCTCCATGCTCCAAATCCATTTTAAAGCCATTTTTAAGGCATTTCGCGCATACATGAAATGAACACATTTTTCTCCAAAACTATAACAGATGCAAGCTTGTCCTGTTTGGTGGAGATGATATTTAATAAAATAAGTAGAAATCCACTAAAAGTTTTGTTTGGTTATCTTGCAATCCCGAGATAATCGTCTCCATGCTCCAAATCCATTTAAAGCCATTTTTAAGGCATTTCGCGCATACATGAAATGAACACATTTTTCTCCAAAACTATAACAGATGCAAGCTTGTCCTGTTTGGTGGAGATGATATTTAATAAAATAAGTAGAAATCCACTAAAAGTTTTGTTTGGTTATCTTGCAATCCCGAGATAATCGTCTCCATGCTCCAAATCCATTTTAAAGCCATTTCTAAGGCATTTCGCGCATAAATGAAATGAACACATTTTTCTCCAAAACTATAACAGATGCAAGCTTGTCCTGTTTGGTGGAGATGATATTTAATAAAATAAGTAGAAATCCACTAAAAGTTTTGTTTGGTTATCTTGCAATCCCGAGATAATCGTCTCCATGCTCCAAATCCATTTTAAAGCCATTTTTAAGGCATTTCGCGCATACATGAAATGAACACATTTTTCTCCAAAACTATAACAGATGCAAGCTTGTCCTGTTTGGTGGAGATGATATTTAATAAAATAAGTAGAAATCCACTAAAAGTTTTGTTTGGTTATCTTGCAATCCCGAGATAATCGTCTCCATGCTCCAAATCCATTTTAAAGCCATTTCTAAGGCATTTCGCGCATAAATGAAATGAACACATTTTTCTCCAAAACTATAACAGATGCAAGCTTGTCCTGTTTGGTGGAGATGATATTTAATAAAATAAGTAGAAATCCACTAAAAGTTTTGTTTGGTTATCTTGCAATCCCGAGATAATCGTCTCCATGCTCCAAATCCATTTTAAAGCCATTTTTAAGGCATTTCGCGCATACATGAAATGAACACATTTTTCTCCAAAACTATAACAGATGCAAGCTTGTCCTGTTTGGTGGAGATGATATTTAATAAAATAAGTAGAAATCCACTAAAAGTTTTGTTTGGTTATCTTGCAATCCCGAGATAATCGTCTCCATGCTCCAAATCCATTTTAAAGCCATTTCTAAGGCATTTCGCGCATAATGAAATGAACACATTTTTCTCCAAAACTATAACAGATGCAAGCTTGTCCTGTTTGGTGGAGATGATATTTAATAAAATAAGTAGAAATCCACTAAAAGTTTTGTTTGGTTATCTTGCAATCCCGAGATAATCGTCTCCATGCTCCAAATCCATTTTAAAGCCATTTTTAAGGCATTTCGCGCATACATGAAATGAACACATTTTTCTCCAAAACTATAACAGATGCAAGCTTGTCCTGTTTGGTGGAGATGATATTTAATTAAATAAGTAGAAATCCACTAAAAGTTTTGTTTGGTTATCTTGCAATCCCGAGATAATCGTCTCCATGCTCCAAATCCATTTTAAAGCCATTTTTAAGGCATTTCGCGCATACATGAAATGAACACATTTTTCTCCAAAACTATAACAGATGCAAGCTTGTCCTGTTTGGTGGAGATGATATTTAATAAAATAAGTAGAAATCCACTAAAAGTTTTGTTTGGTTATCTTGCAATCCCGAGATAATCGTCTCCATGCTCCAAATCCATTTTAAAGCCATTTTTAAGGCATTTCGCGCATACATGAAATGAACACATTTTTCTCCAAAACTATAACAGATGCAAGCTTGTCCTGTTTGGTGGAGATGATATTTAATAAAATAAGTAGAAATCCACTAAAAGTTTTGTTTGGTTATCTTGCAATCCCGAGATAATCGTCTCCATGCTCCAAATCCATTTTAAAGCCATTTCTAAGGCATTTCGCGCATAAATGAAATGAACACATTTTTCTCCAAAACTATAACAGATGCAAGCTTGTCCTGTTTGGTGGAGATGATATTTAATAAAATAAGTAGAAATCCACTAAAAGTTTTGTTTGGTTATCTTGCAATCCCGAGATAATCGTCTCCATGCTCCAAATCCATTTTAAAGCCATTTTTAAGGCATTTCGCGCATACATGAAATGAACACATTTTTCTCCAAAACTATAACAGATGCAAGCTTGTCCTGTTTGGTGGAGATGATATTTAATAAAATAAGTAGAAATCCACTAAAAGTTTTGTTTGGTTATCTTGCAATCCCGAGATAATCGTCTCCATGCTCCAAATCCATTTTAAAGCCATTTTTAAGGCATTTCGCGCATACATGAAATGAACACATTTTTCTCCAAAACTATAACAGATGCAAGCTTGTCCTGTTTGGTGGAGATGATATTTAATAAAATAAGTAGAAATCCACTAAAAGTTTTGTTTGGTTATCTTGCAATCCCGAGATAATCGTCTCCATGCTCCAAATCCATTTTAAAGCCATTTTCTAAGGCATTTCGCGCATAAATGAAATGAACACATTTTTCTCCAAAACTATAACAGATGCAAGCTTGTCCTGTTTGGTGGAGATGATATTTAATAAAATAAGTAGAAATCCACTAAAAGTTTTGTTTGGTTATCTTGCAATCCCGAGATAATCGTCTCCATGCTCCAAATCCATTTTAAAGCCATTTTTAAGGCATTTCGCGCATACATGAAATGAACACATTTTTCTCCAAAACTATAACAGATGCAAGCTTGTCCTGTTTGGTGGAGATGATATTTAATAAAATAAGTAGAAATCCACTAAAAGTTTTGTTTGGTTATCTTGCAATCCCGAGATAATCGTCTCCATGCTCCAAATCCATTTTAAAGCCATTTCTAAGGCATTTCGCGCATAAATGAAATGAACACATTTTTCTCCAAAACTATAACAGATGCAAGCTTGTCCTGTTTGGTGGAGATGATATTTAATTAAATAAGTAGAAATCCACTAAAAGTTTTGTTTGGTTATCTTGCAATCCCGAGATAATCGTCTCCATGCTCCAAATCCATTTTAAAGCCATTTTTAAGGCATTTCGCGCATACATGAAATGAACACATTTTTCTCCAAAACTATAACAGATGCAAGCTTGTCCTGTTTGGTGGAGATGATATTTAATAAAATAAGTAGAAATCCACTAAAAGTTTTGTTTGGTTATCTTGCAATCCCGAGATAATCGTCTCCATGCTCCAAATCCATTTTAAAGCCATTTCTAAGGCATTTCGCGCATAAATGAAATGAACACATTTTTCTCCAAAACTATAACAGATGCAAGCTTGTCCTGTTTGGTGGAGATGATATTTAATAAAATAAGTAGAAATCCACTAAAAGTTTTGTTTGGTTATCTTGCAATCCCGAGATAATCGTCTCCATGCTCCAAATCCAATTTAAAGCCATTTTTAAGGCATTTCGCGCATACATGAAATGAACACATTTTTCTCCAAAACTATAACAGATGCAAGCTTGTCCTGTTTGGTGGAGATGATATTTAATTAAATAAGTAGAAATCCACTAAAAGTTTTGTTTGGTTATCTTGCAATCCCGAGATAAGCGTCTCCATGCTCCAAATCCATTTTAAAGCCATTTTTAAGGCATTTCGCGCATACATGAAATGAACACATTTTTCTCCAAAACTATAACAGATGCAAGCTTGTCCTGTTTGGTGGAGATGATATTTAATAAAATAAGTAGAAATCCACTAAAAGTTTTGTTTGGTTATCTTGCAATCCCGAGATAATCGTCTCCATGCTCCAAATCCATTTTAAAGCCATTTCTAAGGCATTTCGCGCATAAATGAAATGAACACATTTTTCTCCAAAACGATAACAGATGCAAGCTTGTCCTGTTTGGTGGAGATGATATTTAATAAAATAAGTAGAAATCCACTAAAAGTTTTGTTTGGTTATCTTGCAATCCCGAGATAATCGTCTCCATGCTCCAAATCCATTTTAAAGCCATTTTTTAAGGCATTTCGCGCATACATGAAATGAACACATTTTTCTCCAAAACTATAACAGATGCAAGCTTGTCCTGTTTGGTGGAGATGATATTTAATTAAATAAGTAGAAATCCACTAAAAGTTTTGTTTGGTTATCTTGCAATCCCGAGATAATCGTCTCCATGCTCCAAATCCATTTTAAAGCCATTTTTAAGGCATTTCGCGCATACATGAAATGAACACATTTTTCTCCAAAACTATAACAGATGCAAGCTTGTCCTGTTTGGTGGAGATGATATTTAATAAAATAAGTAGAAATCCACTAAAAGTTTTGTTTGGTTATCTTGCAATCCCGAGATAATCGTCTCCATGCTCCAAATCCATTTTAAAGCCATTTTTAAGGCATTTCGCGCATACATGAAATGAACACATTTTTCTCCAAAACTATAGCAGATGCAAGCTTGTCCTGTTTGGTGGAGATGATATTTAATAAAATAAGTAGAAATCCACTAAAAGTTTTGTTTGGTTATCTTGCAATCCCGAGATAATCGTCTCCATGCTCCAAATCCATTTTAAAGCCATTTCTAAGGCATTTCGCGCATAAATGAAATGAACACATTTTTCTCCAAAACTATAACAGATGCAAGCTTGTCCTGTTTGGTGGAGATGATATTTAATAAAATAAGTAGAAATCCACTAAAAGTTTTGTTTGGTTATCTTGCAATCCCGAGATAATCGTCTCCATGCTCCAAATCCATTTTAAAGCCATTTTTAAGGCATTTCGCGCATACATGAAATGAACACATTTTTCTCCAAAACTATAACAGATGCAAGCTTGTCCTGTTTGGTGGAGATGATATTTAATTAAATAAGTAGAAATCCACTAAAAGTTTTGTTTGGTTATCTTGCAATCCCGAGATAATCGTCTCCATGCTCCAAATCCATTTTAAAGCCATTTTTAAGGCATTTCGCGCATACATGAAATGAACACATTTTTCTCCAAAACTATAACAGATGCAAGCTTGTCCTGTTTGGTGGAGATGATATTTAATAAAATAAGTAGAAATCCACTAAAAGTTTTGTTTGGTTATCTTGCAATCCCGAGATAATCGTCTCCATGCTCCAAATCCATTTTAAAGCCATTTTTAAGGCATTTCGCGCATACATGAAATGAACACATTTTTCTTCAAAACTATAGCAGATGCAAGCTTGTCCTGTTTGGTGGAGATGATATTTAATAAAATAAGTAGAAATCCACTAAAAGTTTTGTTTGGTTATCTTGCAATCCCGAGATAATCGTCTCCATGCTCCAAATCCATTTTAAAGCCATTTCTAAGGCATTTCGCGCATAAATGAAATGAACACATTTTTCTCCAAAACTATAACAGATGCAAGCTTGTCCTGTTTGGTGGAGATGATATTTAATAAAATAAGTAGAAATCCACTAAAAGTTTTGTTTGGTTATCTTGCAATCCCGAGATAATCGTCTCCATGCTCCAAATCCATTTTAAAGCCATTTTTAAGGCATTTCGCGCATACATGAAATGAACACATTTTTCTCCAAAACTATAACAGATGCAAGCTTGTCCTGTTTGGTGGAGATGATATTTAATAAAATAAGTAGAAATCCACTAAAAGTTTTGTTTGGTTATCTTGCAATCCCGAGATAATCGTCTCCATGCTCCAAATCCATTTTAAAGCCATTTCTAAGGCATTTCGCGCATAAATGAAATGAACACATTTTTCTCCAAAACTATAACAGATGCAAGCTTGTCCTGTTTGGTGGAGATGATATTTAATTAAATAAGTAGAAATCCACTAAAAGTTTTGTTTGGTTATCTTGCAATCCCGAGATAATCGTCTCCATGCTCCAAATCCATTTTAAAGCCATTTTTAAGGCATTTCGCGCATACATGAAATGAACACATTTTTCTCCAAAACTATAACAGATGCAAGCTTGTCCTGTTTGGTGGAGATGATATTTAATTAAATAAGTAGAAATCCACTAAAAGTTTTGTTTGGTTATCTTGCAATCCCGAGATAATCGTCTCCATGCTCCAAATCCATTTTAAAGCCATTTTTAAGGCATTTCGCGCATACATGAAATGAACACATTTTTCTCCAAAACTATAACAGATGCAAGCTTGTCCTGTTTGGTGGAGATGATATTTAATAAAATAAGTAGAAATCCACTAAAAGTTTTGTTTGGTTATCTTGCAATCCCGAGATAATCGTCTCCATGCTCCAAATCCATTTTAAAGCCATTTTTAAGGCATTTCGCGCATACATGAAATGAACACATTTTTCTCCAAAACTATAACAGATGCAAGCTTGTCCTGTTTGGTGGAGATGATATTTAATAAAATAAGTAGAAATCCACTAAAAGTTTTGTTTGGTTATCTTGCAATCCCGAGATAATCGTCTCCATGCTCCAAATCCATTTTAAAGCCATTTTTAAGGCATTTCGCGCATACATGAAATGAAACACATTTTTCTCCAAAACTATAACAGATGCAAGCTTGTCCTGTTTGGTGGAGATGATATTTAATAAAATAAGTAGAAATCCACTAAAAGTTTTGTTTGGTTATCTTGCAATCCCGAGATAATCGTCTCCATGCTCCAAATCCATTTTAAAGCCATTTCTAAGGCATTTCGCGCATAAATGAAATGAACACATTTTTCTCCAAAACTATAACAGATGCAAGCTTGTCCTGTTTGGTGGAGATGATATTTAATTAAATAAGTAGAAATCCACTAAAAGTTTAGTTTGGTTATCTTGCAATCCCGAGATAATCGTCTCCATGCTCCAAATCCATTTTAAAGCCATTTTTAAGGCATTTCGCGCATACATGAAATGAACACATTTTTCTCCAAAACTATAACAGATGCAAGCTTGTCCTGTTTGGTGGAGATGATATTTAATTAAATAAGTAGAAATCCACTAAAAGTTTTGTTTGGTTATCTTGCAATCCCGAGATAATCGTCTCCATGCTCCAAATCCATTTTAAAGCCATTTTTAAGGCATTTCGCGCATACATGAAATGAACACATTTTTCTCCAAAACTATAACAGATGCAAGCTTGTCCTGTTTGGTGGAGATGATATTTAATAAAATAAGTAGAAATCCACTAAAAGTTTTGTTTGGTTATCTTGCAATCCCGAGATAATCGTCTCCATGCTCCAAATCCATTTTAAAGCCATTTTTAAGGCATTTCGCGCATACATGAAATGAACACATTTTTCTCCAAAACTATAACAGATGCAAGCTTGTCCTGTTTGGTGGAGATGATATTTAATAAAATAAGTAGAAATCCACTAAAAGTTTTGTTTGGTTATCTTGCAATCCCGAGATAATCGTCTCCATGCTCCAAATCCATTTTAAAGCCATTTTTAAGGCATTTCGCGCATACATGAAATGAACACATTTTTCTCCAAAACTATAACAGATGCAAGCTTGTCCTGTTTGGTGGAGATGATATTTAATAAAATAGGTAGAAATCCACTAAAAGTTTTGTTTGGTTATCTTGCAATCTTGAGATAATCGTCTCCATGCTCCAAATCCATTTTAAAGCCATTTCTAAGGCATTTCGCACATAAATGAAATGAACACATTTTTCTCCAAAACTATAACAGATGCAAGCTTGTCCTGTTTGGTGGAGATGATATTAATAAAATAAGTAGAAATCCACTAAAAGTTTTGTTTGGTTATCTTGCAATCCCGAGATAATCGTCTCCATGCTCCAAATCCATTTTAAAGCCATTTTTAAGGCATTTCGCGCATACATGAAATGAACACATTTTTCTCCAAAACTATAACAGATGCAAGCTTGTCCTGTTTGGTGGAGATGATATTTAATAAAATAAGTAGAAATCCACTAAAAGTTTTGTTTGGTTATCTTGCAATCCCGAGATAATCGTCTCCATGCTCCAAATCCATTTTAAAGCCATTTTTTAAGGCATTTCGCGCATAAATGAAATGAACACATTTTTCTCCAAAACTATAACAGATGCAAGCTTGTCCTGTTTGGTGGAGATGATAATTAATAAAATAAGTAGAAATCCACTAAAAGTTTTGTTTGGTTATCTTGCAATCCCGAGATAATCGTCTCCCTCCAAATCCATTTTAAAGCCATTTTTAAGGCATTTCGCGCATACATGAAATGAACACATTTTTCTCCAAAACTATAACAGATGCAAGCTTGTCCTGTTTGGTGGAGATGATATTTAATAAAATAAGTAGAAATCCACTAAAAGTTTTGTTTGGTTATCTTGCAATCCCGAGATAATCGTCTCCATGCTCCAAATCCATTTTAAAGCCATTTTTAAGGCATTTCGCGCATACATGAAATGAACACATTTTTCTCCAAAACTATAACAGATGCAAGCTTGTCCTGTTTGGTGGAGATGATATTTAATAAAATAAGTAGAAATCCACTAAAAGTTTTGTTTGGTTATCTTGCAATCCCGAGATAATCGTCTCCATGCTCCAAATCCATTTTAAAGCCATTTTTAAGGCATTTCGCGCATAAATGAAATGAACACATTTTTCTCCAAAACTATAACAGATGCAAGCTTGTCCTGTTTGGTGGAGATGATATTTAATAAAATAAGTAGAAATCCACTAAAAGTTTTGTTTGGTTATCTTGCAATCCCGAGATAATCGTCTCCATGCTCCAAATCCATTTTAAAGCCATTTTTAAGGCATTTCGCGCATACATGAAATGAACACATTTTTCTCCAAAACTATAACAGATGCAAGCTTGTCCTGTTTGGTGGAGATGATATTTAATAAAATAAGTAGAAATCCACTAAAAGTTTTGTTTGGTTATCTTGCAATCCCGAGATAATCGTCTCCATGCTCCAAATCCATTTTAAAGCCATTTTTAAGGCATTTCGCGCATACATGAAATGAACACATTTTTCTCCAAAACTATAACAGATGCAAGCTTGTCCTGTTTGGTGGAGATGATATTTAATAAAATAAGTAGAAATCCACTAAAAGTTTTGTTTGGTTATCTTGCAATCCTGAGATAATCGTCTCCATGCTCCAAATCCATTTTAAAGCCATTTCTAAGGCATTTCGCACATAAATGAAATGAACACATTTTTCTCCAAAACTATAACAGATGCAAGCTTGTCCTGTTTGGTGGAGATGATATTTAATAAAATAAGTAGAAATCCACTAAAAGTTTTGTTTGGTTATCTTGCAATCCCGAGATAATCGTCTCCATGCTCCAAATCCATTTTAAAGCCATTTTTAAGGCATTTCGCGCATACATGAAATGAACACATTTTTCTCCAAAACTATAACAGATGCAAGCTTGTCCTGTTTGGTGGAGATGATATTTAATAAAATAAGTAGAAATCCACTAAAAGTTTTGTTTGGTTATCTTGCAATCCCGAGATAATCGTCTCCATGCTCCAAATCCAATTTAAAGCCATTTCTAAGGCATTTCGCGCATAAATGAAATGAACACATTTTTCTCCAAAACTATAACAGATGCAAGCTTGTCCTGTTTGGTGGAGATGATATTTAATTAAATAAGTAGAAATCCACTAAAAGTTTTGTTTGGTTATCTTGCAATCCCGAGATAATCGTCTCCATGCTCCAAATCCATTTAAAGCCATTTTTAAGGCATTTCGCGCATACATGAAATGAACACATTTTTCTCCAAAACTATAACAGATGCAAGCTTGTCCTGTTTGGTGGAGATGATATTTAATAAAATAAGTAGAAATCCACTAAAAGTTTTGTTTGGTTATCTTGCAATCCCGAGATAATCGTCTCCATGCTCCAAATCCATTTTAAAGCCATTTCTAAGGCATTTCGCGCATAAATGAAATGAACACATTTTTCTCCAAAACTATAACAGATGCAAGCTTGTCCTGTTTGGTGGAGATGATATTTAATAAAATAAGTAGAAATCCACTAAAAGTTTTGTTTGGTTATCTTGCAATCCCGAGATAATCGTCTCTATGCTCCAAATCCATTTAAAGCCATTTTTAAGGCATTTCGCGCATACATGAAATGAACACATTTTTCTCCAAAACTATAACAGATGCAAGCTTGTCCTGTTTGGTGGAGATGATATTTAATAAAATAAGTAGAAATCCACTAAAAGTTTTGTTTGGTTATCTTGCAATCCCGAGATAATCGTCTCCATGCTCCAAATCCATTTTAAAGCCATTTCTAAGGCATTTCGCGCATAAATGAAATGAACACATTTTTCTCCAAAACTATAACAGATGCAAGCTTGTCCTGTTTGGTGGAGATGATATTTAATAAATAAGTAGAAATCCACTAAAAGTTTTGTTTGGTTATCTTGCAATCCCGAGATAATCGTCTCCATGCTCCAAATCCATTTTAAAGCCATTTTTAAGGCATTTCGCGCATACATGAAATGAACACATTTTTCTCCAAAACTATAACAGATGCAAGCTTGTCCTGTTTGGTGGAGATGATATTTAATAAAATAAGTAGAAATCCACTAAAAGTTTTGTTTGGTTATCTTGCAATCCCGAGATAATCGTCTCCATGCTCCAAATCCATTTTAAAGCCATTTCTAAGGCATTTCGCGCATAAATGAAATGAACACATTTTTCTCCAAAACTATAACAGATGCAAGCTTGTCCTGTTTGGTGGAGATGATATTTAATTAAATAAGTAGAAATCCACTAAAAGTTTTGTTTGGTTATCTTGCAATCCCGAGATAATCGTCTCCATGCTCCAAATCCATTTTAAAGCCATTTTTAAGGCATTTCGCGCATACATGAAATGAACACATTTTTCTCCAAAACTATAACAGATGCAAGCTTGTCCTGTTTGGTGGAGATGATATTTAATAAAATAAGTAGAAATCCACTAAAAGTTTTGTTTGGTTATCTTGCAATCCCGAGATAATCGTCTCCATGCTCCAAATCCATTTTAAAGCCATTTCTAAGGCATTTCGCGCATAAATGAAATGAACACATTTTTCTCCAAAACTATAACAGATGCAAGCTTGTCCTGTTTGGTGGAGATGATATTTAATAAAATAAGTAGAAATCCACTAAAAGTTTTGTTTGGTTATCTTGCAATCCCGAGATAATCGTCTCCATGCTCCAAATCCATTTTAAAGCCATTTTTAAGGCATTTCGCGCATACATGAAATGAACACATTTTTCTCCAAAACTATAACAGATGCAAGCTTGTCCTGTTTGGTGGAGATGATATTTAATAAAATAAGTAGAAATCCACTAAAAGTTTTGTTTGGTTATCTTGCAATCCCGAGATAATCGTCTCCATGCTCCAAATCCATTTTAAAGCCATTTCTAAGGCATTTCGCGCATAAATGAAATGAACACATTTTTCTCCAAAACTATAACAGATGCAAGCTTGTCCTGTTTGGTGGAGATGATATTTAATTAAATAAGTAGAAATCCACTAAAAGTTTTGTTTGGTTATCTTGCAATCCCGAGATAATCGTCTCCATGCTCCAAATCCATTTTAAAGCCATTTTTAAGGCATTTCGCGCATACATGAAATGAACACATTTTTCTCCAAAACTATAACAGATGCAAGCTTGTCCTGTTTGGTGGAGATGATATTTAATAAAATAAGTAGAAATCCACTAAAAGTTTTGTTTGGTTATCTTGCAATCCCGAGATAATCGTCTCCATGCTCCAAATCCATTTTAAAGCCATTTCTAAGGCATTTCGCGCATAAATGAAATGAACACATTTTTCTCCAAAACTATAACAGATGCAAGCTTGTCCTGTTTGGTGGAGATGATATTTAATAAAATAAGTAGAAATCCACTAAAAGTTTTGTTTGGTTATCTTGCAATCCCGAGATAATCGTCTCCATGCTCCAAATCCATTTTAAAGCCATTTTTAAGGCATTTCGCGCATACATGAAATGAACACATTTTTCTCCAAAACTATAACAGATGCAAGCTTGTCCTGTTTGGTGGAGATGATATTTAATAAAATAAGTAGAAATCCACTAAAAGTTTTGTTTGGTTATCTTGCAATCCCGAGATAATCGTCTCCATGCTCCAAATCCATTTTAAAGCCATTTCTAAGGCATTTCGCGCATAAATGAAATGAACACATTTTTCTCCAAAACTATAACAGATGCAAGCTTGTCCTGTTTGGTGGAGATGATATTTAATTAAATAAGTAGAAATCCACTAAAAGTTTTGTTTGGTTATCTTGCAATCCCGAGATAATCGTCTCCATGCTCCAAATCCATTTTAAAGCCATTTTTAAGGCATTTCGCGCATACATGAAATGAACACATTTTTCTCCAAAACTATAACAGATGCAAGCTTGTCCTGTTTGGTGGAGATGATATTTAATAAAATAAGTAGAAATCCACTAAAAGTTTTGTTTGGTTATCTTGCAATCCCGAGATAATCGTCTCCATGCTCCAAATCCATTTTAAAGCCATTTCTAAGGCATTTCGCGCATAAATGAAATGAACACATTTTTCTCCAAAACTATAACAGATGCAAGCTTGTCCTGTTTGGTGGAGATGATATTTAATTAAATAAGTAGAAATCCACTAAAAGTTTTGTTTGGTTATCTTGCAATCCCGAGATAATCGTCTCCATGCTCCAAATCCATTTTAAAGCCATTTTTAAGGCATTTCGCGCATACATGAAATGAACACATTTTTCTCCAAAACTATAACAGATGCAAGCTTGTCCTGTTTGGTGGAGATGATATTTAATAAAATAAGTAGAAATCCACTAAAAGTTTTGTTTGGTTATCTTGCAATCCCGAGATAATCGTCTCCATGCTCCAAATCCATTTTAAAGCCATTTCTAAGGCATTTCGCGCATACATGAAATGAACACATTTTTCTCCAAAACTATAACAGATGCAAGCTTGTCCTGTTTGGTGGAGATGATATTTAATTAAATAAGTAGAAATCCACTAAAAGTTTTGTTTGGTTATCTTGCAATCCCGAGATAATCGTCTCCATGCTCCAAATCCATTTTAAAGCCATTTTTAAGGCATTTCGCGCATACATGAAATGAACACATTTTTCTCCAAAACTATAACAGATGCAAGCTTGTCCTGTTTGGTGGAGATGATATTTAATAAAATAAGTAGAAATCCACTAAAAGTTTTGTTTGGTTATCTTGCAATCCCGAGATAATCGTCTCCATGCTCCAAATCCATTTTAAAGCCATTTTTAAGGCATTTCGCGCATACATGAAATGAACACATTTTTCTCCAAAACTATAACAGATGCAAGCTTGTCCTGTTTGGTGGAGATGATATTTAATAAAATAAGTAGAAATCCACTAAAAGTTTTGTTTGGTTATCTTGCAATCCCGAGATAATCGTCTCCATGCTCCAAATCCATTTTAAAGCCATTTTTAAGGCATTTCGCGCATACATGAAATGAACACATTTTTCTCCAAAACTATAACAGATGCAAGCTTGTCCTGTTTGGTGGAGATGATATTTAATAAAATAAGTAGAAATCCACTAAAAGTTTTGTTTGGTTATCTTGCAATCCCGAGATAATCGTCTCCATGCTCCAAATCCATTTTAAAGCCATTTTTAAGGCATTTCGCGCATACATGAAATGAACACATTTTTCTCCAAAACTATAACAGATGCAAGCTTGTCCTGTTTGGTGGAGATGATATTTAATAAAATAAGTAGAAATCCACTAAAAGTTTTGTTTGGTTATCTTGCAATCCCGAGATAATCGTCTCCATGCTCCAAATCCATTTTAAAGCCATTTTTAAGGCATTTCGCGCATACATGAAATGAACACATTTTTCTCCAAAACTATAACAGATGCAAGCTTGTCCTGTTTGGTGGAGATGATATTTAATAAAATAAGTAGAAATCCACTAAAAGTTTTGTTTGGTTATCTTGCAATCCCGAGATAATCGTCTCCATGCTCCAAATCCATTTTAAAGCCATTTTTAAGGCATTTCGCGCATACATGAAATGAACACATTTTTCTCCAAAACTATAACAGATGCAAGCTTGTCCTGTTTGGTGGAGATGATATTTAATAAAATAAGTAGAAATCCACTAAAAGTTTTGTTTGGTTATCTTGCAATCCCGAGATAATCGTCTCCATGCTCCAAATCCATTTTAAAGCCATTTTTAAGGCATTTCGCGCATACATGAAATGAACACATTTTTCTCCAAAACTATAACAGATGCAAGCTTGTCCTGTTTGGTGGAGATGATATTTAATAAAATAAGTAGAAATCCACTAAAAGTTTTGTTTGGTTATCTTGCAATCCCGAGATAATCGTCTCCATGCTCCAAATCCATTTTAAAGCCATTTTTAAGGCATTTCGCGCATACATGAAATGAACACATTTTTCTCCAAAACTATAACAGATGCAAGCTTGTCCTGTTTGGTGGAGATGATATTTAATAAAATAAGTAGAAATCCACTAAAAGTTTTGTTTGGTTATCTTGCAATCCCGAGATAATCGTCTCCATGCTCCAAATCCATTTTAAAGCCATTTTTAAGGCATTTCGCGCATACATGAAATGAACACATTTTTCTCCAAAACTATAACAGATGCAAGCTTGTCCTGTTTGGTGGAGATGATATTTAATAAAATAAGTAGAAATCCACTAAAAGTTTTGTTTGGTTATCTTGCAATCCCGAGATAATCGTCTCCATGCTCCAAATCCATTTTAAAGCCATTTTTAAGGCATTTCGCGCATACATGAAATGAACACATTTTTCTCCAAAACTATAACAGATGCAAGCTTGTCCTGTTTGGTGGAGATGATATTTAATAAAATAAGTAGAAATCCACTAAAAGTTTTGTTTGGTTATCTTGCAATCCCGAGATAATCGTCTCCATGCTCCAAATCCATTTTAAAGCCATTTTTAAGGCATTTCGCGCATACATGAAATGAACACATTTTTCTCCAAAACTATAACAGATGCAAGCTTGTCCTGTTTGGTGGAGATGATATTTAATAAAATAAGTAGAAATC
The DNA here is from genome assembly GCF_048569485.1 of Anomaloglossus baeobatrachus. NCBI lineage: Eukaryota > Metazoa > Chordata > Amphibia > Anura > Aromobatidae > Anomaloglossus > Anomaloglossus baeobatrachus. The sequence continues at coordinate 339,439 of NW_027442587.1, forward strand.
CACTAAAAGTTTTGTTTGGTTATCTTGCAATCCCGAGATAATCGTCTCCATGCTCCAAATCCATTTTAAAGCCATTTTTAAGGCATTTCGCGCATACATGAAATGAACACATTTTTCTCCAAAACTATAACAGATGCAAGCTTGTCCTGTTTGGTGGAGATGATATTTAATAAAATAAGTAGAAATCCACTAAAGTTTTGTTTGGTTATCTTGCAATCCCGAGATAATCGTCTCCATGCTCCAAATCCATTTTAAAGCCATTTTTAAGGCATTTCGCGCATACATGAAATGAACACATTTTTCTCCAAAACTATAACAGATGCAAGCTTGTCCTGTTTGGTGGAGATGATATTTAATAAAATAAGTAGAAATCCACTAAAAGTTTTGTTTGGTTATCTTGCAATCCCGAGATAATCGTCTCCATGCTCCAAATCCATTTTAAAGCCATTTTTAAGGCATTTCGCGCATACATGAAATGAACACATTTTTCTCCAAAACTATAACAGATGCAAGCTTGTCCTGTTTGGTGGAGATGATATTTAATAAAATAAGTAGAAATCCACTAAAAGTTTTGTTTGGTTATCTTGCAATCCCGAGATAATCGTCTCCATGCTCCAAATCCATTTTAAAGCCATTTTTAAGGCATTTCGCGCATACATGAAATGAACACATTTTTCTCCAAAACTATAACAGATGCAAGCTTGTCCTGTTTGGTGGAGATGATATTTAATAAAATAAGTAGAAATCCACTAAAAGTTTTGTTTGGTTATCTTGCAATCCCGAGATAATCGTCTCCATGCTCCAAATCCATTTTAAAGCCATTTTTAAGGCATTTCGCGCATACATGAAATGAACACATTTTTCTCCAAAACTATAACAGATGCAAGCTTGTCCTGTTTGGTGGAGATGATATTTAATAAAATAAGTAGAAATCCACTAAAAGTTTTGTTTGGTTATCTTGCAATCCCGAGATAATCGTCTCCATGCTCCAAATCCATTTTAAAGCCATTTTTAAGGCATTTCGCGCATACATGAAATGAACACATTTTTCTCCAAACTATAACAGATGCAAGCTTGTCCTGTTTGGTGGAGATGATATTTAATAAAATAAGTAGAAATCCACTAAAAGTTTTGTTTGGTTATCTTGCAATCCCGAGATAATCGTCTCCATGCTCCAAATCCATTTTAAAGCCATTTTTAAGGCATTTCGCGCATACATGAAATGAACACATTTTTCTCCAAAACTATAACAGATGCAAGCTTGTCCTGTTTGGTGGAGATGATATTTAATAAAATAAGTAGAAATCCACTAAAAGTTTTGTTTGGTTATCTTGCAATCCCGAGATAATCGTCTCCATGCTCCAAATCCATTTTAAAGCCATTTTTAAGGCATTTCGCGCATACATGAAATGAACACATTTTTCTCCAAAACTATAACAGATGCAAGCTTGTCCTGTTTGGTGGAGATGATATTTAATAAAATAAGTAGAAATCCACTAAAAGTTTTGTTTGGTTATCTTGCAATCCCGAGATAATCGTCTCCATGCTCCAAATCCATTTTAAAGCCATTTTTAAGGCATTTCGCGCATACATGAAATGAACACATTTTTCTCCAAAACTATAACAGATGCAAGCTTGTCCTGTTTGGTGGAGATGATATTTAATAAAATAAGTAGAAATCCACTAAAAGTTTTGTTTGGTTATCTTGCAATCCCGAGATAATCGTCTCCATGCTCCAAATCCATTTTAAAGCCATTTTTAAGGCATTTCGCGCATACATGAAATGAACACATTTTTCTCCAAAACTATAACAGATGCAAGCTTGTCCTGTTTGGTGGAGATGATATTTAATAAAATAAGTAGAAATCCACTAAAAGTTTTGTTTGGTTATCTTGCAATCCCGAGATAATCGTCTCCATGCTCCAAATCCATTTTAAAGCCATTTTTAAGGCATTTCGCGCATACATGAAATGAACACATTTTTCTCCAAAACTATAACAGATGCAAGCTTGTCCTGTTTGGTGGAGATGATATTTAATAAAATAAGTAGAAATCCACTAAAAGTTTTGTTTGGTTATCTTGCAATCCCGAGATAATCGTCTCCATGCTCCAAATCCATTTTAAAGCCATTTTTAAGGCATTTCGCGCATACATGAAATGAACACATTTTTCTCCAAAACTATAACAGATGCAAGCTTGTCCTGTTTGGTGGAGATGATATTTAATAAAATAAGTAGAAATCCACTAAAAGTTTTGTTTGGTTATCTTGCAATCCCGAGATAATCGTCTCCATGCTCCAAATCCATTTTAAAGCCATTTTAAGGCATTTCGCGCATACATGAAATGAACACATTTTTCTCCAAAACTATAACAGATGCAAGCTTGTCCTGTTTGGTGGAGATGATATTTAATAAAATAAGTAGAAATCCACTAAAAGTTTTGTTTGGTTATCTTGCAATCCCGAGATAATCGTCTCCATGCTCCAAATCCATTTTAAAGCCATTTTAAGGCATTTCGCGCATACATGAAATGAACACATTTTTCTCCAAAACTATAACAGATGCAA